>NC_081184.1:173904061-174244307 GCF_029867415.1 Vicia villosa
CTTCTTGGCAGGTGAGTCATGGATATCTGGAAGTGGTGTGCCGTTTGATGCAGGCTTGTGAAAGAGAGTGATTGATCATGATTCATGTATAGTGGACAAGAGTCTTCAAATTGATAGACTTTGGTTTTTCTGTATAAAAAGGAATGGTGAAAGGACGGCAGTGACAATTATTGTGATGTCGTTTTTGTTTGGTTTTCGTCTGTACAAAGGTTCTACAAATGATGCTTTACAATTTGTCGGTTCTTATTTATTTTGTGTGTGAATATTTATTTTCTGAAAAGAGTTAAGGTAGTCTGTAAAGATCAAATAGTGATAAAGATATGTATAAAAGTAACTAAATGATGATCAATAAAGGTTAGGTTTGGTCAATATGTATAAAAGTTTTTCTTCTCTTTAATTAAAAAAAAAAATGTATATTTTAGATTTTTGAAATACTTTTTTAATGTGAGTTTGAAGCTTTATTTTGTCTAGGTGCGAAATCCTCTTATTGTGGTGTTTATTTGATTTAAAAGAAAGAAAAATAAATAGAGCTTAAATATAAAAAATAATAGAATTAAATATGTTTTTGTCTCTATAAAAAATATTAAATTTTGTTTTTGTTTTCTATAAAAAAATTGATATATTTTAATTTCTACTATGCATGTAGTTTTAGTCACCGCTGCTAAACCGATGTGTAATTTTTAATGCGATATTTATTTTGAAAAAAAGGAGTAATAAATTTTGAAAATATATTTAATATTTACTTTTATATTATTTACTATCATAAACACTACTTACACTTTCAGAAGATTTTTATTTTTGTTGTTGTTAATTTTTAAAGCTTATTTCAAATATTGTTATGGACCTCACGATTTGTTGTTGTGCTGACCCTATCATATATTTAATTAAATATTTTCTAATTTTTTGACAAATTAATTATCTTCTTAAACAAAAAATAAAAGTGCATCTTATTATTATTATTATTATTATTATTATTAATATTAATATAAATATAAAAAATCAGAGGATCAAATGACACCAAGGTGTCAAAGTTTAATTTGACATCAAAATCTCAACCGTTAAAAGAATTGATCTAACGGTGATACTAAATGAGGAGGGTTATATTGACTCCAAGAGTAAGTGTTCAACATTTACTCCAAATCTTAACCATTGATTTTCATTAATCTAACAGTTTTAATTGATCATTTAATCTAATTATTTTTGGAAATATTTTTTTATATAAAACTTTAATTAAAACCGTTGGATTAATGATAATCAATGGTTATGATTTGGAGTAAGTGTTGAAAACTTACTCTTGGAGTCAATATAACCCTCCTATATATATATATATATATATATATATATATATATATATATATATATATATATATATATATATATATATATATATATATATATATATATATATATATATATAAAATAATACCAATGTGTCAAACTTAATAATATGACACATTTTATAATTCTTTGCTGCGTATTCGTATAATAAAATTTATTTTTGGATTGAAAGTTATTATCATATAGATTATGTATATAAAATTTAACATCAATTGAAAATTATTTGACATGTCAACACAATGCATAAAAATTAACGTTTTACAAAATTTTATGAAAACTATTAATTTATATAGTTATCTTTAACATACTCCTTCCGTCTCATATTATACGAGAGATTTACTTTTTAGATTCATTGAATAATAATTGTATTTGGTTTATATATAGACCAGATATATTAATTATTCAATTAATCTAAAAATAAAATTTCTTTTATAATATGAGATAGAGGGATTATCAAATAATTTATTATTTTTATTGATGTGAAAATTTATAGATGTGATTTATATGATAATAACTTTCAATTCTACGATTGATTTTAATATAGAGATATAATATATAATGGAAAGAGTTATCAGATGTGTCATGTTATTATATAATATATAAATATTAAAAAAAAATGAATTGGTGAGCATAAAAATACAAATTTAACACTTGTATGGAAAGATGAAGTCACTCAAAGGACATGTTAACGAATGTCATTTTCTAATCTAGAACTTGACAGTTAATTAACATGAGATTATCAATTGAATAATGACAAGTTAAGAAACTAACTCACATGCATGGTTTAACTAGTCACATTAATACATAAACACAATTTGACCAATAATGGTCCTTTTGTTGATTTAACATTCTTATTGTAATTTGTGATAGTTACCTAAACCAATAAGCAAAAGATTTGAATTAATTTGATGTAAGGGGTGGGAATAGGCCAGGCCGGCCTACAGGGGCCTACGGCCTAACCTACATAGGCCTAAGCCAGGCCGGCCTACAGGGGCCTACGGCCTAGCCTACATAGGCCTATGCCAGGCCAAACCTATTTAATAAAGAGACCAGGCTTAGGTTTTTTTAAAAGCCTATTTTATTAAATAGGCCAGACTTAGGCTATTATAAAAGCCTATGAAGCCTTATAGGGCGGCCTATATTTTTATATATATTAAAAATATGTTAAATAAGTTGGTTCATGTATGTATATATATTAAAAAAAACTAAATAGGCTACCATATATATATATATATATATATATATATATATATATATATATATATATATATATATATATATATATATATATATATATATAACAAAAGCTAAATAGGTTCACTTATATATGACCTACAAGACTTCTTAAGTTATATAGATTAATTATAGGGTTAAATATGTTAGGGGTCCCTCTAAATATGGCAACTTTCAATTTTAGTCCCTACAAAATTTTTCATCAAACAATGGTCCTCGTAATATTTTCCGTCCCTATTTTTGGTCCCTCCCGTTAAATTCCACTAACGGAGGCTTACGTGGCACGCCAAGTGTTACGCCACGTCAATTAAAGTCAACACCAAAGAAAAAGAATGAGATTGCGGGGGTTTTAAACCCCCATTAAATAACTTAAAAAACAATAAATTTTCAGCACTTACACTACAACAAATATGAGTTTAGACAATAACCAAAAAACGTTGCCAGAACTAGAATAACCGTTGCCTAAACGTTTAGATTTCAAATTGTTAAACGTGCATATTTTTCCTTTCACACTTTTGCATATAATATTTCATGTATTGTATAGATCCTTTAAGATCATGTATAGAAAAATTGTGTCACAATATTCTTTTTTTAAATCATATTATATATATTCATTACATAAAAAAAAATCAACTATAAACCAATGTACATAAAATTTAACTCTATTTATAACTAAATATACATTCATAAATATTGTTAAACAACATCCCTAATGGGTAGTCTCATTCGTAAATTCCTGACAGCATTTTTTAAACTACTAAAACCACTATATACCTAAAGTGCTCAACTCTAATCACATCAAGTCAGAAATACCACTAAATAATAAATATTTCAACAAGTGGATTCAATATTCAAAATATAATACAGTGACCCTTATACTCAAATGAAAACCAAATTCAATCAAGTGGATTCAATTGTCAAAATTAACAACGCTTGAAGACTTTGTTGCACAGCCCGTTGGATAAACCATTCTGCAAAATGAAAAAACTTCATTCATTTTCAACAAACTAAAACACAAATTAAACGGTAGCAAACAAAATCGAAACACAACCTTTTGATTTTTGGGATCTCTGTTTTAATTTTCAGCAATCCTTTGATGAAATGAAGTTTTGATTTGGAATTCATCTCTCTTTTTTTCATAGATCTGGGTTTTCCAGAATTTTTCAGAGATATGAGTTTTCCAGAATTTTCCAGATATGGGTTTTGAACCATGAACAACAATTTCTTCTCCTCTTACTCCCTCACTCATCCTCAATCCTGATTCATTTTAGTCAAATCACCTCTAAATTAGGGATTGTATTACTAATTAGGGATTTAAAATTTCTAATTTGAGATAACAATTAAGATATTGATTATTGATTTGTTAATTTTGAGATTCTAATAATAATATTTTACTTGATGCTAATGAAATTGGTAAAATAATGAAACTAAGATTAATGAGGAAGAAGCTGGCTGGGATTTGAGAGCGCCAACAACATTCTGAAAATATTTTTATTGGAATAAGTTAATATTAAAATTAATAACTTATTATTATTATTGTAAAATAATAATGATTGACTAAACTTGTTACAGAGAATTACTGCAACCACTTTTTAATATATAAGCTTGAAAAAGAACGAAAATTTTAATGAGATTAAATCTAATAAAAACCTTAATAAAATATTTATATGTGATTTTTTAATTATTTTTTATCTTTTAATAAAATACTTTATTAATTAAAGTTAAAAAATCCCTCCTTTAAAAATCCAAGTTAATAGCTTATTATTACAGTTTTGAATTTATTTTGAAATATAATTCCTGTGAAATATTTTTAATATGAATAAGAAATTAGTATAAATTAAATAAATGATATGGAGGATTAAATTTGCAATTAAGCCTTATTATTACTATTTATGAGAGAACTACTTTTAGAGGGGGTTTAAAACCCCCGCAATCTGTCTATTTTTTCTTTAATTCTACTTTGCTTGACGTGGCGAGACATGTGGCATGCCACATAAGCCTCCGTTAGACCAATCTAACGGGAGGGACCAAAATTCGTGACGGAAAATTTTGTGAGGACCAGAATTCAACGAAATTTTTTATAAGGATTAAAAGTGAAAAGTGCAATATTTATAGGGACTAAAAACTTATTTAACCCTTAATTATATAGATTAATTGAAAACTTTAATGAGAGACAGGCTTTTTAAATAGGCTTTCAGGCCAGGTCAGACTTTTAAAAAGGCCAGGTCAGGCCAAAAAACTGAGCCTATGATAGGCCGTAGGCCAGACTTAGGCCTTTTAAGTTTATCGCAGGCCAGGCTCAGGCCTTCTAAAGCCTAGCCTAACCTAGCCTATTTTCACCCTAGATGTAATACAACTCATAGTTATTCAAATGTCATTTTCTTCATAGATTAGTCAAATACTAACATATTACTTTTAAATTAAAAATTAAATAAAATTCGATCAGTTCGAAAAAAATAGTAGCATGACAATCAGACTTGAACAATCAAATTATAAAATGTTTATAAACTAGATTTTATAAGCTAAAACAACATAAAACTGAATTAGGATATTTTATCTACTCTAGAAAATATAAGTTATGTATAGTTAACTTTTTTAATTTCATACAAAATATAAACTAATATTTTAATATATTTACAACTCTAAAATTTAAATTGTTATTTAAACTAATTAATGTTATTAAAATGATATTATTAAATAGAAAGAAGCTTTATTAAAATGTTCTCAAAAAAGTTCTCTAAAAAGGAATAAAGTGTATAAAATTCTGACTTATGTAATGAGTATGTATATTATCCCCGATGATATTGAGAAAATGTTGAATTCTTTTTGGTGGGGGTGGAGAGGTAATAATAATTGGGGATAAGATGGATGTCATGGAGAAGCTTACTTGTTCAAAATTATTTAACTCACAAGGACATTATTTCTAATTTATAAAATATTATAAACTATTATTAATTCAGAATTATTTAATATAAAATATTATTAGTTTCAAAATTATTTAATTCACAAGGAAATTATTTCTAATTTATAAACTATTATTTTTAATTTTAGAATTTTAGTCCATTAATTCACAATTATTTAACAAAAATTTATAATTCACAAATTATTTATAATTCACATTTATGTTATTTAAATTTCACATTTAAACCTCACATTTAAATTTGAAACTTTATTTCAAATTTAAAAAATATTTTTTCATTATAAAGAATATTATTTATAATTTATTAAATATTTTAAAATTCATTTTATGTTATTTAAATTCGTATTAATTTTTTAAAACATTATTTCCAATTTATATAAAGTCTAAAAATATACTATAGGTTCATTTTTTAATGTTTACGTATTTATATACTATAGGTTCATAATACACTTTAGGTTCTAATGTTTATTCTAAAAATATACTATAGGTTCATTTATATTATTTAAATTTGTATTAATTCACATTTTTTTAAAACATAATTCAAATATATAACGTGAACATTATTTATATAAATTTATTATTATTAATTTCAGTTTATTGTAAATTAATTTATTATACTAGATTCTAAAAATATACTCTAGGTTCATATATTTGGAATTTACTAAAGTTTCAGTTTATTCTAAAAAAAATTAATTTAATATTTTATTAAAAATATATGACAAACAATTAAGTAATGTATAAATTTCAGTAGCAAATTAATTCAAAGAGAGCAGCATAGCCTAGTGGTAGCACACCTATATGGCTGGGGGCAAAACAACTAATTTAACTTAAGTGTAATATACTTATCATTCTTTCCATATACATTAATTATCTTAAAAAATTTATTAGAATAAGTTTTGAATGTGTTATTAATAATTTAACAGTTATAATCATTATAGTGACTATCCAGAAATTAAATCTTCTTATTTTGATGAGTTGAATTAATTTTTTTATTTATTTATAAAAGCCACTTTTTGCCACAGTAGAATCAAACCATCTTTATTATTTGCAAAATTTTCTTTTCTATTTCCTAATGTAATTAACTTTCAATTTGATTCAATAAAGTGCACTGAATCTTAGCTTTCCAAACATACTACCCACAAGACTAAAGAAAAATAGAGTAGAGACACATATCGACAACGAGTTATGAACTAAAACGACAAATCATGATTTAGAATTTTAAGTCAATACAGAAATGTTGTTAGTAAGTCTTAATCATACTTTGCTTTTTCTAAATATAATTCAAAAAACTAATACTTTTCCTTAAGACTTAAGTGCAAGAACTTCACTAGCTTACCAAAGGACAAGGACAAATTATGTTTTAATGGGTCATGGGCTTGTCATGTCATATATGTAAGCATGAATTAATTACAAATTATTAATGTAACATCTAAGATTGAATGGTTGAGAATGCATATAACAAATTTGTTTTGTTTTCCACTTTATGAATAGTGCAAACTTATCATGTTGGTTGTAAGATTTCATGTAAAGAGTATTTTTCATATAGGTTTAAGGTTGTTCCAAACTCTATGAGTTGTTTTCTTGTACTAATTTAGGTTATTGCTAATCTAAGTTTGGCATAGTAATTTATGCAGTAAAAGATAGATTAAATAAATTCCCTATATAGAAGAACATTGGCACAATGTCCTAATAAATAGGTGTAATATGAAGTTTCCAGTCCTGCATTTTATGGAAGATTCTAATAATGCTTTTTCAATTATCACGCTAATAATGCTAATTGGGTTTCTAATTTGATAGGTACCAAACTTGGATTAGTTCAATGTCCCATTACGAGTGCACTATATGTTCCCTACATTGGGATACTTTGATTAATTACATAATCCTTTTTTTCTAATGCAAATAGAATTATGTAGAATTTAACTAGGCACTAAAAAATTTAAAAGCGACATCAGACTTACCGAAACATCAAGTACAATCAAATATAAAAATAATAAAGCATTAAAAAAACAAACAAAAAAAGCAGTGTGGAAAAACAAAAATCAAGAGCATCAGAAAATCCCTATTATTCTTCATTATTAATCTTACAGTTTTATCCCTACTCTTTATTATTTATTTTTTTTAAGCAAGAATCTATTAATAGGGAGAACTAAGAATTCTCCAATCTTAATACACAGAAAATGATCAAAATTCTAAAAATTAGTATTACAAACCAATTAAAATTACGACATAAAAGACAACGAATCTTTGTTAAAATCCTAAAAATTATAATTAAAATAAACAATATCCCTATTCTTTACTATTAGAAGTTTTCCCCATCTTCTAAGATCTCACTTACTACTTCTGATTCTTAAACACAAGAATTTTTTTATGCGCACAATTTTTTGGAAGAAAAAAAATTGTATATATTAAAAATTAGCATTAAACCGATGAAGTAAAATTAATTTTAATATTTTTTACTTAAACAATAATATATTATGTGGGCAAGCTTCCTCCTACGTTAATTCTTGAGGAAGTTTATCATTAATCGGGTCACAAAGTTTTAGTTTGTCCTTTTCTATGGTAGTTGGAGCAGTCCCCGCCCTATAGGAGTTTTTTTAAAATCATAAATAATAATAAACTATATGATTATTATCAATTAATATAAGGTCAGAATAATAATGTAAGTGTGAAGAAGTGGAAAAATATTCTCATATTGTATAGGAATGTGGTGACTTGAAAACAATCTGTTTGTTTAATCTTTAAAAAAATAAATTTTTTCTTTGTATTTTTAAAAATAAATTTTCCAAAATATTACAAATTTATTTTATATTCGTTTTTTGAAACATGAAACACTTATTTTAATATCCTATAACATAAACATACATTATTAAAAACTAAAACTTAGTCAAAATCGCAATTTTTTTTCAAAAAGTTATATTTTAAAAATGAATTTTATAAAAATCTAATTGAAATAGTTTCAAAATTAAATAATTTTTTTAAAATTTTGATATCTAATTTTTTTCTCATAAGTAGATGAAATATTTAAAATCACATTTTGAAAATAACTATTCAAACAAAATTTTTATTTGAAGCTTTTATATTTCTTTATAAAAATTTTTTCACAAAATTATGTAACACTATAAAAATTATTCTAAAAAAAGTCAAAACAAACAGGTCATACTGTAGCAACCTGCCTAAAAATTACCTTAGAGAGTCGCCACCTATTCTGCCAAGGCGAATAGGAAACCTTTGATAATTAAGAGATTTAGGGTAAGATACCATATTCGGGTTAAGGGAAGGTGTTAGGCACCCAAAACCCTTTCCTAAAGGTTAACATTACAAAGATCAGGGTTAGGGCAAAAGGCAAATAATAGACAATTATTAGGGTTAACAAATTAATTATTGCAAATGATTAGGATTTGGAGGTGGGGGACTCGCCTTGTTGCCAAATGCCTACGTATCTCCTTAGGGAGAATCAGAGTCCACGTAGTTCGGGGGACGGGTTGTACGCCCTTAGAATTAGAAATTTGATAGGGTTGGTAGTTTGCCTCAAAGGCTTTTGAAAGAGCCTATGATAATGTATAATTCAATACTGAAAAGTTTTGAAAAGCGTGGGAAGTGTTTTAAGAGTGGGCGTACAACCCTGTTTTAATTTGCACTATTAACCGCAATAATCGATTGATTCGATTACCATAGTTGAAAGATTAATAATTTGCACCATTACCAATTTTAATCGATTGATTCGATCTTCACTAATAATGAATTAAGGTATTTTTAATTATAATTTTACAGTTTATATCGTTACCCCTCGCAATCGATTAATTCGATTAAAAAGAATAAAGAATTTTGAAGAAAAGATTAATCATCACAACCAATAGGATAGTTGCAACCATTTAATCGAATATAATTTAATTTGCATTTTAATTAAATAAACATTTTAATTAAAATTTATTGTTGACCATAGCGATTAATTGATTTAATCGGCCTGAACAACAAATTGAAAATTTTAATATAAATATCCTACATTTATGTTATTTATAAAATAATTATCATAATTTACTTATATTAAAAAGATATTTTAATTGAAGTAAACAAATAAAATAAAAAAAAATTAATTAAGTTTTATTAAGGTTTTGATTAGGTGTGATTATCATTAGGGTATATGGTATAGGGGGTTAATCATGGGCGTTAGATCTGAGGTTAGTGGGGACCGAAGGCTGGATCATGAGGTCATATGGTAGTGGTCAATCTTTGCAGCGCACAGGATCAGGGATGGAAAATCAAAGAAAATAATGTGTTGGAGGGGAGGCTCGAACCTGCGACCTCACCCTCCCAAACGCGCTTCTCAACCAACTGAACTGGGTCACTTTGGTGTTTATTGTACGCAATTATCATGATATAAAAAGTCACTAAAACAAGGAACAAGAACGCGCGCGAATTTTCAAACTGACCACCCAGGCGTTGACACGCCATCGTCTTCTCCACCAGGCCTGTGTTTTATCCTAGGAATTAGCTACGATTTTGCTACGGCCTTTGGTTCGTAGCAAATTAAAATAAAAATAGCGAATAGCTCCTGTATGAACATAAATCTCTCGCGACCTATCCATCTCTTTCGTCCCACCCATACGAACCATTTTAAATCATTAATTAGCCTCAATTTAACCCCTAATAAAAAACCCCAAATTCGAACCCTAGACTTTTCGTCGGCCTCTAATGGCAACACGCGATTAAAGCACGCAAGCTTGAAATAAACAGCCCAGAAACATTCATGGCATTGATACAAACCTAAATATGCGATTAATTTTCAACAAGGATGCATATATTGTTCAGATCGAATAGGTTTTCAGAGCGACTTACTTTGACAAATAGGAGAGGATTCTGGGGGTGCTGATGAAGCGTGACGATCCAGGTAGCTTCCAAATTGCCTGAAGAAGCTTTTGCAATCTTTAAATTTCCTTGAGAGCCTCTAATTCTCTGAAACCGAATCCAAGTTCTTGAATGACTTTTGAAGTTCTTGCAAGTTTGCTTTCTCTCAGAATTTCGTCCCCAACCCTTATGCCTTGTGTTTAGTACTTATAGACAAACATTTAGGTCAACAAAAACATCCAAAATCTCTCTTAAATCCAACCTTGCAATTTTGAACAAATTTGATTTTATTTTCCTTTAAAACCTTCTATTTTGGTCCAAATATTGTATCAATCTTTTCCATTTGATTGAGCACGAAAATATGTCATATTTTGCCATTAATATTGATTGAAATTGGCCTATATGAATATTTTATCATAATATTTGATTTTTCATACTTAATTAAATCATAAAATGAAATAATAAAATAATAAAAAAATATATTAAATAAAATAATATGCTAAATTTCGTGCCCTTTTGTTTTGGACAAGCTAATGGTTTGTGGATCAAGTTTGTACCATAAAAACATAGGCCCATTTGCAAGATTTCTCACTTTGAACCCTCCTTTTTCATATTTGGTCCTCCAAAATCACCCAACTTTGATCAAGCATATCTCACTCAATTTTTAAGCCATGAGGGAGTTCTAATACTTTTTGGAAACCTCAAAGTGTCCTCTACAAGCCACTTTGGAACATATTTTTCATTTGGAGCTTTTATCTTGATCATATCTTCTTTAACAAAAAACTGCTTTTGAAGGATGCCTGAAAATGACCTGTAATCTTTTGTACTGTACCTCTTAAATGAAGCATTTCTATCCCTAGCTTGTGAGAGACAAAGTTGTAGAGAATCCAATTTCCTTCAAAATAGGCTTTGAGTGGGGAATTTTTGATGTTCCATGTGAAAGTTATGCCCAGTCAAAGTTGGGTTGACTTTCTCCTAAAGAAACCCTAATTTGAACCTTTTTGTATTTGTTCATCTCTGAGTTTCTTTTAATGGAATCATGATCAAGCTTTGATCAAATGATGGATATACATCCCCATACTTGTTGTGTGAGCAATGGTTTAGAAGTTTGGATCATGCCTTGACTTTGGATTTGAATCAGTTGATTGCAGATCTTGAGACTGTTTGAGCAGGTAACTTTTGGAGTGATGCTTTGACTTTTGCCATGGGGTTAAATTAGATCACTATAAACCATATACCCTTGATTAGGAGCCTTATCTCATTGATCCCTCTTAGAGGAATCTCAAACCCTAGCCTTAGAAGGCTTTTGACTAGGAATGTAGCTTGAATGGAACCCTAGTCTTTGAATCTTTGTAAGTGAAGTAGATGGGGCAAATTTTGGGGTATGACAGCTGCCCCTGTTCAATATTCTTAAACCTGAAGAGGCGGACAGGCTTGCTTGCCTGTTGCGACCTGAAGGGGGAAGATTATTGAACACTGAGAGTACCCTGAAATTTGCTGATATTGCGGAGTGTGGAATAGATGTGTTGCTGGAGAACGTGGTGCCATATCACTGTCATGATAAGACGTAACGCGAGGGTTACGATTTGGTTTGAAATTGCCGTTATCACTGCCGTGATAAGACGTAACGCGAGGGTCACGATTTGGTTTGGAATTGCCGTTATCACTGCCGTGATAAGACGTAACGCGAGGGTCACGATTTGGTTTGAAATTGCCGTTATCACTGCCGTGATAAGACGTAACGCGAGGGTCACGATTTGGTTTGAAATTGCCGTTATCACTGCCGTGATAAGACGTAACGCGAGGGTCACGATTTGGTTTGAAATTGCCGTTATCACTGCCGTGATAAGACGTAACGCGAGGGTTACGATTTGGTTTGAAATTGCCGTTATCACTGCCGTGATAAGACGTAACGCGAGGGTCACGATTTGGTTTAAAATTGCCGTTATCACTGCCGTGATAAGACGTAACGTGCGAGGGTCACGATTTGGTTTGAAATTGCCGTTATCACTGTCGTGATAAGACGTAACGCGAGGGTTACGATTTGGTTTGAAATTGCCGTTATCACTGCCGTGATAAGACGTAACGCGAGGGTCACGATTTGGTTTAAAATTGCCGTTATCACTGCCGTGATAAGACGTAACGCGAGGGTTACGATTTGGTTTGAAATTGAAATTGAAAATAGAGTTTGAAATAGGATTCCAGAGAAGCCAAGCTTCATCTGTAAAATGATGCTCTGCGAATGTATATGCTTATGATTTGTTGTAGATGTATGCATGCTTATGCAAATGGTTCATATGTGAGTATATGAATATGAATATGTATGATGGCTTTGATGCATTATCTTCTGTCACCCATTGGATTTGCTTAGCTTTTCGAGCAGCTTTGTGGGTCTTAACTCAGATCGTCTGAAGTTAATCTACCGGGGTATTGCAGTGCTTTCAGGACCAGGCGTATATTGACTACCGGAGATGTCGTGGTTTCGTCCCCTCTATTTTAGTCTGATGGTTTGTAAGTTTCTTGTTTTAAGCTCGAAGTTTAAACTTTATGAGAAATAAATTATTCTTTGCACTTGGTATTGAAATGATGAAACGATAAGTATGAAAGGAAAAGACTTTTATTGATTGTTACCTTGAATTGGCGAGTGTACAAAAGGTATGAAAGAAAGAAAAATGACAAATAGAAATGATATTAATACTGCTATTGCTCTTTTGCTATCGAGGGCCCCAGTAATCCTTTGACTTTGGAAGTTGATGGTTGCTCGATTTCCCATCCTTCATGAATTGTCTTGGGCTCGTAGTTTGGAATCTTGCCCCTGCTAGGCATAGTACTTCTTGACTGCATCTGAATTGATCGGATGTGGTAGCTCGTCCCCATCCATGGTGGTGAGGATGAGTGCTCCTCCCGAGAACACTGTTTTTATGACATATGGACCTTCGTAGTTTGGTGTCCATTTTCCTCGGGCATCAAGTCGGGGCAGTAAGATTTTCTTGAGAACGAGGTCCCCTTCTTTGTAAGTTCGAGGGCGGACCTTTTTGTCGAACGCTTTTTTCATTCTTTTTTGATAGAGCTGCCCATGGCACAAAGCCGTCAGTCGCTTTTCTTCGATGAGATTAAGCTGATCAAAACGGGTTTTTACCCATTCCGATTCTTCTAACTTTGTGTCGGCTAGGACTCTTAATGATGGAATCTCCACTTCGATAGGGAGAACTGCTTCCATGCCGTAGACCAAGGAGAAAGGGGTTGCCCCTGTGGATGTGCGTACTGAAGTTCTGTAACCGTGCAGGGCGAAGGGAAGCATCTCATGCCAATCTTTGTACGTCTTCACCATTTTCTGTATTATTTTCTTGATATTTTTGTTTGCGGCCTCAACAGCGCCATTCATCTTAGGCCTGTATGGTGAAGAATTGTGGTGTTCAATTTTGAATTCCTCGCATAACTCCTTCATCATGTTATTGTTCAGGTTCGACCCGTTGTCAGTAATGATTCGACTTGGGATCCCATATCGGCAAATGAGGTTATGCTTGATGAACCGAGTAACCACTTGTCTTGTTACATTAGTGTAGGAAGCAGCTTCGACCCACTTGGTGAAATAGTCGATAGCAACCAATATGAATCGGTGTCCGTTAGAGGCTTTGGGTTCGATCATTCCTATCATGTCAATCCCCCACATTGCGAATGGCCATGGAGAGCTTAGTACGTTCAGTGGATTTGGTGGCACATGTACTTTGTCAGCATATATTTGGCATTTGTGACATGTCCTTGCATGTTGGAAGCAATCAGCCTCCATTGTTAACCAGTAGTAACCAGCTCTTAGTATTTTTCTTGCCATTGAATGTCCATTTGCATGAGTCCCAAAGGTTCCTTCATGGATTTCCTTGATGATCTCTTTGGCCTCGTTTTTATCCACACACCTTAGTAATACCGAATCATAGTTTCGCTTGTACAGGACATCGCCGTTTAGGAAGAACTTGGATGCCAACCTCCTTAGCGTCTTTTTGTCAATTGTGGAGGCGTTTTCTGGGTACACTTGTTTCTTTAGGTATTCCTTAATGTCATGGTACCAGGGTTTGTCATCAGCTTGTTTCTCGATCGTAAGGCAATAGGCTGGTTCTTCGAAGTGTCTGACCGTTATCTGAGGTTCATGATTTGGCCAGTTTACTTTGAACATGGAGGAGAGTGTTGCCAACGCATCAGCCATTTGATTTTCCTCCCTCGGGATATGATTAAAAGTGATGGTATCAAACTCAGCCATTAGTTCCAGTATGAGGTCTCGGTACGAGATTAGCTTTGCATCTCGCGTATCCCATTCTTTATTGACTTGGTGGATTACTAATGCTGAATCCCCATATACCTCGAGTAACTTAATCCTCAGATCGATCGCCGCTTCTAGACCCAATATGCATGCTTCATATTCGACAATATTGTTGGTACAGTCGAAACATAATCTCGCAGTGAAAGGTATGTGACGATTGTCAGGAGATGTCAAGACTGCCCCTATGCCATGTCCTAATGCATTTGAGGCTCCATCGAACGTGAGAGTCCACACTAGTCCTGGTTCGGGTCCTTCATCGGGCCCAGGTATTTCATAGTCTCTTACCAGCATAATGTCCTCATCAGGGAAATCGAATTTCATAGATTGATACTCTTCAATGGGCTGATGAGCTAGATGTTCTGCCAATACACTCCGTTTTATTGCTTTTTGGGTGACGTATTGAATGTCATATTCCGACAATAGCATTTTCCATCTAGCGATTCTTCCTGTGAGAGCCTGTTTCTCGAACACGTATTTCAAAGGATCCATCCTTGATATTAACCATGTGGAATGGTTCAGCATATATTGCCTTAGACGTTTGGAGGCCCATGCTAGGGCGCAACATGTCTTTTCCAACGGTGAATATCGGGACTCGCAATCGGTGAATTTCTTACTAAGATAGTAAATAGCGTGTTCTTTCCTCCCTGTTTCGTCCTGCTGCCCCAGTACGCATCCCATGGACCTGTCGAGGACAGTGAGGTACATGATCAATGGCCTTCCCGACACCGGGGGTACGAGTATTGGTGGTTCTTGTAAGTAACGTTTTATGGTTTCGAAAGCTACTTGACAGTCGTCATTCCACTTGATTGGTTGATCTTTTCTCAGTAGCTTGAATATGGGCTCACACGTAGCAGTTAAGTGTGAGATGAACCTTGAGATATAGTTCAAGCGCCCTAAGAAACCACGAACCTCTTCTTCTGTCCTCGGGACGGGCATTTCTTGTATGGCTTTTACTTTGTCAGGATCTACCTCTATGCCTCGTTGGCTCACTATGAATCCCAGCAACTTTCCCGACCTCACGCCAAATGTACACTTGTTCGGGTTCAACCTTAGTTTGAACTTCTTCAAGCGTCAAACAACTTTTGCAAGTGTGTGAGATGCTCCTCTTCAGTATAGGACTTAGCGATCATGTCATCTACATATACCTCAACTTCCTTGTGTATCATATCATGGAACAGTGTGACCATAGCTCGCTGATATGTTGCCCCAGCGTTTCGCAATCCAAAAGGCATCACCTTGTAACAGAAGGTACCCCAGGAGGTCATGAAGGTGGTTTTTTCCATGTCTTCGGGAGCCATTTTAATCTGATTATACCCCGAGAATCCGTCCATGAATGAAAACACTGAAGCTTGCGCGGTGTTATCCACTAGTATGTCTATGTGCGGCAGTGGGAAGTCGTCCTTTGGACTTTCCTTATTTAGATCTCTGTAATCAACACACATGCGTACCTTTCCATCTTTCTTAGGTACTGGCACTATATTGGCGATCCATGGCGGATATTCAACTACGGCGAGGAAACCTGCGTCAAACTGCTTGAGTACCTCTTCTCGGATTTTGTTATCCATGTCAGGCCGAACTCTTCTGCGTTTTTGTCTGACAGGTGTACAACCCTCTTTGAGTGGTAGCCTATGCACGACGATGTCTGTATCCAGCCCAGGCATGTCACGGTAGGACCAAGCGAATATTTCCACATAGTCATGGAGGAGTTTGACCAGTGTTGCTTTTATGCCCACGTTCAGTGTTGCCCCAATCTTGATTTCCTTGGGTTCTTTGTCGGTGCCCAAGTTTATGATTTCGATTGCTTCTTGAGGAGGGAGCATGCTTTTGGATTCTCTGTCCATTAGCCTTGACAATTCTTCTGGAAGTTCATCGTCTTCCTCATCCCCTTCCTCAGACTGATCAGCGAGAGCCTCGAATTTATATTGAGTTTCAGCAGTATTATTATCGGTGATGTTAGAAGGTGATTTTGAAACGTAAACTATCTCCGGTATCTCTAAGCTTGTCCAATTTTGAAGTTGTTCTCCTGGCCTAATCATCCGGATGAAATTGGACGTTCCTTCCATACTAGATATCATGGATACATGCTCATATCCACCTGTGACAAAAGTCTGTGCGATCGGAGGGAATCGTTGCTCTTCCTTTGCAGCCTTCTTTGTTGATTGGCATCCTAACCCCAGACGATCTTTCTTCTCTTGCACTTCTGGAATTTTGCCCCAGCCTTCCATCTTTGTGTCTTGCAGGTCTCTCCAGGATGTTACCGCCCTTCGCGTTTTCTCAATTGGCAGTGTGACAGCAGTGGCAATCTCTAGTGCTTGGAATGAAGTCTCTAATGCTTTTTCCCCAGCCTCAATGTATCGGTATGAGTCTAGATTGCTGACAAATATGTCCTCCTCCCCACTGACGGTTACTATAGAGTTTCCATCCACAAATTTCACCTTTTGATGCAGGGTAGAGGTAACTGCCCCAGCAGCATGGATCCAAGGGCGTCCCAATAAACATGTATAGGCAGGCTCAATCTCCATCACTTGGAAATTGATGCAGAAAGTGTGAGGGCCTATTACCACAGGGAGGTCCACCTCTCCAAACACCGGGCTTTGCGACCCATCAAAGGCTTTGACCACCAGACGGCTTGGTCTTATTACCAGTCCTTCCAAATCTATCTTGTCTAAGGTGGCCTTTGGCATCACATTTAATGACGACCCTGTGTCGATCAGCACTCTAGACAGATGAGCTTTCCCACATTGTATGGAGATATGCAGGGCTTTGTTATGCTCTTTCCCTTGTGAGGGCAACTCGTGTTCACTGAAGCTTAAGCATGCCCCAGCAGTAAGATTAGCCACCATTCCATCAAATTGATTTACAGTGATGTCTTTGGTTACATGGGCAGCACTCAAGATCTTCATCAGGGTGTCTCGATGTTTTTCTGAATGAATTAACAGCGAGAGGAGTGATATCCTGGATGGAGTTTGGTGCAACTGATCCACTACCTTATAATCACTTTTCTTGATTAATGCCAAGAATTCTTCGGCATCTTTGTTAGTGATCTCCTTGTCTATGGGTGTGCTTCTTTCAGTAGGGATCACAGTATCTTGATCATTTGCTTGTGCTGAATTCTCCTTTGATTTTGCAGTATTGAATATGCGACCGCTACGAGTCATACCCCCAGGCCCGACGATGTTTGTCACATCGGTACTAGCATTAGACTCATATTCCCACGGGACTGCTTTCATCTTGTCCACAGGGTATGGATCCCTGACTGGGATAATCTTAGTGTGTACTTGTGCGGGTATCAGCAGTGTGGCTTTGGCGCAAGGGATGATCAATGTCTTCCTTGCCCTTGCCTTGGTATCATTAACGGTTCATTCCTGTCCAGCATGGCCACATACTCTTCCTCAGGATATTCTTTAAACTGAACTACCCCTTGATTCACGAGTCTTTGCAAGGTTGTCTTAAAGGCTTCGTTATGTTTGAGGACCAACCCCTTTGCAAGTAGATACCTCTTAAGGGCATCTATGGGGGAGCTCCATTGTTGAACAAACTCTTGCTCGGTGACTACCTCTATTGCATTGACTGCGCCATCATGGCGGGGCATAGGGTTTGTCTTCACATTAGGTTTGTCAAAAGCAATTGCTCCTGACTCTATCAGGTCCTGAACCTTGTGCCTAAAGGCCCAACATTTTTCCAATGTATGCCCCGGAGAATTGGCGTGAAATTCACACCTCTCATTAGCTTTGAAGTTGGGCATAGTCTTTCCGGGAATCGGAGGTGGCATAGGCCTGAGTTCCACTAACTGCTCATTTAATAGATACTTCAGTATCTCACTTTTAGAAGTGGGCAAAGGGTCGAACTTCCTCGGGGGGCCTTGGAATCTTTGTTGAGGTGGGTATGTCATGGGAGGTCTAAACTCTTGGTGCACTACTGCATTGGTCTCCCCTTCCTTCTTTTTAGCGAAGGTTGAGGTGGGCCTCTTAGAGTGATAAGAGTTAGATGAAGCTCCTTGTATTTTCCCATCCTTGATTCCGTCCTCAATTCTTTCTCCGATAACCACTAGATCTGAAAATCCCGAGGATACGCTTCCAATCATTTTATCGTAATACGGTCCTTGCAGAGTTCTCATAAACATGTCAACCAGCTCTTTTTCCAATAGTGGAGGTTGGACTCGAGACGCCAGTTCTCGCCATCTTTGGGCGTATTCCTTGAATGACTCTTCCTTTTTCTGGGACAAGTTATGCAGTTGCATCCGATTGGGTGCCATGTCCAGATTGTACTTGTACTGCTTTAGGAATGTATTAGCAAGGTCGTTCCAGCTTCGGATATGTGCCTTTTCCAACTGCATATACCATTCAACAGATGCCCCACTCAGGCTGTCTTGGAAGAAATGCATCATTAGCTTTTGATCACTGGCGTAAGCAGCCATCTTCCTGACATACATGCGCAGATGACTTCTAGGACATGTAAGTCCCTTGTATTTCTCAAAGTTAGGTATCTTGAACTTATGAGGAATAGTCAAATCCGGCACCAAGCTCATTTTGTAGGTATCCACATCAAAGACATCGTATCCTTCTACTGCCTTCAGCCTTTCTTCCAGCGCCTTGATTTGTCCGTTATTTCTAGCGCTCTCTTCAGAATCAGCTTGGGTTTGCTTATGTTGGGACTCCTGATTCGGCTCGTCTACCTCCCCATATTGTAAATCCACATAGTCCTCATCCTTAGGTGGATTGTTAGCAGGGATGCGAACAGTGCGAGGCGCCCCCTCTTTCTGAGTAGCGGGAATGAATCCTTCATGGGAGGCTTCTCCCTCTTCATGGGTTTTGGTAACCCTCTTTGATGAGTGGGTGTTTGACTTATGAGGGTCAAAGCCTCGAACATATCCTAACAGTGGATTGCCATCGTTTGGCGTCTCCTCGTACCGATTCCGAGCTTCCCTCGCTCTTTCCTGCTCATCCTTAATGTCCTTCATGAAGCTCAACATTTGAGCCATTCCTCCCTTAATCTCATCCGCAGTACCTTTCAGCTGGGTTACTTCCTCACGAAGGGCGGCTTGGTTCTGTTCCAATTGTTCCATTGCCTTTTTCTTTTGAGATCTTGTCTGAATCTGCGGTTGAGTTGCAATGGTGTGACTGAATATGAAGATAGTTTTTCTTATGTTTTTTTTTTTGAAATAAATATGATGTGCATGATATGCATGCTATGCTTATGCTATGTTCATGTCTTATCCACATTATTATAGTAAATATACATTCTTTTTTTTTATTCTTTTTCTTCTTTTTTTCTTCTTTTTTTTCGCATATATTTATTTGGTGAATATTGTAGGAACAATAAGTAAATGCAAAAAATAAACACACTTTATTAATTGAAAGGAAATACCACTTCATTGTTGGTTTACAAAAAGGAAAGGGAAACTGAAATTAAAATACTCAAAATAAATTAAATTAAAAGTACTTGAAATAAAAACAACAAGGAAATAACATAAAGCTAAGAACGCCTTTGGATGTCTTCTTGGAACTTGTCCACCATGTCTCTACAAAGCTTCATGAACTCTTTGACTTCTTCGGGAAGGATGATAGGAGATGATTCTGCTTTTGCCAAACTTTTTGGAATATCTTGAATTAAATCATTACACAAAAGACTAGCTTATCATAATCATCGCGACATTTCTCATAGTCTTCAAGCATCTTAGGAACCATGCTCACATGCTCGTAAGCTGTAGAAACAATTGTGTATTGTCTTTTCCAATAGTCTCTTTCGTTCAAGGCTGCCTCGTGTATCTCTTTTTCTCTCATGAACACTTCCCGAAGTGATACCATGGCTTGATATGCTCTATTATACTCACCGGTGCGCTGTAAAAGTGCTTCTTCAGTGACTAGTCTCCTTGCGCGTTCTTGTTGTTCAGCATTGAGGGCTTCTTGAAGATCATATTTGAGGTTCCTTATTTCATCCTCTTGATCTTTAGTCCTATCAGTTAATTCAAAGACTACAGCTTCTAGATTTTTCTCGGATTCCGCTTTGTCATGGGAAGCCATCTCATAACGCCTTCTCCACCTTGCAATTTCCGCATTAGCTTGCTCCAACCTCTCATCATGAGCCTCTAAATTAAAATTAGCACTTAGATACCCTTCAGTTGCACGCTTCCTTTTACTCCTTTGTCTATCATTCTCTTCCTTTATTGCTTGAAGTTCTTGGTTCTTATCCTTAAGGTCGAAGCGTAGTTGGCTCCTTTCGTTGGTAAGTTGATGCAAATCAAGTTCTAACTTCTCTTTTTCTTTTCGGGACGCCTCTAGGGCAGCCTTGATCCCTTCTATCTCTTCGATGGATAGAGGAACAAGATCAGGAGAATCAGGCTTGTATGCGGGATCCACAACAAAAGGAAGCAAAATCTTCCCAACTCTTTCTTGAACCCATGTGGTGTAAGGTGCTTTTGCAATTGCATTCTTTGGCCCAAAATATTTTCTTTGAACCTGACTCCAAGCTTGAATTACTTTCTTCAATGTTCTTGGTTCACCCTTCCCATTATCATGCAAGATCAATTCTTCTATTTGTTGTTTGGAAGGTTCACTATCCATAGAATGTCCTAATTGACGTAATGCTAAAACGGGGTTATAATTAATACAACCAAGAGTCCCTATTAACGGCACATTGTCGAAATCTCCGCATTTGTAAATGATCCTATCAGAATTTAATTTTTTTGCATACCATAGGATAGAATCCGCTTTAAGAGCCCTTAGCTTTTGAGCCCAATCATTTCTAGTCAATTCTTTGATAAGACCACTAGCTTTATAGAGATGCGAAGTCAACCAAGAATATAGCAAGTGGACACAACAAAATAGCATTCCTCTCTTCTTTTCATACTTTGTATGGATAGCATAGTAAATATTAGCGAGGATTGTCGGAGTAGGATCCTTTCCATAAACTTTAAAAGAAGTGAAAGCATGAATGGCAGTGGGATCCACATAATCAATATTTTTTGGCAATAAGACAACTCCAAAAATCAGAAGAGCCAATAAATGTCCACAAATGTCCCATTGTTTCTTTTGAGCATACATTAAGGCTTGATTTTCTAAGTAAGATCTCTTGATCCCATGCACATCTCCATCAGTTTTGTAATTAGTCTTCAATTCCGCATCGGATACTCCCAAAGCCTTTGCTAAATCTGAAAAATCAACGTCTTTACCTACACCAGTATAGAATTCCTTTTTAATTTTTGAGAATCCCAACACAGCATCCATCTCTTCCAAAGTGGGAGCCAACTGGAAATCCTGAAAAGTGAAACATCTAAGCGGCGGATCATAGAATTGAACCAATGCGGTAATAGCTTCCTCTTGTACTTTCACCCTTAGCAAGTCCAAAATATTCCCATAGCGGATTACAAACCTATCCAAAGCACTTGATGGTAATTTTTCCTTGATTATTTTCAGCTTCTTGATATCCGGAGTGGAAACGGTAAGATGAACAATGGTCTTCTTGGTACTCATCCTTCCTACACATTCACCAAATAGAATATATTTTTACATTTATATTATATTTTTTTATTTACTATTTTTTGTGGATAAAACATGATGAAGATGCAAATGAGAGATGATGCATGCAAACACATAAAAAAACATAGCAACACAAAAAGAAAAAAAAATATATAAAAGAAAACATATAATATTTCAAGAAACCCAGGTTCATAGGTTCGACGTAGGGGGCTCTAGAGAGCCAACCTTTTTATGGGGGGTTCTAGAAGGTCTCATGGGGTCGTTCGTAGCCTCTGAGACTTTTTGTCTCTTCGGATTTTAGAACGACTCATTTTATCCATGAGGTTCGAATTTTTGGGGTAGGTTCCCGGAGAGATCAGCCAAGTATCCAGTCCAGCCCTCAACAAAGTCAAGCCTCGTTTTGGACCTTTCCGAATACTCAACCCACTCCGAGTGGAGTTATCAATGAGATTCGTAGGAGATTCGTACTCCCCTATTGATCTCAGAGTTAACTCTCACGCTTAGGGTTTAACATAACATAAAAAAACCAGCAATGCATATAATAATGTTGATAAACATTTTAAAGCAGATAAACAAACATTAAAACACAAAAACAAATAAACAATTTAAAAATTATTAAAAGGTGCACTCCCCCAAACCCTAAAAATGGCAAATTTGCCAACCCTAAAACGCGCTCAAACCTAAACCCTGCCAAAACCTATAGGAGCATAGTATTCACTATTGAGTGCGTCCCCAGCAGAGTCGCCAGCTGTAGCAACCTGCCTAAAAATTACCTTAGAGAGTCGCCACCTATTCTGCCAAGGCGAATAGGAAACCTTTGATAATTAAGAGATTTAGGGTAAGATACCATATTCGGGTTAAGGGAAGGTGTTAGGCACCCAAAACCCTTTCCTAAAGGTTAACATTACAAAGATCAGGGTTAGGGCAAAAGGCAAATAATAGACAATTATTAGGGTTAACAAATTAATTATTGCAAATGATTAGGATTTGGAGGTGGGGGACTCGCCTTGTTGCCAAATGCCTACGTATCTCCTTAGGGAGAATCAGAGTCCACGTAGTTCGGGGGACGGGTTGTACGCCCTTAGAATTAGAAATTTGATAGGGTTGGTAGTTTGCCTCAAAGGCTTTTGAAAGAGCCTATGATAATGTATAATTCAATACTGAAAAGTTTTGAAAAGCGTGGGAAGTGTTTTAAGAGTGGACGTACAACCCTGTTTTAATTTGCACTATTAACCGCAATAATCGATTGATTCGATTACCATAGTTGAAAGATTAATAATTTGCACCATTACCAATTTTAATCGATTGATTCGATCATCACTAATAATGAATTAAGGTATTTTTAATTATAATTTTACAGTTTATATCGTTACCCCTCGCAATCGATTAATTCGATTAAAAAGAATAAAGAATTTTGAAGAAAAGATTAATCATCACAACCAATAGGATAGTTGCAACCATTTAATCGAATATAATTTAATTTGCATTTTAATTAAATAAACATTTTAATTAAAATTTATTGTTGACCATAGCGATTAATTGATTTAATCGGCCCGAACAACAAATTGAAAATTTTAATATAAATATCCTACATTTATGTTATTTATAAAATAATTATCATAATTTACTTATATTAAAAAGATATTTTAATTGAAGTAAACAAATAAAATAAAAAAAAATTAATTAAGTTTTATTAAGGTTTTGATTAGGTGTGATTATCATTAGGGTATATGGTATAGGGGGTTAATCATGGGCGTTAGATCTGAGGTTAGTGGGGACCGAAGGCTGGATCATGAGGTCATATGGTAGTGGTCAATCTTTGCAGCGCACAGGATCAGGGATGGAAAATCAAAGAAAATAATGTGTTGGAGGGGAGGCTCGAACCTGCGACCTCACCCTCCCAAACGCGCTTCTCAACCAACTGAACTGGGTCACTTTGGTGTTTATTGTACGCAATTATCATGATATAAAAAGTCACTAAAACAAGGAACAAGAACGCGCGCGAATTTTCAAACTGACCACCCAGGCGTTGACACGCCATCGTCTTCTCCACCAGGCCTGTGTTTTATCCTAGGAATTAGCTACGATTTTGCTACGGCCTTTGGTTCGTAGCAAATTAAAATAAAAATAGCGAATAGCTCCTGTATGAACATAAATCTCTCGCGACCTATCCATCTCTTTCGTCCCACCCATACGAACCATTTTAAATCATTAATTAGCCTCAATTTAACCCCTAATAAAAAACCCCAAATTCGAACCCTAGACTTTTCGTCGGCCTCTAATGGCAACACGCGATTAAAGCATGCAAGCTTGAAATAAACAGCCCAGAAACATTCATGGCATTGATACAAACCTAAATATGCGATTAATTTTCAACAAGGATGCATATATTGTTCAGATCGAATAGGTTTTCAGAGCGACTTACTTTGACAAATAGGAGAGGATTCTGGGGGTGCTGATGAAGCGTGACGATCCAGGTAGCTTCTAAATTGCCTGAAGAAGCTTTTGCAATCTTTAAATTTCCTTGAGAGCCTCTAATTCTCTGAAACCGAATCCAAGTTCTTGAATGACTTTTGAAGTTCTTGCAAGTTTGCTTTCTCTCAGAATTTCGTCCCCAACCCTTATGCCTTGTGTTTGGTACTTATAGACAAACATTTAGGTCAACAAAAACATCCAAAATCTCTCTTAAATCCAACCTTGCAATTTTGAACAAATTTGATTTTATTTTCCTTTAAAACCTTCTATTTTGGTCCAAATATTGTATCAATCTTTTCCATTTGATTGAGCACGAAAATATGTCATATTTTGCCATTAATATTGATTGAAATTGGCCTATATGAATATTTTATCATAATATTTGATTTTTCATACTTAATTAAATCATAAAATGAAATAATAAAATAATAAAAAAATATATTAAATAAAATAATATGCTAAATTTCGTGCCCTTTTGTTTTGGACAAGCTAATGGTTTGTGGATCAAGTTTGTACCATAAAAACATAGGCCCATTTGCAAGATTTCTCACTTTGAACCCTCCTTTTTCATATTTGGTCCTCCAAAATCACCCAACTTTGATCAAGCATATCTCACTCAATTTTTAAGCCATGAGGGAGTTCTAATACTTTTTGGAAACCTCAAAGTGTCCTCTACAAGCCACTTTGGAACATATTTTTCATTTGGAGCTTTTATCTTGATCATATCTTCTTTAACAAAAAACTGCTTTTGAAGGATGCCTGAAAATGACCTGTAATCTTTTGTACTGTACCTCTTAAATGAAGCATTTCTAGCCCTAGCTTGTGAGAGACAAAGTTGTAGAGAATCCAATTTCCTTCAAAATAGGCTTTGAGTGGGGAATTTTTGATGTTCCATGTGAAAGTTATACCCAGTCAAAGTTGGGTTGACTTTCTCCTAAAGAAACCCTAATTTGAACCTTTTTGTATTTGTTCATCTCTGAGTTTCTTTTAATGGAATCATGATCAAGCTTTGATCAAATGATGGATATACATCCCCATACTTGTTGTGTGAGCAATGGTTTAGAAGTTTGGATCATGCCTTGACTTTGGATTTGAATCAGTTGATTGCAGATCTTGAGACTGTTTGAGCAGGTAACTTTTGGAGTGATGCTTTGACTTTTGCCATGGGGTTAAATTAGATCACTATAAACCATATACCCTTGATTAGGAGCCTTATCTCATTGATCCCTCTTAGAGGAATCTCAAACCCTAGCCTTAGAAGGCTCTTGACTAGGAATGTAGCTTGAATGGAACCCTAGTCTTTGAATCTTTGTAAGTGAAGTAGATGGGGCAAATTTTGGGGTATGACACATACATAAGTGAGAGAACCCACTCTCTTGTCACCTTAAAATTTTAGATGTATATAATCCTCAATTATGTATCAATGCTCCATAATAAATAACTCCCCCAACAAATACAATACATGACATGACATGAAGATGAACATGATACACTCATACACACAAACAATCCATCATCATCATCATTATTATTATTATTATTATTATTATTATTATTATTATTATTATTATTATTATTATTATTATCATTATCATTATCATCATCATTATTATTATTATTATTATTATTATTATTATTATTATTATTATTATTATTATTATTATTATCATTATTATTATTATTATTATTATTATTATTATTATTATTATTATTATTATTATTATTATTATTATTATTATTATTATTATTATTATTATTATTATTATTATTATTATTATAACAAAATTGTTTTGCTTTCCACTTTATGAAAAGTGCAACTTATCATGTTGGTTACGAACATACTACACGAGTAATGCCAAAACTAAAGAAAAAGAGAGGAGACATATACCAAAGTAGTTGTGAATTAACACGACAAATAATGATTTAGAATTTGAAGTCAATAAAGAAATGTTGTTAGTAAGTCTTAATCATACTTTACTTTTTCAAAATATAATTTAAAAAAAAAATTGAGGTTTGAGAGTTATATTTTGGAAGTCGGAAGGGTCATTTTTGAATTTTATAAAATTTGAAAAAAAATACATAGTGTATATTATATTGTGTATATTGAGCAACTTCATTTTTCTCCATTCACGTCTTATTAAGGTTGTCAAAAACAACAACGGACCAAAATATTCTTGTTGTTTAGGTAACCCGACACATATTTAAGTTTATGTTTGGATTGATGGAATGAACACATATCTAAGTTTATATTTGGATTGATGGAATGAAGCTGAACGAATCGGAATGAAATGAAATAAAATTTATGTTTTATTGTTTAGATAAGTTAAAAAAAGATGTAATTAAGCAGAACTTTGATGAAATGTAATTGATTCCATTTCATCACCTTTCTTTATTTTTTGTATTCTCTGATTTGGATGAAATGAAAAAAATTAATCTATTCCATCATGAAATATTCAAACAAAAGAGAGACATTTTTTCCACTTTACTATGCTTCATTTCATTTTTCCGTTAATGTTCCAAAATTTTGTAGGATTTCAAAGTCTTAACTTTTTTCCTTCAAAGTTTTTTTATTCCAAATTATTAAAAACTTTTCTTAATTTTAGAACAATTTTTTCCATTTAAAAGAAAAACTAAAATTCTTTCTCTCTTTTAATTTACATAAAAAGTGTTTTTTCAAAAAAATATTTTTAACTTTTTTCTCAAACCAAATAGTTCAAAAAATAAGGTCTTAAGTCCATAAAAATGATCTTATTAATATTTAATGAATCAATTAATTGTATTAAATATTTTTAAATAAAATAAAATTTATATTAAATATAATGGTAATGTTAATCTGTGTCAGAATATAAGTTAAGAGTTAAATATAAAAGAATTTATAAAAAAATTATACCTTGATTTTATTAAAAATTAATAATTATTTTTATTGCTTTTTTTAACATAATTTTTTTTTATAGATTTCTTAACCATTGCCCTTCATGCACAAGTTATCATTATATAAAACATAATAATATTGAATCGTTAAAGAAATTAACCTTTACTTATAATAATGATAACATTTAACATTTTTTTATTATAATAATTACATGAGCTAGTATACTTTATATGGTCGACCAAAGCCAAATCTCTTGACCTATTTATAGCACCATTCCTTTGAACTTATTTTCATTCACAAGCAAATATTTATTTGTAAACCCTCTCATCCATTCCCATATACATAGCTCTCCTTACATAATTGGCTAAAAAAAATATGGATAAACTCATATTCAATTGTTGAATTGCTCATACTTTCTCTTTTCTTTTCTTTTCTTTTCTCTTTTTCTCTTGTTTAGTGCATGGCAAAGAATTATCATGCAATCAAACACCATACCCTCAAGTATGTAACCATTACATTGGAACCACTAATACACTATCAACCCTATATTCTTCTTCTTTCCATGATATTAATGCCATTAAGGTTACCATGGACCAAGCTATTGAAGCATACAAACTTGTGTCAACCATGGATTTGAATAATTTCAAAGACAATAGAGCCAAGTCAGCATGGGAAGATTGTGTAGAACTTTATGAGGATACAATTTATCAACTTAATCGCTCCATAAACTCAAACAATTTAAATGACAAATTAACTTGGCAAAGTGCTTCCATTACCAATCATCAAACTTGTCAAAATGGTTTCATTGATTTCAACCTTCCTTCTCACTTAACCTACTTCCCTTCCATCTTAACCAACTTTACTAAATTGCTTAGCCACTCCTTGTCCATTAGCAACACTTTAGTTTCTTCATCCTCGTCGCCATCACTGTCCTCTCTGCCGATCACAAAACAAAATGGTCGGAGAAGTTTTTATCAGATGAATTCACCTATTGTGGTGTGCACAAGATGGAAGTGGAAACTATAGGTAAAGTCAGAATGGAGTTGAATATGAAAATCTATTTGATAGCAACCTTCTCCCTCTATTTCAATTAAGAAGGAAGGTTGAAATCAATGAAACTATTTTGGCAAGTTTGATGATTGGTAATGGAAGCACTTTGCCAAGTTAGTTTATCATATAAGTTGTTTGAGTTTATGGAGCGATTAAGTTGATAAATTGTATCCTCATAAAGCTCTAAACAATCTTCCCATGCTGACTTGGCTCTATTGTCTTTGAGATTATTCAAATCCATGGTTGATACAAGTTTGTATGCTTCAATAGCTTGGTCCATGACAACCTTAAGGGAAGCATCATGGAAAGAAGAAGAATTTAGGGTTGATAGTATATTAGTGGTTCCAATGTAATGGTTACACACTTGAGGGTATGGTGTTTGATGGCATGATAATTCTTTGGCATGCACAAAACAAGAGAGAAAGAGAGAAGAAAAGAGAAAGTATGGGCAATTCAATAATTGAATATGAGTTTATCCATATGTTTCTTAATGGCTAATTATGTAAGGAGAGCTATCTATGTGTATGGGAATGGATGAGAGGGTTTACAAAGAAACATTTGCTTGTGAATGAAATTAAGTTCAAAGGAATGGTGCTATAAATAGGTTAAGAAATTTGGCTTTGGTAGACCATAAAAAGTATACTCCATCATGTATTTATTATGATGAAAAAAAGCTAACAATTGAATCACTAATAAAAATAAAAGTTAAAACATTTTTTAACGAATTAATATTAGTATTTTTAATATTTATTTTATTAAAAGTAAATATATTTAATACAATTAATTGATCTTTATGAACCTTAAAGTCTGGTTTTTTGAAATATTTGTTTTGAAAAAAAAAAAACATAATTTAAAAATACTTTTTAACAAAATATTATTGTTTTAGAAAATATTTTCTGAAAATATTCTTAATAACTCGTTCTCAAATTGAAGATAAGAGATTAAATTCTAGTTCCATTAAGTCCTTGATTCAAGACATTAACGTAATTAGGATTTTCATCCAAACTAGTTGTTCTAGGCATTGTATTGTATTATGCAAAATATTATAGAGTATGTTAAAGCTGTTTTTGGTGCAGAAAGGGACACATGTTAAACATGATGTTCCAACATTTGTGCTGCAACATCTAATCTTTAACAACAAACAAATATTATTACAATTTTAATTCAGACTTATTCTATCCAAGATTCACCTTACAAATTAGATCTATGAAGAGAGTTCATTTGGATATGTTTTTGTACAACATGTAAAACACGGTATTCTAACAAGTGTGCAGGGCAACATCTGGCCCCGGTCAACAGACCATGATGGATGTTGCTAGGTGTGAAATTTTTGATTGAGATCTAATTAGATTTGTTGTAGATTGTTTAACAATGTTTGTGTGATTTGTTTGTTTGACAGCTATTGAAGATCAAATAAGATTATATATATTGGATCCAACAAATTCAGCTATTATTTTGGACAAAATTAATTCAAAAATTCAAAGGAGAAAAGTTTATAATTCATTGCTATTTAAGGAGGCTCAAATCTCATGTTCGAGATCAAGTTTTGTGCGATAGAATTGCGTTCTTTGTGCTAAGTTTTTTTAGGCTTTTGCTATTTGTATTTCATGCTAATGCTACCACATATATCATATGTAGTGAATATCTTTTTTTTGAGTAGAATTTCCTCCAAACGTAGACATGATTTTACTGAATTAGATTATCGATTTCTTGTGTTATTTTATTGCTTTCTGGCTTTTGTATTGTATTATTGTTGATGTTATTTTGTTGTCATTCTGGTTTAATAAATTGGACTAGTTATTCCAACATCGTATCCAATATTTATTCCCTCGGAAACATAATTTCAGTTTTGCTTTGAACAAACCCTAATAAAACATGGATGGAGGGAAATGGGGTTACTCAATATACTTTATATATATGTTTTTTTTCCAAATCCAATAAAAATCCAAAAATATCCCTTCGTCATTTCTGAAACATAACTTTAGATGCAGTCGAAGTTTTTTTACAATAAATATAATAGGTTTTTTTTACTAGTATGTAACATTTCATCTAGATATACCTATGATTTTTTATACATGAAATAGTACTTAAAAATTAACTTTCAGTTGATTGTGATATAAGGTAAATCTGAAAGTTAACTTCCGTCCATCGAAATTTTCTATAGCTTTTCTAAAATATTATAAAGTTTTTTACTTTTTTAATTTTGCAGCAAATTCTTCAAAAATACATGAAGTTTTTTAAACATTTATGATATATTCTATAGATATAGATGCGATTACTTCAGCATGTAATAGTATCTAAAGTATAACTTTTAGACAAGCTCCTTTAACTTTTTTTAATAAATTTACATAAATAACATATATATGATGCATAACAAATGTATTTTTTATTTATTTATAACAATTAAAAACATATATAAATTATAATAAACAACCACCTTCGAGAATTTTGCAAATTTATAAGAAACAGTGTAAATAATAATAGAATCTAATCGATTTTGTTAATAATAATAATAATAATAATATTAATAATTATAATTCCGTCAAAATAATATAAATAATAATAAAAATAATAATAATAATAATAATAATTATTATTATTATTATTATTATTATTATGGATTATAAATTATTGAAATATTTTATATTTAAATATTATTTATTTATTATATTTTAATAATTATTATGTGGATGCAGTTTATTGTCCGTTTGTCTTTTATTTCTCTCCGTTTGTCTTTTATTTCTCTGTATGAATTTCACAATTAATTTATATTAGAATGGTTTAGTCGGTTGCAACACCGAATACCAAAATTTAAGAAAAAAATATTTGAACATATATTTATATTAATTATATTAGTTATTTATTAAATTAAAAATATAAATTAATTAAAAGTGATTAAATAAAATTAAAAAGTTAATTAAATTTCTTTTTTAAAATGATTTAATTAATTAGTTAAATATAGGCTGAAATAACACCACTTTTAAGACATTAACCCATCAAAATAACAATAAAATAATGGCACAATGTTATCACCTCGCATCGTTGGTCCCACTCGTTGATTTTGATCGTAGATATAATTTCTTCCACTAATCTATATTAGCCAAATGGATAATATTTAGTTTCCAGTTTCAATGTTAGGTTGTTCTAAATCGAGCTTCGTAACTTCCAAATTTACCCACCTCTATAATAAATTTAACAGATACTAGTAGTATATGGTTATTTGTGTGTCGTGTTCAAGTTCATGTTATGTATTAATCATGAAACCATGTGTCCCTCAAGGATTTGTTGTTATTAAACTTTTTTATATAAATAAATAGTAGTGCAAATGCATCAAGTAGTTCATTTAATTTATGATAATCATGTAGTTTATTATTATAATTATGATTAATTCCTATACATAAGAGAAGGACAGCTCTAACTACCATAGGAAAAGATAGATTAAGAAGTTGTGACTCGATTAATGATAGACTTCCCCAAACAATTAGCTTAGGAGGAAGCTTGCCCACATATTATTTGTTATAATAATAAAAAAAAATTGATTTGACTACATCGGTTTCAATTAATTGAGTGCTAATTGGTGGAGCAAACTTTTGATATGCAAGAGAAGAGGTGGGCTGAATGATTAATAATCAAACACTCAATTTAGTTATTGAGTGAAAAAAAGTACGAGGGTGACAATAAATTGAATAACTATGATGTAATCTAAAGTTTAATTATATAGCATATTCAGTTAAAATTATTTGAGATTTAAGATGTCATAGAAGGTGAGATCACGTGCCTTAGATAAAGAGATAAAGATAAGGGTTTTTTTTTTTTCTTTTTACGCTTGTCAATGGGCCTTCTTAGCAGGCCTTGCGGATAGCTCACAAGAGTTGTTCCCTAAGCCTTTTTTCCAACTTTGTAGAGGGAGTGCTTTTTCGGGTTTATCTTTAGCCCGACTTCTTGTGGAAGGAAGTAAAAGACATAGTAAATTTCCTCCCCATAATTTTTGAAATGAGTGTTATAAATCATTTGATAATTACTTTCTCACAACTGCACCTAGTGGTTGTGATTTTATTGAATTCTTCTAGAAATTTTGTGAGAATAGAAGAAAGGTGCACCATCTTAGAAATTTAAGCTATGTAGACAATGTCGTTCGTTCTAAGGCAGCGCTATGAAAACTAAAAGAAGCATTTCAGAATGATGCAATTGTTAATGAAATTTTCTTCGAAATAAGACAAGCATGCCATCTTTAGATGACAACGGTCGATAATATTTAACTAATCTTTGATTTTTAGATAAAATAAGGGGTTATTCCTCGATGCTTCAAATTAATATGATGTCTAGGGCTATTCCCTGATTACTAGGACTACTGGCTTATTGAAAAAGATGTTAATTAAAGTGTACAATTTCATATATTCTCGCATATTGACTGAGAGGGTGCAATCTCTTGTGCATGAGATGTAGAAGAAATATAAAGCTATAACATCTTCCTGGTCGACGTTATCCACTACTGATGCCTCTCTTGCCAAGGTGAAACATTAACTGTAATCTCCTCGTAAGATAGTGGAAGAATTGGATTTATCCTTGAATAAGGCTCAAGAAAATTAGAAAAGAGATGAACATGAGCTTCATGAGATACGTCATGAAAACCTTAAGTTGTCAAAAGAGTATGCAAATATTAGGGAAGAGAGCTTCTTTGTTCTACATGTTTCTTTTGAGAATGTTGTTCCAATAATGGAATTATTTTATCCCACTGTGGATATTTATCGAGAGCAAGTCCGACCTGATCTAGTGATGATGGAGGGAAAACAGTCTTTGTTGGGGGACAAACCGATTTTTTAGTCTCCCTTTCTTGTTTCAGGGGACCGTCTCTAGGGACTGTGTTGAGCCAAAGTTTGATATCGCTTACTTTTCCCCAATTTTAAACCTGGTTCGAGGTCAACAAAATGGGGACTCACCTCATCCTTTGGAGTGGTAGCTGCTAAGAGGGGGTGAGCCCATATTACCACTTTGTGATTAGTTTTTTATTATTCATATTTCTTATGTTGTGGAGTTTTTATTGCTTTGGTTGTAGTTTTGTGATGTTTTTCAAAACACCCAAATTTGTGGTTATCTCTTATAATGATAAAGAAGATAGTTCAATAAAACTTTATTCATTCGATTTTAAAAGGAGAGTTTTACTTGTATATAGAATAAAGCAAAATCTAACCAATCAACATGGTCGTTGATTATTCTTCTTTAATTGTGTTGATACTATATTATATAGCCTTACTCGGAGTTGTACCCGCATCTACCAAGTTAGACCCATTTGTGTCATACTCGCCAGGATGTTCGTTTTCTCTTTCGAGGATTTGATTACATAACCTTGAGAAATACCTTTCGAAAAACAATATTACAACGACCTCCTTGAACCATGGTGATATCTCATTTTTAGGCTTTTTGTTTTGTTTTTAATAAAAGATATCTCATTACGGTCATTATTAAATACGTAGTGAAACGTACCCGGAGTTACATGGTTCGAATCCCAGTTTCCTCAATTTTCAATTTTATTGTCACAAAAATAGAATGTCCTTGTATAACATAACAATTCATTTAGTCAACCATGGTGTAAAGTCCAATCATTTCGTCACAGTTCTTCTTATCAACCATGATGAAAAGTAATATTCATTTATATATAAGCGAAATTATCTCTCGCTCTATACATAACTACTATTTCTCTCAAAAGAAAACCCTGACATATTTCACTCTTATCTCTCAAAACATAACCCTAACATCCATGTCACTAATCACACATACTGCAACCTTCAGATTCGTCTTTACAAAACTAATACAGTTATGTCGTCTTCACCAATGGCTACTTTGGGGTTCATTCATTAAACTTATGCTCTGATTTCGTTTATGTTTTTGTTTATCTATTATTGTTTAGTTTATGTTTCTGCTTATGGTTTTTGTTTCAAACCCTAAGATTTAATGTTCTGAGTTGTTTATTTTTCTGTGTATATTTATGCTTATTCTTACTTGTAGGTATGGTTCGATGAATGAAAAAAAGTAACAAGGATGAAGCTATATTGTGAGATCCAAATCATCCAAGATGCGGACATAGTGCCCAAACGGTATCTCAAAAGCAGAATTGTTTGAGGCAGCATAAATGCAGATCGGGGTTCCGACATTGCTGGCAATAGCAAAAAGTATTTGTGGTCTCCTGTTCGTGAATCCTGATCCACACTTGAGCATAAGTTTGCTTAAAAGTGGACATGACAAAATCTTTGCTCCATGGAAAAAGCTTGAGAATACTGTGCGGCAGGGTCCAAGCATTGACAGATCGAACCTTTTGAACATCTCTAAGGAAGAAAAAGCGAATTCAAAGAATCTATTTCCCAAAGATTTAACCCACCCCCCTCGTTTTCCAGTTGAAGGCCATAGTTCCAACTGTTTGCTCCTCAGGTTCACCACAGTGAGCGATTGTGATTCCTTATACCAGACAACTCTTTCATGAAGGTGATGTTTACAAACTTCAACTCCAAGAGAGTATTCATCTTTTGAGATTGTAATAGCTAGACGGTCCCCTTTGAAGCAGAGAGTATGAAATTGACTCAATGGGATACTGCAAACGTTGTTAGAAATTGCAGAAGCAAAGTATTTTGCCTTTTGAATAACAGGTATTTTATCAGTTATGTTATGAGCATTGTGAGAGACAAAGTTTGTGTTTGAGTTTTGTTTAAGGGAATAGTAATGAAGCATCCATGATGGTGAAGGAGAAAGGTAGAAGAGAAAGAATGAAAATCTATTTAGAGAGAACAAAATTAGCCGTTACTTACCATTTTCAGCAAAGCTCCAGCTGTGGATATCAATGATTTTGCACCAAAGACGGAAGAAAAAGACGATTTTGCACATAGACAATAATAAAGCTTCAGAATCAAATAAAAAACTCAAATATATACTTTTTAAATTTAAAAAACAAAAAAACTCTTATACTATTTTATCTTTACAACTTTATTGAGATTAAATATTAACAGACAAACAAATAGATAAGAACCGACAAATTGCATAGCATCTTTGTATAGCCTTTGTAGTACAAAGAAATATCCAACAAAAACTACCCGACACCAATTGTCACCATCTCCTTTTCTATACAAAGAAGCCAAACTCATCTTTTCAAGACTCTTCTCCAATGTATCACTTTCATAAACCTGCATCAAACGGCACACCAGAAATCCAAGATTCACCAGCCAAAAAGTTACCAACTGAAAATTTAACTGCTTCTGAAGGATTTGTTATAACATGAAAACCAGGCCAATTCACTCTCCCATTTGTATTAGCACCCTCACCAACATTCATATATTCACCATAGTAAAGTGTACTCAAAGCAAAACCACCACTCCATGGAGCCCAACCTTGTGGATTTATAACACCATCTATGTTACTTTTCATGACTACAGTTCTTGAATACTTCTGCCACGGTCTACCAAGATAACTTTTCACTGAATTCTGATACGGTTTCAAATCACCCGCGGCGGTTATACGGCAGTTATGGATCACTATTCCGGTGTTCTCATTTGGATCTGTTCTTCCCTGTGCCGTTACGGAGTTCTGTTGGTTGCTCATCGGTTTTCTAATTAAGATGTTGCAGTTTTGAAGAACGGTTACGGCGTTGCCGAAGATGAAATCGACTGTTCCGTAGATGTTACAGTCACGGTAGAATTGACGGTTGGCATAGACGTATAGAGTGTCCTGATATCCTTTGAAGGAACAACGGTAGAAAACGGAATGATCGGCGCCGGAACGGAGAGCCACCGCTTGATGCTTTTGTGGTCCGGCAGTGTTCTCGAAGGTCATATCTTTTGCTATGAAACCATCTCCCATAACAGCTGCAGTAATTATTCATTTTGTAAGAGTTAGAACTTTTGATTTTATTTATTTACTATTTATATTCATGTATTTAAAGAAACTACTAATTTGAAAAATAGTATCTGTTTTTATAAAAGATAGTACAATTTTGACAGCGATATATATGACAAAAAGTTTATGATTCAATTTGTACATAAACAAGTACTGCATGTCCCTGTCTTAATTATTTATGTAGATAGTGATTCAGTGAACTCAAAAGTGTTTTCATATTATAATTGTTACTATTTCATTGATCATATTATAATTAAAGAACTTACCAAAAGTGGCTGAACGAAAAGTTGTAGAACCATCTTGAGCGTTATGATTACCGGTAACAATTGTGGAATCCATTCCATCTCCAAATATCATTATGTTTTTCACTGTTTTCTTGATATCAATATTCTCTTTATATACACCTGCTTTCACATGAATAACAACTCTTCCTTTTCCACTTCCTTTAGCAGCAGCTACACCTTCTGATATTGTCTTATAGTTTCCACTTCCATCTTGTGCCACCACAATATCAGCACTTGGTGTTGATTGCAAAAGTTTTCTATCTGAACCTGAAAGCCAATGGGGGAATTTATCCGATAACAACCGTCTTCCTCCATTTTGTTTAGTATTAGACAATGATGAAGAGGCTAAAGTGTTGCTAATGGACAAGGAGTTGCTAAGCAGTTTAGTGAAGTTGGTTAAGATGGAAGGAAAGTAGTTTAAGTGAGAAGGAAGGTTGAAATCAATGAAACCATTTTGACAAGTTTGATGATTGGTAATGGAAGCACTTTGCCAAGTTAACTTGTCATCTAAATTATTTGAGTTTATGGAGCGATTAAGTTGATAAATTGTATCCGCATAAAGTTCTACACAATCTTGCCATGCTGACTTGGCTCTATTGTCTTTGAAATTATTCAAATCCATGGTTGACACAAGTTTGTATGCTTCAATAGCTTGGTTCATGGTAACCTCAATGGCAATATCATGGAAGGAAGAAGAATGTAGGGTTGATAGTGTATTAGTGGTTCCAATGTAATGGTTACACACTTGAGGGTATGGTGTTTGATTGCATGATAATTCTTTGCCATGCACAAACAAGAAAGAAAAAAACAGAAAGTATGCAAATAAACAATTGAATAAGAGTCTATCCATATGATTAGAAAATGGAGTTTGCATGGTATGAAAATGTTATGTTTAGGAATAAAAGAGAGGATTTGGTTATGAATGAAAATAAAGTGTAAAGGAATGGTGATATTTATAGGTAAAGAGATTTGGCTTTGGTAGGCTGGCTATAAAAGTTTATACTAATTTGTGGGTGTAGAAGCTTAGGATAAAGAAATACATATAGTGTTTTGTAATGGCCAGACATCAAAATTAGTGTTTAATATATTTATCCACAAAATATATGCTAATTATGATTTTAATTAAAATTATTTGTTGATGGTAAAATATTTAGAACTCGATAACACTGAGATTCTACGTATCCCTTTTAACCTAATCGGTGATTGTTTGTGTTCAAATTTAACTAATGCATATATTTAAAAAAAAAATTGAAGGAATTTTATCGTCTATTTTAATTATTTACGATTTAAAGAATTAAACTCATAAAAAAATTACAAAATTAGCTTTTGCTAATATTAATTATTTAAATTTGATTTAAATCAGAGATAAGAAAAATGAATCTTCTCATTTCCGTATTAAAAGCCTAAAAAAAATCATACTAAAATTAAAATGATTTTCTAGATTTTGTTTAGTTGGCGGTCATGCTAAGCCACTCCTTTGGGTACTTTCATATATTTATTTATGTAAATTTTATTATTAAATTATTTGTGTTTTAAATTCTTTATTTTGGGCTTCAGCTTTTTATTATATTATATTATTTTATCATTAAAAAAAATCCGTATCTATCAAAATTATATGCTACAAATCTTATATATAAATGTAAGGTTGTCATGATGACAACCCTAGTCATGTGTCATCATGATAACAACTCTGGCAACCTTTGACACATGTCACTCTAATATCTATAAATAATAAATACAAATCAAAAATAGAAAAAGATTAATAAAATTGATATAATTATATAATATCCAAATATCTAAAAACAAATATTAAAAAATGTATATAACTAATTATATCGGGATCAAAGGATTAGTCCCTGAAATTAAGTAATGTTTTTTTCTATTATTAGTTTTCAATAATTCATTTTACGATTTAGTTTTTCATCACGGACTAATATGAACTATATATAATTAATTAATAATCATGTATTTTTTTTTAACGTTCCACTATTATCCCACCTCTGCTATATATTTTTTCATGCTAGCATAAGAATTAAATTTTTGAATGTTAGGTTGAGACTATTTTAAAGTCATATCTTCATCTTCATTTTCTCTTATATTTTGTTTTCATTTCATTAAAAAAATTACATTATATCATAATAAAACTACAGTAATATTGTTTTTATCTTACTCGCACGTTTTTTCCTTTTTCAACCTATGTTTTACTTATTTTCTTACAAATTGATATTTTTTATATTAAAAATATGATTAACAAATTATTAAAAGCAAATTATACAAACGGCAAACTACTAGTAACTCAATAAAAATAATAATCAATAATGGGACCATACATATGGTTCTTTCCATTTAACATTATCACTTTTATGACATTAGTCAATCATCTAGATAACAATTAGATAATCGCATAACGTTATCACTTATCACCTCACATTTGGATTCCACTCATTGATTTTGATCGTAATATAAGCACCCGTTTATTTATACTTCAAAATATAATTTTTTTTTTAATTTTTAAAACAGTGTTTAATTTTTTTTAATGAATTATACGTATTTATATATAAATAATTAAGATTATTTAAAAATAGCGGGTTTTCTATATTAAAAATGATAACAAAAAATAAAAAATAAATTCCATTTAATTTTTCACTTAAAGTTTTTAATAAAAATTTATCTATATTTTTTTAAAAATTAAAAAATATATAATATTCTAAAAATTGTTTTTAAAAAAGTTAAAACAAATTGACCTAAATCTAATTCATAAGAAATAGAAGCTACTATCTAAATAATTCAAGAGAAAAAAGAAAGACAAGTGATGATGCAATAATTAATAGGTAGGTCAACCATATATTTATCACATAACACACACGATATGACTCGTGAAGCTTTAAGATTTTGATTAGGATACCATTTTTTTCTTTTCATCTAAACTGAACCATAACCAGTAATTATATTAGGTGTTCATTACATATATAGCTACATGGTCACGAACACATACAATATTCATCCTAAATAAGGAAATTACAGATATATGTACTTTTGTTGGGGTTCATGCTTATGTGTACATTTGGTATATATAATATGAAACTACGTGTCCCTCAAGAGGTTTGTTCTTATCAAACTTTTTTATTGCACACGTACGTGTCAAGTCAATGGCGATAATTTTCTTTTCATATATCGGTGGGAATATATAAGAAAAACTGAATACGAAAAGATGAAGAGTGAAATGCAAAATTATTCTGATGAAATTAAAATGTAATAATATAAAGGAAACTGAATGAAGAGAATCAACTATCTAACTAACTAAAATTAAAAATATTTATGATCACCTTAATTAAGTCTTTCTAACAATATTATTTTATACAGTACATTGTCTTTAATTATAATTTACAAAATCAAAAGACCTTGTTCAATCAAAATATTCCTTTTAAATAAGTGGTACTATTTTTTTAATTTGTCAATCCTCTGGTTTTCAAATCTTTAACCGGTCTCTCTCCATGAACTCTTCAGTTTTTTTTTTCCTTCCAATTCTAGCGGTTCGTCACACTCCTTGGTGCATCATACCGCTGTATGGTCATCTCCACCACAGATCAATTCATCATCTTAAGGATTTATTTGTTCACTGAAAATGGTAAAGTCGTTGTTGACGCAGTAAAATGGCAAACAAAAGATTGTAAGTATTTTGAATTTTATCGTGTTCACAGAGAACGATGGAGGCAAAGAATGTCATTCAACGGTTTCGGTGTTTTTGAGCTTGGGTTAAAATGAAATAAAAGTAAAAAATGTATATACAGGAAAATAAATACATTCTTCAGAGAGAAGAGAACTCTCGGGATTGAATTTCATCTACATGTCAAATACTTAAACCAAATGATCAATTGTACTCAACCTAAATTATTCATCAATATCATCATGTATCGCTTAAAACAGAGGTTATGTCTAACACAGAGTTAAGATATCAACCGTATTATTTTCTTGTGGATGTCTCACACAACTAAATAAAACAGAGCATTGAGAGTCGACACTTACGGTGAATATTAAGTCTAAATCTATGTCTAGAGTTTAGAACCTAACATATATTCATCCATGAACAAGATCACACAAGTATGTGTTTATAACAACTCAAATCCCAACAATAAAGCAAACACAAAGATAAACACCGATAAAGATTTATAAAAGAGATTTTATACAATGTCATGATCAGTACATATACATACAAGACATATAAACTACATACAATCCTCAACAAATGAAAAATACAAAGATAAGAGAGAAGAGAAACAAACACAAATGTCATTTATCCAACAAAAATGCACATTTCACTCCCAATCCTCAAAATGCATCATCCATTGTTGATTTCCTAAGTCTAAGCTAACCTAAGAATGTTGGTGATAGAATTGGGAGCAAAAATCCTCAAAACCATATAAACTATTGTAATGCAATTCAATATCAAAACACCAATCCCAAAGAGCGGCGCCATTTTGTTGGCTCAGTAAAGCGGCAAGGAAAAGATTGGAAGTATTTTGGGATTTATCGTGGCCACAAAGAATGGAGGAGGGTGTCATACCCCAAATTTTGACCCTAAGATCATACATCGATTGCATTCTTAATCATCAATCAAGAGCACCATTGTAAAGTTCTATTTTTGATATTGTAATTATCTCTGAGGGGAATCATCAAGCATTTCTAGCTTTTAATTTGTTTTATACTAACCAAAATCTAAAAATATGTATTTTGTCTCTTTTGTTTATATTTTATAGGTAAAAGATCGGGCAAAACTCACAACAGTGCAAGAAAACAAATTTTTGAAAATTTGGTTGTGGAAATCGATTTACCCATATGGGAAATCGATTTCCTGAAACGAAATTTGAAAAAAAAGAGGGAAGCATGACATCATTTTGGCACCAAACACATTTTCCTTGATTATTCTTTACCATATACCAATATTCCACCTCACCACAAATTAATTTCTTTCATAAACCTCACTTTAACCCCACTTTATCAAGTTAACCACAAATTAATTACCAAATTGCCCACACCTCTCTCTCCAATTCTATAAATAGAGGCCTTCACCTCTTCATTTTACAAGCTTGAATAGCCAAATAAACTCTTGCAATTTCTCTCCTCATCCCTACCAAATTCACCTAAAGCTCTTTCTTCTTTCATAAAGTTAGTGAGTTAAATCTTGAACCTCACTAACCTTGAGCTAAACCATCATCCATCTCACTTTTTTCTTCAATTGTTGAGAGATCAAGATTTGTGTTGGTTGTTCTTGAAGTGGATCTAAGCTTTGTTCAAGATTTGGTAAATTTCTACATCCTTTTTCATCTTTCACAACGTGATTCTTTTGTGCTTGTGTGTGATGCATCTTTGATGCTATATTGGTGACATTTGGTGAAGATTTGATGGAAAATTCGTGCACATTGATATATGAGATCATAAGGTGTTTGTGTTATTGCTTAAGCAAGGTTTCATGCTTCATAATGCTGTTTTTTTAAATTATGCGCAGGAAATCAATTTCCTACAGAGGGAAATCGATTTCCACTCTGTTTTTTGCGCCAGATTTAAAATCTGCACTCAGGAAATCGATTTCCTACAGAGGTAAATCGATTTCCACTGAGGGAGAATGTTTTTTTTGCTTTTTTTATGCTTGTTTTGCCTTCTTTCTTCCTCTACTTCATTAATATCATTGGATCTAGGATGTTGATAGGTTTGAAATGACCAAATCCATAATATTAGATTAATGATATTAATGATAGTGTGAGTGATTTTATTTTACGCATTTTATTTATCTTCTCCTTCTTTTTTTTCTTTTGATCGATGAAAGTCTTTGATACCTTGAGAATTCTTATGGATTCTTGGTAAAGACTAGATCACTACCTATTTCTTTTCGTGCAGTATTGCTTTCGGAGAGTGATCTATATATCGCTTCTCTCGCATGCATTAGCACATAAAGTTTTGACCGGCCTCGTTGTAGGGTGATTTCTACATAAATCACTTGGCGATCTGCTTAACATAGCGCAATATTTCATGTCCCAGATAAAAAAGATCAAACATGGAAGAGAATTGTATGTGGTTGATTTAAGACTTATGGAAGTTTATCGTGTAGTCGCTATGATTTTATCAAGCTTCTGATAAATTTCCATTGAATCTAAATCCGAGAACATCCTTCACTCACCATCGATCTTTATTACTAACTTTGATAACATACTTGACAAGTTTCAAGATGGTTATCTTTAACATCTAACAATTGACTTTAATTTCCACACTTTATTATATTGCTCTTTATTTCTCGCTTTATGCTTTACTTTATCATTTCATCATATTTATGTTTCCGCCATTTTCTCTTTGTCCATTTGGACGTTTACATTCCGCTATTTTCTCTTTGTCCATTTGGACGTTTTGTTTATGTTTCCGCTATTTTCTTTTTGTCCACTTGGATCATACTCTATTTTTGTGCTAAAATATTAATAAACAACTTAAAATCTAAAATAACATTTAAGGCCCTATGGACTATTGGTTACTATCCCGAGCATTTTGGAGACCTAGACTTGTTGGACTTAGTACCTCTGGACCCTATTATCCTGTTGTTACTCGGTCGTTATTCTGTCTGTCTGGCATTGGATTGTTGTTTGTTTATGTGTGTAGGTATTTCCTTGAAAGCCCTTGATGGTTAATTCCAAGGCGTCGTGATAAGGATTTTACCCAAAAATAGCCGTTACTCTGCCCGATTTTCGTCAAAATTTTAATGTGCTTAATGCAAAGTTGTGCTAAAGTCAATAAGTTCATCTGGATCTTCAAGTGGTAATGTGTTGGCTTAGTGTTGATAGTCCAAAGGATGGGAAATCTACCTTGAATCTTAATTTCAAGTGTTGGATTTTTATTTTGGTTAGATCGTTCTTTCTTTAGCTTTTATTTTACGCATTAGGATATCCTCTTCATCCCCTCCCCTTCTTAGATTTTCAAAATCTTCTCCCTTTTTCGAAAATCTTCTTATGTTTGTAACCTTTTTTTAAAAACCTTTTCTTTAAAAATATCTTTTGCCCTTAGTGACTTTCCTTCAAAAGTTTAGACACGATTAATTGTTGTAGTGAGTTGCGATACCCCACGATTTTGAAATTGATTGATATAATAAGATCTTTTCCTCGTGAGAGAGCTAGTGACATACTCGTTGATTTCTATCCGAGTTGGAGCCCTTCTTTCATTTGCGATGCAAAGAACTCATTTGTTCTCATGCTTAAGATCAATGGCTGAGTATTCTCTCTGACAACGATAGTGTTTATTCCTTTTTAAACCGTTTTCCCTTTTAAGCGAAACTACATTAGCTCTGACTTCTCCATTGCACCGAGGAGGTATGTAGGCACAAGGCTTAATGTCTTGCCGAGCTTTTTTTTTTAAAATAAAACAAAACCCTTTTTTTAAGCACACACGACATAGATTTTCAAAAAGGTTCCTATGGAGTACCACAGATATGAGGGGTGCTTAAAACCTTCCCCTTGTATAATCAACACCCGTACCTAAGATCTCTTCTTTTTTGTTTTAAAAAACAAACTTTGGGTTTTCTTCGTTCTTTTCCCTTTTCCTGTGGAAACAATAAAGCGCGGCGGCGATTTTCACTGAAATATTGAGTCGAGTCAATTCTATGGCGTCGTTCTCAGATTTTCTCCGCTACAGAGGGAAAGAATGTCATTCAACGGTTTCCGTGTTTTTGATCTTGGGCTAAATTCAACTAAAAGTAAAAAGGTATAAACCGGAAAATAAATACACTCTTCGAAGAGAAGAGAACTCTCGGGATAAAATTTCATTTATCTGTCAAATATTTAAACCTACTAATCAATTGTACTCAACCTAAATTACTCATCAATATCATCATGTATTGCTCAAAACAGAGGTTATGTCTATCACAGAGTTAAGATATCAACTGTATTATTTCCCTGTGGATGTCTCACACAACTAAACAACATAAAACATTAAGAGTCGACACTTACGATGATTAGTAAGCCTAAATTTATGTTTAGAGTTTAGAACCTAATAAATATTCATCCAAGAACAAGATCAGAGAAGTATATGTCTATAACAACTCGAATCCCAACAATAAAAGTAAAAACAAGGATAAACACCGATAAGTATTTATAAAAGAAATTTTATATAATGTCATGATCAATACATATACATACAAGACAAATAAATTACATACAATATCTCCAACAAAAGTGTTGATCCCACTCCCAATCATCAAGATGCATCATCCATTGTTGATTTCCTAAGCCTAATCTAACCTAAGAATGTTGGTAATGGAATTGGGAAGAAAAATCCCCAAAACCATACCCTAAAATGCGTTGAAATGAGAAATATAAAGGCAAAAAAAGGACTGGCTAAGCCTGCTGAGCGGGCTAAGCGGGACCGTGTTAAGCAAGCTCACCGGGCTAAGCCCGCTTGCGAACCCAACTCTTATTTTTCCAATAAAAAGTGGTAGCATGCTGCAACTTGGGCTTAGAGGTCTCAAACATTATTTTATTTCAAAATTACAATTTTGAAGCCGTGTCTTCGACGCTTTATTGCTCAAGGCTCCAATATGCACCAACACATATAAAATGAATGAAAAATGATCGAACGGTACATAAATGAATCAAAAACTCAAGTTATACAGAATATGTACAGATATAACGAAAATATATGCATTCACGCACAAGATGAGGAAAAAGAGTCGATAAGTTCCGCAAAACTATATATAAAAATAACTACAATTCTACACTTAGCAGTCATCCGCTTTCTCTTTTGAATCTGGTTGCATTCGTATTCCTTTTCGTTTATGTTTTCACTATCGTTTTTACATTTCTATTTTAACTATAAATCTGTATATTTTCTTCCAGCTCAGGATATCTGAATCCTATGTAGGGTATGGGAAAAATGTTGTTTTGTGAGAGTTTCTGATTTGAAAAGAATGAAATCTGCAAGGACAAAGTAGCAATCATCATAAATTTAGATCCTGGTCTTGACGGTGAATGATTTTGTCGATGATTCTAGCGCGGCCGGAACTAAAATGATATTTGGTTCAAGGTTTTCAGTAAGTATATTTTTTATTTTTTTTCTATGTTTTCCTTTCTAATATTTTACTCTTCTCCTTATGATTATTTGTTTTTTATTAGATTTAAGTGCATTTCATATGTGGTTTATTCCATCTCTAGAAATTAGAGAGGAGAAGCATCTCAATGTTAATGCAAGAAAAACAAATGTGAATGGAGACGCTTTAGGAAAATGAGACTTGCTCCTCTTTATCTCCGGTAATTGAAATTGCTATTATAATGAAACGTAAAATTGCAATTTGATACTCTTTGTATGAATTAGGGTTTTTCTGTTTATTTGTGACTGTAGTTTGGATATTTCATTGTTGTGTTTGTTGACATTAGATATTAAAGGGATTCAATTTCTGAAGGCTTATTATATTTTTTAACTTTCTGTAGTTTTTAACAACGAGAGAATTTGTGGAGCCACTGTCGTGTTTAATTGCAAAATATTATATTTATGTTTTTTATAAATTGATGAAGATGAAAAGTACAATCACAAACTTTCATCTGGGCTTTATATTCTTCAGGTAGGTTTATTTTACTAACTAACCGCTTCAAAAAATAGTATTGTCTTTTTGCATATTTGATCATCACGATGATACCTTTTGTTTTTATGAATGTTCAGACAAAGAGCTGCAAACAAAACTCATGGTGATGGTTCAAAGAAGCACTGGGTTCATGTCCGTGCTGTGAAAGCTTTTCCTGTTTCTAAGGCCAAAGAAAGTCTAATAACAGAGGTAGGAGATTAAGGATATCTCTTGACCAAACCATTACATACATGGGAAATACAAGGTCAACATTTAGAAACTACTTACCATGTATTTAATTTGTGATTCAGGTTTGTTGTAATTGTTAATCATAAAATTTAGTGATAAATAACTGTTACCCCTTGCCATTAGGGCGAGTTTTGGTTTTGCCCATCCCCCCCCCCCCCCCCCCCCCTTATAAAACACAGATTCTGTTTTGGGCGGCTGACTAGGCGTGGGAATCTCTTGTTTGGCTGGATTTCTTTATAGAATATTAATTCTAAAAAATGGTCTCAATAGGGATTGAACCCAAGACCCTTAGTACAGCCAACAATACCAAACCACTACACCAACACATTTCATTTGTTTTAATTGTACTCCTTTAATTATTTATTATATATTAACGTTTTTTTTATATTAACACATTGCAAGAAATTTTATTAACGTTTTATAATTAACCATTAGTTTTTTTTATTAACACCTTGCAAGAAATCATGCAGTTTTTTTTTATATTAACACCAACACAGTTCATAAATTTTATTAACGTTTTAATAAATTATATAATATATTTTATAATTTTAAACTAACTAACATTTTATTTATAAACTAATATTTTTGATATTGCATTTTTTAAACATATTATATTTTTATAACGTTATATACTAATTTTATTTAATATACTGGACATATAAATTTTTTATTAACGTTTTAACATTTTATAAATATTAATGTTTTAACATTTTACAAATACTAATATTTATAAATATTAACGTTTATTGTATAAATTATAACGTTTTACAAATTAATATATTATATTAACAAATATTTTTTATAAATTAATGTTTTTTATAATGTAACTTTAATATTAACCTTTTTTATAATGTAAATTTAGAGCTACAATATAATATAATAGTTGGAAAACAAACATATAATATATACTAAAAATATATAATGTACATTAACTATAAGAATAATTATAGTTAATTTTATTTAATATACATTAATGTTATTTATAATACTGTATATTAAAGTTTTCTTATATTTTTTTATAATATTAATTTTACTTAATATACAGTATTCAAAATAATTTGGAAAAATATTATTACAGAACTTAAAATAATTTTGGAATAAACGTTAAATAATGTTGGAGTTTAGAAACAATTAAAACGTTAAAAATATAATATTATTTCAGTTCGGGTAATAAAATATAAAAGAGAAAATGGTGTAGTGGTAGTACCTATTGCTTGTAATATGGAGGATGTGGGTTCGATACCCACCTTTGACAAATTTTGAAAAATCCAACTTCTAATTTTAATAAAATGGCAATGTGGCATTTTAAATCACAATTAAATAAATAAAAAATATTAAAAATGCCACATGGATGTCATGTCACCAGATTCTCTATGCACAGTCATCCAAACAAAGGATAAGGGGTTCCAAGAATGGAATCTGTGTTTTATAAGGAGGGAATCTAACAAAAAAAACTAATATGGGGAAAATGGGGGGAACAATTATTTATCCCTAAAATTTATATTCAAATATTACAAAGAGAAAGAATATATGAACATGCTTAAATTATAAAATGAAAGTGATAATATTTATGAATAATTATTATTTTCATGTAAAGCACATTATAGTGATTTTAGATGTTTTATTATAGGGAAATTGAACTTTTGAATACATGAAGCTAACTATAAAGTTCAAGTCTTGGAGAGAAACTGAAGGTACTTTTTTAGATTTTGAGAATGTTCTAAAATCACTTCATGTCATGGACACATGCGCGGCGCACCGGCTATGTAGAGTACTCGAACTCTTTTATGTGCAGTTGAATCCTATATTGCACAATGCAACATAATGTAGGACCGCTGAATCTAAATGCAGTTGCTCTTGAATTTAAATTTAATTGTCTTGATATCTATTGCACGGTGCAATTTCTATAAAGGTTCAAAATCAATAACACTGTGGAAAAATAATATATAGTATTGATATACCATATACCATATTTAATATAGGAACTTTGATGGACATGGTCTGGATCCTTCGCATCGCTAAAGCGCATGCGAACAAGAAAGGTGAAGAATTCTTATTCTTTAACCACAACTAGTTAGAATGTAAAACTAACAATAGAGTTTGTGATGATTTCAATTAACTAATTTTTGCATAACCAAGTTATGAATCAATCCATATCAGAGCTGCATAAAAGGACAAAGGAATTGAAGGAACAAAATAGCAAGTTATCTAAGGTAGAAGCTAAATTCCTACATTCCTATGTCTGAGGTAGAAGCTACATTTTTACATCTATTATTTTTGTGGTTATAAAAAAGAGAAAGAGAAAATCGCGAATGAACAACAACGTAGATGCATTTAAACCGTCATAGAGCAATGTTCATCATCCCTCAACTTAGGTAGTCAATTTGTGAAAAACCTAGACTCATGTAGTCAATTTGTGTTAAAACCTATATAAAGACCTTATCTAGTGATCCATGACTGATTATGTATCTTGTAATATTGCTTAGATGAAATGAAAAACCTAGATTCATGTAGTCAATTTATGTTAAAACCAAAATAAAGACCTTAGTGATTCGTGATTGATTATGTATCTTGTAATATTGCTTAGTTTAAATGAAAAATATTTCTATACTCGACACATTGTGTAATGATTGAGGGAAACACTAACCATTTGAGTGATACATAGTGAAATCATGATTCTAATGAATAATTGACCGTTGGTCATAACATGTTTTAAAATTATAATTTAGTAAAACAGGTTTTTCATATTCATGTTATAATTTATGCATGTTTATAATGTTGATTATGAACTTGCATTTGAAGAAAATCATGTCATACTTCAAACCTCTTTCAAAAACTTCTTGATTAAGTCTTAAGACCTCACAGGAACTATGTATATTGAAACTTTCTTAATTATCAGTATTAATTTTGTTTAAGGGTAAACAAAAAGATGAGATAGGGAGAGTCAATATGTTCTAAAAATACGTAAAATACATAAGCACTTATTAACTTATTTTGCAAGCAATTAATGAAAAATCCAAAACTTTTAAGTAGAACCCGAGAAAACGCAAGTATGAACTTTTTAATTGTGTATTCATTAAGTACATCTAAAAAGAACCAAGTAAACACAAAAACCAGTTAAAAAGCACCAAAGATCGCTAGTCCAAGAAAAATGTCTCATTAATCAAGAAAATGCAGCAAAAGAATACTTCATAGCCAAAAAACTTCAAAGCTAAGCAATAAAACTAGCTTAGTGCAATGTCAAAATTGCTAAGCAAGGTATGGTGATTCACGAATTCAAGGCTAAGCTACTTCATGGGCAAGGAAGTGTTTGCTTGTTAAGCGAGTTTGGGCAGCGCACTAAGCATGATAGGCAGAAAAGAAAACTTGCAATGAGCTTGTATTTCTTAGTTGAGAAGAAATTAGGTGAGCTAAGTGAGCTATAAGCCTCGCTTAGCAAGAATGGAATATCAGGACCTATAAATAGGAGTGCTAGTTAGTGAATTAAAGAGAACTTGGTGGAAAATTTGGTAGATAATAAGAAAAATTCATTGTATACTAAAAACACAACAAAATAGGAAAAGCGAGAAAGTTTGAGGGTGGAAGCACTTTTCGAGGAATCATCACGAATATTATTCAACTTATTTCTTCTAGGTCTTAATTGGAAAGCTACGACGAGTAAGCGTAACTACTATCTCTTATGTTTAGGTTAGATGTAGTCTTCCTAATACTCATGTATCGATCATGATCAATGCACTTTATGTCATTTTTTATGCTTTAATATTGATGAATTCTTTGTTTGTAATGCTTATTTTTTATTGACTATCTAAAACATGTTTTCATGGTTTAACTCAATATTCTTAACGTACTTGTCATTAATAGATCCATCTATTAGATTTGTTAAACTCTGGACATAGGTTTAGGTCTAGTATATATTTGAGTTACCAGAGCTTAATGCTATCATATTGGTTAATAGGCCGAGAGATTGTCTACTAAGCAATATAACTAATGTCACATTGTTGACTAAGACATGATCTATGATGAATAGGGATGGATGGTAATATTAATAGTTGGTTAGAATTGCATATTACTGATTAATGATAATACATAAGGATAGGTCAATGAAATATAACCCTAACAAGTTTTCTCAACTGTTAACACCAACATTTAATTTACTTTCTGTCATTTTACTTTTTGTTATTTTAGAAATTTCAAATAAACAACATTTGATACAACATCCTTAAAATTATTGGAACTACTGAACGGTCTTTAAATCACAATTAATCTTATGGAGACGATAAAACACTTGCGCTTCTGTGCTGGCCATACTGGGTATATGAAAATCTTATTTGGCATTTGTGATGGAGGAGACCCTTTTCCGTTCATGAAGGACCAATAGTCGTCAATATTCTTTTTGTCTGAAGGTTTCACTCTTTTCAAGGATAGAGATAATTGGAGCTGGAATCATGGAAAAGATGATTTTCTTATGGCATCTCCTTATAAAGCTCAAATAAATCTTGATAATTCTTTCACCTTGTCTCATGCCAAAAAATATGACCCTTTCCCTCATCTAAGTTTGTTTGATTCCACCTAAGGTGATAGTTTTTTGGCAACTCTTACAAGATAGATTCCTTTCTAGAGAGAATTTGTTTATACGGAGGGTGTGATCAAGTCGTTTTCTCATCTATTTGTCACTTGTGAGATAGCTTTGATTATGTAGTAAAAGATCTTTAACTGATTAGCGTGGCAGGTGGTTCTCTTTGAGTTCTTAGGCTATTTTTTATTTTCTCATTACTAGAAAAATTGGTTTTAGTGGTCGAATTATAGACCGAAATAGCTTAAAATTGGTCACTAAAACATTTTGCGGCCGATTTAGCGACCATTAATTTTCGGTTGAAAAAGTATTTGTCACTAAGCTTTTGCGACGAATTTTGTGACCAAAATTTAGAGACTGGATTGGTGATTGAATTTAGTGACCGATTTTAGTGTTCTTTTTCGTAAAATAAAATTAAAAGATGTGATACCTAGGAATCAAACTCGTGACGTCCGCATAATTTAATAAAACTTTGTCACTATACCACTTAACATCTATTATTATATTTTAGATTTAAACATATATACATATATTTTTATATAAATATATTATTTTTTAAAACAATAAAAAAAATGAAATTTTTAGTAAAAATTAAAAATTAAAAAAGAATTAAAATCTTTATAAAAAATAGGAGAAAATAGTAATTTAATAAAGAGGATTAAAAATAGAAAAAGAAAATAAAAAAATATTAGTGACCGAAATTTCGGTCTCTAATATTTATATATAAATTAAATTGTATATAAATATATTTTTTGTGACTGAATAGACGGTCACATAATTTTGGTCTCTAAATCGGTGGCTGATTTATTTTAGTGACTGATTTAGGGACCTCTTAAAATTGGCTTATGAATATCAAATTTCGGTAGTTAATTCGGTCACTACAGTGAACAAAATTTTCCGATCACTAAAAGCGATTTTTCTAGTAGTGTCTATTTAAGTGGTAAGCCGAAGGCTATAGGGTTTTACTATGATTTGACCGATGTTGTTTGGACTATTTAGAGTGTTCATAATGACATTATTTTTTTTTCTAGCTTGGAAATAATTTTTCTATAGATAGTGGGTCCGCTAGCTTGAGTTTTAGCCCACACATTTTAAGGGATGATGTCTTTAGCCTAACACAAAAATTGTTAGCACTTAACTAGATTTGAACTCATGATCTTGAGAGGAGCACATTCTCAAGACCCAAGTCTCCACCACTAGACCAACCTTTAGGGGTTATTTTTGGATTGTTGTATTTACTCTTATTCATTAGTTTCTATTTCATTTTTTTGAGTTTTAGTTTGGTACATTTTGTGCCATTCGAATATCTTTTTATACTTTGTTGGATTACTTATCTCACTCCTATTATTAATAACTAATTTACCATTAAAAATAATAATCTACAATATAAGAAAATTCTATGCTATGAAAAATATCAATATGCCTTGTGCTTTAATAGAATGTCACATGGATTACTTAAGCTATCTTCATTTCTTTTTTGGTTTTGAATTATTATTATAACTAGTAACAAACCCGTGCGTTCGCACGGGTTCTGGTATGGTACGCGCATTCATTTTACATATATAATTTTGTATTTAAAAGATATATTTTAAAAAAAAATAGTTAGGGTTTATATTTCATAAAAAATTATATAAAATTTAGTAATAGTAAGAAAAATGTACTATTAGAAATATATATTATATAAAAGTACATACTTTAAAAGCAGATATTATAAAAGTTTACATATTTTTTAAGAGTAAATATGGAGTCAAATAACGCATTATTGATTATGATGAAAAGGTTAGAACTGTGCATACCAGATATTATGGCACAGTTGTATAAGTGATTAGTATTAGATGAATTTTAAGCCAAATAGTAACATTAAAGAGTAAAAATTGATAAAAAGCGGAAGCATATTAAAAATGACCGAACATTACTATTACCATAAAAATAAATGTTAAAAAGAAAAAAATGTTAAAAAGTGGATGTATATTATAAATATAAATATGTTATTATGATAAGATAAATATAAAGATGGAGATGAAGATGAAGGAAAAAAAGTAAAAATTATTAAAAAGTGGAAGTATATTATAAATGAATACAATTTTATAATAAGAATAGTGCTCATTGTGAACAACTATTAGCATAACCATAAAATTATTCAATTAATATATTAGTAAAGGTGTTAAGAAACTAAAAAAGAAAATTTGTAAATAGACATTAACTACTATTAGCATAACCATAAAATATATTCAATTAATATATTAATAAAGGTGTTAAGTAACTGAAAAATAAAATTTGTAAATATACATTTAACGTAAAATGGAATCTACAATATAAATAAATAAAAATTTGAAATTAAATTTGAGTAATGGAAAGACGTTATATATCTACAAAATTAAATCAATTTGGGAAACCTAAACTTTACTAATTGGAAAACGGGAATATTTAGTGGGAAGAGAAATACTAATCGCGTTGCGTCTCTCTCTCTTGAATTGTAAACATGCAACATTATTATAATATTTTATACTGCATAGATATGACTACACCTGCAAAACCTTTTAAATTACTCTTCATAAATTTCAAATTCAAATAATATTCCTTTACTTCTAATTAATTAATATATCTTTCTATCTTTTATTTTTAGTTTCAAATATTATTTTCGTTTTTATATTCATAAGATTTCTCTTTAATTTTTCGGATACTCTTTTCGGATGCATTTTTAGTCCCTGTAAATATGCGACCTTGCATTTTTAGTCCCTATAAAATTTTCCTTCAATGAATGGTCCTTCTAAAATTTTTATGCATGCGATTTCAGTCCCTGCTATTTTTTTAAATTTTAAAAACTGTTTAATTACCCTTTAATTTTTAAATTTTTGAATAATTTTTTTTATATATGTTTAGAATACTGTAAAATATTTATTTACCAAGTTTTAGAATTTTTTAAAACGAGAAGAGTTAAATATAAATTTTTCAAATTTCAAAAAATAATGATAAAAGTAATGAAAATCTCAACTTAGAAATTAAATTTTGAGTTTTTTTTTCCTGGAACTTTTTAAAACATTATGAACATGTCTGCAAAATAATCATTCTAAAATACATATTGGTTTGACAGTAGGTACTAAAACTAGGTACATAATAATTTTATAAGGACCATTCACTGAAGAAAATTTTTATAAGGACTAAAAATGCAGGGTCGCATATTTATAGGAACTAAAAACGTATTTAACCCTACATTTTTTTGAGCTTCTATTATTCACATATTTTATAACAAAATTATATTTTGTATTAAAAAATCTTATTGATCTAAATGTTTTTATGGGTACCAGACATTTTTCTATACATTTAATTATTATTTTTTCACGGATACCAGACATTTTCCTATACATTCAATTATTATTTTTTCACGAGTACCATATGGTTTTCTAAACATTCAATTATTATTTTTTCACAGATACGAGATTTTTTTATATATTCAATTATTATCTTTTTACAGGTACAAGATATTTTTCTATACATTCAATTATTATTTTTTTACGGGTACCAAACATTTTTCTATTAGAAAATATATATCTGAAACAAATGCGCGTCTCATACCAGAACCCGTGTACGCACGGGTTTGTTACTAGTTGTGGATAAAACTACTAAAGATTTGTCCTCTCCTATTTTATCTCTCATTTAAAAAGAAAAAATTAACCTCTTAATTAGTTGTTCATTAATGATTGTTACACTAATTTATCATTTCATCAATTGAACTAGATTAAGTCGAAAATTTATTAAATAAAATATGTGGGCAAGTATCACTAGTACAAATAATACAATATAATTTTAAAATTTACACCCGATTTACTAAAAACGGGTGTAATTGACAATTTTTGGTGGCAATTTTGTAAATAGTATGTCACTTTTGTATTATCTGGTTATAATATACACCCTTTTTCTTAAAAACGGGTTTAAATTAAAAAATTTATTATAATAAAATTTCAATTACTCCTTTTAAACTAAAAAACGGGTGTAATTTTATATAAACAAAAAAAATTGTTTAATTTTATAACTTAAAATATATAATCTATGTGGCAATATTAATGGGTCTAAACATAATCTATGTGGCAATATTAATGGGTCTAAATATAATCTATGTGGCAATACCTAACCCATTTATTAAAATATACAAAACCAAAATAGTTTTTCATCGCATGCATACCTAACCCATTTTCAATCACTTCTGAACTTCATCGTGCATGCCGAACCCATTTTTCAATCAATTCGAACTTCATCGCTTTCATCGCATCGCGTTGCTTCTGTGATTTCGCGTTGCTTCTGTGTATCGCGTTGCTTCTGTGAATCCTTTCTCACTCGCTCAACTTCGCGTTGCTTCTGTGATTTCGCGTTGCTTCTGTGACGACTGAAAAGGGCTTCGCTCTCTTCTTCGCCTCTATTCGCTCTCTTCTTCTCACTGAAACTGAGAGGAAACCATTTCACAGTGACGACATTGGTAAGGAAGAATTAGGGTTTATACTATTGCTTGATTTTGTTTGAAATGAATTTTGTTTGTGTGAACTTGTTTTTCTTTTTCTGTGACATTGCTTGATTAGATAGTTCTTCAGACTTTAGATAGTTTTTCTGTGACATTGCTTTGTTCATTCAATATTGAGCATGTCAAATAGGTTCTATTGGCTTTTATGACTAGGAAAACTATAATGTTTTGACATTGCTTTGTTTTCTGTGAAATAACTTGTGTCTATGAAGCTCTAGGGACTTACAATCTTAACTTTTCTGATTTTCCCAGTTGACGACGTGCCTTGAGGCAAGCCTTACATACATTTGGTGTTCGAAGAGCTATTCCATCTACCAAAATGAAGTAACACTACCGATCTACTTTTATATTTGTTTGCTTTTCTTATTTGGGTTTACTAGTTGCTTGGTGTTCGATTCGATACTAAACTGAACTCGGTCGATATGAATTCATAATGTGTATGTATTTTGGACATGAATCTCAAATTGAGTTATGATACACTATATTTTGGTTCATGGTATGGATTGTGAACTATTTTGAGGTTTGCATGTGATTTATCTTTGCTTAAAATTGTGATTTCATTCAAACTAAGCAGCTTTGGGTGAATTTTGTGCCTAAAACACTTTTTCCAGCTTATGAGGAGGACTCATTTGAATAATCATGTTTTAACTTTTACAACTTCTTGTTCATGACTCATGAGTTGTATTGTATGTGCATATTTTGATTAGAGAGACATGACTTATAAGTTAGTTGTAAATAACATTGATGTGACTTTGTATATCATAGTGATCCTCATGACAATTTTGATTTTGGACATGTTTTAGCAAGGTTTGCATAGCAGTGGCATCTCTTTTATAAATTTTGATATGGTTAATGTATCTTTTGAAATAGATATTTTGATTCATGATTTGAATCTTTGGTTTGATAACTATGTTTTGTTCATCTATGCATTGGTGGTGTATTATTAGGTTCTAAAAGTCTATCCATTTCCAGCAACAGTTACAGCATTTCAATTGGGCTTTGCTTCACTGGTGATTAATTTGATCTGGATTTTGAATCTTCATCCAAGACCAAACATTAGAAGATCACAGGTAATTTTGATTTTCCTAACACCTTGTTCCTCCAATATCTGCTACATTACAATCTAAACCGAATATGGATTGTGGTTTCACAATTTCAATCTAAACCGAATATGCAGTTATGATGGCACAACTTCAATCTAAACCAAATATGTAGTAATTTTTTTTACCAAATGCTTGAGGCTCTCAAACAAGATGTGCAAACTGATTGAAGATGCTCTTGAATAGTGGCAAATGCAGAAACAACTGAATGTCACAGCTGCACAGTATACTGATACTACACAATTCTCTATCAGTCCTCCACAAACTCGCAGTGAGAGTTCTAGGAGCTGCTGTGCTGTGCACAGTTTGTTTAGCTCTAAGATCTGAAAAATGAGTTTGGGCAGTGGTTTAATTAGTTTATCAGCAACTTGCTCTTGGAAAGGCACTCAAGTGACAACCAGTGACTTGTTCAGCACTTTTAACTTACAAAAAGATGTCCAATTACATGTTCGGTTCTTGGGATATTAAGTATTGAAACCTGCAAGTCTCGTAAAAGAGACTGAACCCAAAAAATTTCAGAGGCAGCAAGTATGTACTGTCCTTAGGGGGATTAGGTATTGAAACCTGCAACTCTCATAAAAGAGACTGAACCAAAAAAGACATGAAAATATAGATTCAATAGTCATATCTGTTATGCACCCATAGGAGGGATCACATTTACTCTGCGGAAAAAGTTGATTAAGATTTCTGTTATGACATGTATGCTCCAGCTCGAGGAGTGTTAGGCAATGTTACTATTCCTTAGCTGTAAAGCATCCCTAATTCATGCTAACTAGGATTAGAATCAAATAATATGAGCAACTAAATTTGTCTTTAGAGGTATCTCTCATGTTCTCTCCGATTCCCGAATAATAATATGAACAACTAAAATGATTCTAATTGTAGAGCTGCCAGTAGTTGTGCATTCTGACAATGAAATTTTGCAGGGTACTTTGAGGGATCTATCTACTTCTAGGAGAAACCACGAACATCACACTCTTCCGTCATCCGAGCAGGTATGCTGTCATTCACTAGATTGGGTATTGTATAATTGTGTTTTTAGGAGTACAGCAGTCACATTTTTATTGACTACAATGAGTTAATTTTTGCTCTTAGCGGGTAGTAAATGCATCCTTTTACCTCTTATATACAACACTTGTTATTGTTATTACTTACAGCTATTAATATTTTGAGTCAATGTGTGTTAAAATGGGTGGTTCCTATTTATGACTGTAGCTATCCCTCCGACAGGGATACGTAACGGAAAACGCCGACTTTGTCAATTAGTTTAATGTAACCATAGCTATCATTCAAATGAATGTAACATATCACTAACCCAAAAAGAACTCTGATTTTACATATCACTAACTCAAAAAGAACTCTGATTTATTAGTCCACTATGGATAAGTGTTCTTTAGTTAAGCCAGGACAGGGAGCTCATCTTGTTATTTCATGAAATTCCTTATCCATAGTGAATAACTTATATTCAAATGAGGTAACAGAGATAGGACATGAGCTAACTAAAGAACTCTTGTGAAATCTGCCTCTTGTGTATTTCACAAGAGTTTCTAATTATTAGTCCACTATGGATAAGATAGAACTAGAAGTAAGTTTTAAATCTGCCTCTTGTGAATGGTAAGAAAGTGGGGCAGTAGGATAGGTAAGAGTTTAAGGGGGTTACGTGAAATGTACTCTATATGAGCTCCCCCCCTCTCTCTCTCTCTATCTATCTATCTATCTATCTCTCTCTCTATCTATCTATCTCTCTCTCTCTCACACTATTCTTTCTCTTCTATTCATAGCTATGGATTGTAGTTGGATGCAAAAAAACCGCTCAAGTGAAGAGTATAAAAAAGGAGTGTTAGAGTTTTTGACATTTGCCGAAACTAATCTTCCCAAAAGTAATGGACGATTTCATTGTCCTTGTGCTAAGTGTGTGAATATTGCACCTTTAAATGCTAACATCGTATGGGATCATCTTATAGTCAATGGGATTTGTCAAAATTATACGAAGTGGATATGGCACGGTGAATTGTCTGATGCGCCAATGGCCTACCTGAGAGAAGAGTTTGATATAGAGGCGAGTGATTATCTAGAAGAAATGATTCGTGATATTGGACAAGACTCTTTTCAACGAGCACACGTACACGATACTCTTTGCAATGACAACAAAGTTCCTTTGTATCCAGATTGTAAAAACTTCACACGATTATCGGCCGTGCTGAGATTATTCAATTTGAAGGCAATTAATAGTTGGACCGATAAAAGCTTCACACAATTGCTTGAGTTGTGGAAGGAAATGCTTCCAGATGAAAACACGTTGCCGGACCGGGTGTATGATGCAAAAAAGATATTATGTCCTATGGGTATGGAGTATAAGAAAATACATGCATGCCCCAATGATTGCATATTGTACTGGAAAGATAATGAAGAGAAAGAAAAGTGTCCCAAGTGTATGACATCACGATATAAAAAGAAAGGTGATGATGAAAGTTGTGATGTAACCACAAAGGGTCCTCCAGCAAAGGTGTTATGGTACCTTCCAATTATTCCGAGGTTTAAGCGATTGTTTGCGAATTTAAATGATGCGAAGAATATTAGATGGCATGCAGAAGAGAGGAATTGTGATGGAAAAATTCGGCATCCGGCCGATTCTTTGCAATGGAAGAAGGTTGATACCTTAATTCCTGACTTCGGCAATGAACCAAGAAACCTTAGGCTTGGACTTTCTACAGATGGAATGAATCCATATGGCAGTTTAAGTAGTAATCATACTTCATGGCCTGTTCTATTGATTATTTACAACTTATCTCCTTGGTTGTGCATGAAGAGGAAACACATTATGTTATCTATGATGATTTCGGGACCGAAACAACCTGGAAATGACATAGATGTCTATCTAAGTCCCTTAATTGATGACTTAAGAAAGTTGTGGGATGAAGGAATTTATGTGTTTGATAGTTTTTCAAATGAAACTTTCAAATTGCGTGCCATGTTATTTTGCACCATCAATGACTTTCCAGCTTATGGTAACTTGTCTGATTACAAAGTTAAGGGGCATAAAGCATGCCCTATATGTGAAAAAGATACTTGCTACCATCAGTTGGAGAAGGGAAAGAAGACTGTTTATCTTGGACATCGAAGATTTCTTAAACGTAACCACCCATATCGAAGATTAAAAAAGGCTTTTAATGGATATCAAGAGTATAAGGTTGCCCCGAAGGCCTTAACTGGAGAAGAAGTCTATCACCGGGTGAGGAACATAAGTGTTAGTTTTGGAAAAAAACAAAAAAAGTTACAAATAGTAATATATGGAAGAAGAGGTCTGTATTCTTTGACCTTCCATATTGGTCTAGTCTTGATGTAAGACATTGTATTGATGTAATGCACGTGGAGAAAAATGTGTGTGATAGTGTAATTGGAACACTTCTCAACATTCAAGGTAAGACAAAGGATGGTTTAAACTCTCGTTTAGATATGGTTAATATGAAAATAAGAGAAGAGTTAGCTCCAGAACCAAGAGGTACCAAAATGTATTTACCACCGGCATGCCATACATTGTCAAAAGAAGAGAAAATAAGATTTTGTGAGTGTCTACAAGGTGTGAAAGTGCCCAATGGCTACTCCTCAAATGTCAAAAGTCTGGTGTCAATACAAGATCTCAAACTAATTGGCTTGAAATCTCATGATTGTCACATTTTGATGCAACAACTACTACCTGTGGCTATTCGTGGCATCTTACCCAAAAATGTCCGACATGCCATAACTAGATTGTGCTTTTTCTTTAATGATATATGCAACAAAGTGATTGACCCTGATAAATTGGATGAGATGGAAAATGAGTCTATTGTTATTTTGTGTCAGTTGGAGATGTTTTTTCCTCCTTCATTTTTTGACATCATGGTTCACTTAATAGTCCATCTAGTTAGAGAGATTAAAGTGTGTGGCCCTGTTTATTTAAGATGGATGTATCCTTTTGAACGGTACATGAAGATATTGAAAAGCTATGTGAAGAATCATTATCGTCCGGAGGCATCTATTGTTGAAAGGTACATCACAGAAGAAGCCATTGAGTTTTGTACAGAGTATTTGTCACATGCAAAACCTGTAGGATTACCTAAGTCTCGTCACGACGGAAGATGTGATGGTAAGGGTACACATCTAAAGGTTAAGCATATGGGTGAAGGGGAAGTTTTTAAAGCACATTTGTATATATTAAATAACACTGATGAGGTTCAACCATACTTGAGTACACATAAAACCATTGTCAAAGCCAAAAACCCTCGAATGTCAGAAAAATGGGTGTTGAAAGAGCATAACAATACATTCTCAAAATGGTTTAAAACCAAGATTATGAATGACAATAATGCTTCGGATACATTAAAGTTTTTAGCTTATGAGCCTAGCTTTAATGTCTTATGTTGGGGTGGATACGATATAAATAAATTTTCTTTTTCTACAAAATCGCAGGATGATAAGAGTACCATGCAAAATAGTGGGGTAATGATAATGGCTTCCTCAATGCACTTCTCTAGTTCAAAGGATAAAAATCCCATCTTGGCATCCATAGCCTATTTTGGTGTTATAGAAGAGATATGGGAGCTAAATTATGTGAAGTTTAAAGTTCCTATTTTCAAATGTAAGTGGGTTAATAGTAACAATGGCGTACAAACTGATGAATTAGGATTTACATTGGTGGACTTGGATAAGGTAGGATATAAGGAAGAACCTTTCATCATGGCAGCTCAAGCAATCCAAGTGTTTTATGTAAAGGATCCCTCAAACAATAGGTGGTCTGTTGTCCTCCAAAGAAACACAAATGATGATTCAACTCTAGACGTTGATCACAATACTTCTTTTTCAACACGAAGGCCTTCTTTTAATGATGAAAATGAAGTTGATGATGTTTATGCCACTCGTAATGATCATCAAGAAGGGGTTTTAGAATAAAACAGTGAAGATTACTTTGTTCTTGTGCTGTAGCTGAGTTGTACTCTGAAAATTACAGTATATATATAGCTCAGTTTTGATCTGAAAATTACAGTATATATATAGCTGAGTTATTGTTATAATTGAAAATTACAGTATATATATAGCTCAGTTTTGATGCCAATGTCAATAATCTTGTTCAGTTTTGTTGAAGATATTGCTGATTTTGATCTTGTTGATATAAATGCACTACAATATACTCTTGCAGCTTTTTTGTTGTTGTTGTTGTTAAACTGAGCTGCTGTACTGTATAGAAAATTGAGTGATTCATAAGGTTTTACATATAGGAATGCTTTAGTTACATATAGGAATTCTGTAACGATTTGAATGTGAGAGTCAGTATTCAAATGCTTCCAATTTGTTGGTTTTCTATAAGGATTTATGTTGAGTTAATGAAAAATGCCCTGTTGATATTCAAATACATAGCTGCTGTACTGTAAATGCAGAGTTATGAGAATCTGTTTTGACATTTTCTTTCTTTCTTGAATCTGTTTTTCTATCTAAACAGGCATTATGGTTAAACCATCCCGCTCTTCTCCAAGAATAAAGAAGACTCAAGGTATGACAGGCCATACAAAGATCTTTGTGATATTCAATATATATATATATATGTGTGTTTAATTTCCTTGTGCTTTTTTGTTGTTGTTGTTGTTAAACTGAGCTGCTGTACTGTATAGAAAATTGAGTGATTCATAAGGTTTTACATATAGGAATGCTTTAGTTACATATAGGAATTCTGTAACGATTTGAATGTGAGAGTCAGTATTCAAATGCTTCCAATTTGTATTCCAATTTGTTGGTTTTCTATAAGGATTTATGCTGAGTTAATGAAAAATGACCTGTTGATATTCAAATACATAGCTGATGTACTTTAAATGCAGAGTTATGAGAATCTGTTTTGACATTTTCTTTCTTTCTTGAATCTGTTTTTCTATCCACACAGACATCGTGGCTAAACCATCCCGCTCTTCTCCAAGAATAAAGAAGACTCAAGGTGTGACGTCATTGCTACGTTTCGTTGCCAAACTTCGTGATGGTGAGAAATATGCAATTGATTTTGATCGGGATACTTTCCAACCTATTGGTCAGTATGCTGCGAAGTTCAAGAGTTATTTGTCATTCGTTGCACGTAGCAAGGTTAATATAAATGAAGAGAAATGGAAAAACCTACCCGAAAACTTGAAGATAGCAATATGGAATGATATCACGGTATGTAATTGTAATTAATTCTTAATAATTTATTATCTATAATTGTTTCAATTACTAACACTTCTAATGCTTTGTAGGATAAGTTCACTTGCCCCCCCGATGATGAAGATAATAAGAAATTTAAGAAGCATTGGTTTGTATATATGGGGGAACGGATGAAGCAATTTAAGACATTGCTATCTAATGTTTATATATTTGGGGAAGGTGATAAAGATGGCAATACAATGCCATTTGAAAAGTATAAGTTCATCGACCCAGCAGATTGGGAGTCGTTTGTCCAAAATCGAAAAACAAAAGAATTCCAAGTTAGTTAAATTTATAGATTTTTTTTATGTTATCTAAATTAATTTGCTTGTTGACACTTAATTTAATGTGATTTATTTGTAATAGGAGAAAAGGCAAAAAGGAAAGGTTCATGCATCAAAGAAACTCCATCCTCATATTTTGTCTCGGGGTGGTTATGAGAAGCTTAAGGAAAAGATAATGGAAGAGAGGAGTAAAAAAATCATTGAAGAAGCCAATGGTGATGAAAATTTAATGAATGATCCTCCAAAACTAGAACGACATGAGGTGTGGTTGATGGCTCGGCAGAGGCCATCTGGAGATTTTACATCCGAGGCAACAAATTTAGTAGCTTCCATGGTTGTAAGTATTAAAAAGTTCTTTCTAAATTTCAATTTCAAGTATTAAAAAGTTCTTTCTAAATTTCAATTTCATTTATAACTTAATATTCATTTTATATCATGTGTATGGATTTTGACATTTTAGGGTGATTTAGTGGAAAAGAGTACGCAAGGCGATATTCAATTTGAAGAACGAGAAGACATATTAACTATTGCACTTGGGTCAAGTGAACGTCCCGGTCGGATCCGCACTGCTCCTAGGGGTGTGGGCTTTAAGAAGTACTTTGGAAAAAGTTCAAACTCCAACTTAAAAGCTGTCACACAAGATGACCTCCAAGCCTTAGTGCAAAAGCTAAATGATGATTATCAAGATAGATTACAGAAAGAGCTCCAAAAACAAAGAATAGAGCTCCAAAAACACATGAAAATTGAGATGGATGATGAGAGAGCTAAGCTCCAAAAAGAAATGAAACTCCTTCAAGAGATGCAATTAGAACTCCGCCCTAAGAGTACTAAAGAGGTACCTCGTGTTTTCTGCGTTTTATCTTAAGTGCTTCAGACTTTTAGTGAAATTTTTCTACTCAGTTTTTTGGTCCTTTGCATGTGTGTTTGTTAGTTGTGTGTGCATTAAAATCTGTGAGATCTGTGAGTATGAGTTGTTAATCTGTGAGTATGGTATTTCTTTGTGGTATATCTCATATTCTCAGTGTGTTAAATAGTATATCCATGGTTAGGTCTTTGGGATAATGTACAGTATGAAGGTGTTTCTGGGCTGTGAATTGATTCATGATACTTTATCTTGAATTGATTCATGATGTTGAAATTTGAACGGACTATCTGAGTTCTGAGATGTAAAAATGTAGCAAATAAGTGATTATCTAACTAGAAAAATCTGAGTTCTGAGATGTATTATTGTAGCAAATAAGTGATTATCTAACTAGAAAATTCACAGTTGAACCTTTTATTGGTAGCAGTAGTTTCAGAAGTATTATTGAACTAGTTGGTAACACGGTGGGAACTTCTAGTATTAATTAAGTGAGTATTAGTGACATGGCAGTACAAGGTTGAGATTGTTAACTGTTTCCTGATTATATGGAGTTGATGTTGATTGAGGGGTATTTTAAGAATTGAGAAACTAGTTTGAGTAGCTTCCTATATGAGCCTAGTTCTGTGGCAGATTTGAGGTACTGTCCCTATCTGCAATTCCTTCATTAATCATCAATAATATACAATCTCTTGATCATTTATGTTTTTTTTTTGTCATGGTCTCTGCACACTGTAGAATTAGATTGTGATACAGATTCTCATTCATTCATTCAAAAACCTGATGAATGATGCAGATATAGATGGCATCTTAATTAGGACTTGTGTGGTTGATACATGAATAAATAAATGCATGTGTACTGTCATTACCAACTATGCTCATCCAAGTTTCGGCACATTAATCTTTTTATTCTTCATTCATAAATAATGCTTAGGTCTGATCTTTGATTGAAGTATCCATGGTTGCCACTGCTAGTGTTCCATATTACAATTTCTCTGTTTATTTTTCATGCAAATTTATATGATTCTGAGTTTGAGCCAGCTAGGGGCACTAAACGCTATTGTTCATGGCAATAGTTTCAGTGTTCTTTATCATTGCTGACTTGAAAATGTTAAGAGCAGGTGTCTTAGTTAAAAATACACACACACAGATTTATTTCATTTAGTTTAAGGAAATTTATTTGGAGTAATTAAGTAACTAAATATTATCTTAGTAACAGTATAGTAACCAAGTATGTTACTATACTTGGTTAGTTGTGTGCTTAACATTGTGTGCTCTTGCTCTAAACTACTGCTTCTTATTATAAATCTCTTCTGAAACAGGAAGGTGAAGCTGAATGCAAGGCCGAAGAAGAGATAAAAAACAGCACTGTTTCTGAAGATTACCTTAAAAAGATTGAAGATTTCAAGGAAGTTTCCATATCACTAGACTTGGTTCATGAAACAAGTGAATTATCAGTTTATATTGATAGGCGAGACCTTGATGAATTAATTTCTGGTGTTAAATGGATCTCCACATCTATCTTGTCTCTATGGTGCTCATAAGTATCGTATTCTATTTTTAATCATTTTTTTCTATGTATCATTTATAAATTAACATTTGTTTCAACATTTCAGATATCTACATGGCATTTGTATCTCTAAGAATGTCAGTGAACTATTTGGATTTCTTGATCCAAATAGGACACTAATTACCACTAGAGATCCCAATGCTATTAAATCTTACATACAAGATAGGTTGGATGGCGAGTCAAAAAAATGTTACTTAGGACCATTGTTAAATAAGTAAGTACATGTTTCCTTCAAGGTTTTGTGATTTTTTTAATGTTATTTTTTGTAATATTTGAATTTTAATGATTCTAACACTTGTTTTGAAACTACAGCAATCACTGGCAATTGTATGTTATTTGTAATATCTTTTGGTTTTGTTCATTAAACACAAAACCCAAGAAACGTATTAAGAACATACTTGAGGGGTAAGAAACATATAAATCAAGAGACATTATTTATACTTCATTTTTGTATCGTTTAACTTTATATTTATAAGTTATTTATGCTGCAATTTCTTTTATCAGAGCTGTAACAGGATATCAGTTATTAAGAGGTTTTGAGAATAAAAAGCCTAATTGGAAGATTGTCAAGGTAATTGCTTGATATTGTTGATATTATGAGAATGAATTCGTAATGATATGCTTCATTATAATTATATTTCAGTATTAATATGCTTTGTATCTTATATGTAGACACATCATCAAAACAATGGATGGGCATGTGGATATTATGTAATGAAGAACATGTTTGATATTGTTGATACTTCCATTGTTGAAAGATTCGATGAGGTAGTATAATTTAAAATATTTTCGTCTTGCATGTATTTATTGAAAAACATGTAAATTATTGTTTTGATATTGTTAATTTATTATATGTTGAACTTGTAGATATTTACAGACACGTCACCATATGAAAAAGAGACAATCGACCATATTCGGCAACTTTGGGCTCAAGTATTTTTGCAAATGGTTGAAAATCAAAAGGTTGAGGATCAAAAGGTTGAGGAGCAAAATCTACCGGATCAAATGCAAATGGTTGAAGAGGATAAGGAGATAGAAATGTTGCCAAAACAAAAGCCAAAGAAGAAGAAGAAAACTTATATATGAAGAAAGTGTTATGACTTAGTTAAAATATAATTTTTATGTACTTGAAATATTATGACTATATATGATTTTGTATACTTTTTGGTTAATATTAAAAATATTTTGACTTAGTTAAAATATGATTTTTATAAGTATGATTTTATAGTATTTGCAATATTATGACTGAAAAATAAAATATAATTAAATGGTGTTTATGAAATAGGGTGTAAATAGATATAATTGCTCATTCATAAATGGCGTATTTACACCCGATTTTTACCAAAATAGGGGGTAATTAAAACACAATTAAGCCGAATTACACCCGATTTTTATTAAAATAGGGTGTACTTAAAACATAATTAAGCCCAATTACACCCGATTTTTATTAAAATAGGGGGTAATTAAAACATGATTAAGCCCAATTACACCCGATTTTTATTAAAATAGGGTGTGATTAAAACGTAATTAAGCCCATTTACGCCCTATTTTTATTAAAATAGGGTGTAATTAAAACGTAATTACGCCCATTTACACCCGATTTTTATTAAAACAGGGTGTAATTAAAAACGTAATTACGCCCAATTACACCCGATTTTTATTAAAAAAGGGTGTAATTAAAAACGTAATTACGCCCAATTACACCCGATTTTTGTTAAACATAACGGGTGTAAATTCGTTAGACATTTCTCACCCTGTGGATATACACCCGATTTTTATTAAAAATAATGGGTGTAAATTTAATAAAAAACGGGTGTAAATTAACATTTTTGTACTAGTGTATCCTCCAAAGCTTGTTATTGGTGGGAAATTGTATCACTTTAACAGATTGCTAACATTGCATTCAACCTTTTCCCATTGTTATTGGATAAGTCTTTGTCCTATGACTAAGACTGCATGAATATTTTTATTATAATCACAATAGTGAACTACATGATTATCATCACTTAAACGAATGACTCCGAAGAAAACAAATTAACATGTATATAAATATTTATATAATAAATTTTAGGAAATATATGAATAGGAAATTGTGGTCAAATTCTTGGCACGTAGATTCATACTAATATACAAAATGTATACATGAATTATATGAACACAAAAATGAACAAAAGTACACTACACACCAACCATATATCTGTAATTGCCTTATTTGGGATGAAGATTGTGTCTTTATGTGAGTGTAGTGTGTCCATGACCATGTATGTAGCTTTATGACGGTCACCTAATATATAATTACATGTTAGGTTTTGGTTTAGATGATTAGAGCAAAATGGTAACATAATAAAAACCCTAAAAAAGCTTCACGAGTCTTATAGTGTGTTTTAGGAAGATTAAATATATGGTTGACCTACATAGAAAGCTCAGTTGAGATGATCCAATAACAATAAGATTTCCCCCATAACATGATTTGATGAGATTAGTGGAAGAAATTATACGTATGATCAAAATCAATGAGTGTGAGCCAACTGTGAGGTGATAACAATAAGCCATTATCCAATTGTTAGTTAGTTTGATTGATTAATGTCTTAAAAGTAATAGATATGCATGGTCCATTATTAAATATTATTTTTACAAAAATTATTTGTACCTTATAATTTTGATATGGAAAATAATCAAAATATCCAAAACAAAAAATATTTAAATTTAAATTTATTTTAATATACTTAAATATGATTTTTTAAGTCGTCAATTTATAAATATCAATAATTTATTTAGATTAATATATAAATATAAATAAATGATGCCGCCAGAGATTAAAATATAAACCAATAATTTATATTTATATAAGTCAAGTATCATATATCAGTTGAGTTACTTTACCTTATTAAATATAATTTTGTTTAAGTGACAAGTCATAAATCTCTTCGTCCTAAATAAGTATCATCCAAAATAATATAGTCTGAAGATCAATGTTATGAAGACTCTGAAGATCAAGGTTTTAAAGTTCTGAAGACAAGGTTCCGAAGACTCTTATTCAAATTCCGATCCTTCTAAACATGATTCATCAACACGCATTCTGAAGCCTCTGAAGATTAGAAGATAAGATCAAAAAGATTTTATGTGAGGAAATAATACACAATACAAGATCAAGTATTTCTTCCACTATACTAATTTTATGAATGAAGGACGGTACTATTGTACCATTTTGTCTTACACCATTTCAACCTGTTATGCAAGCATTAGCTAGAATTTGGTATTTCTTTTATGCCCTCCAACATATCTTTCCCTTCCTATATAAGGAAGCCCTTGGAAGAATGCATAAAAAGCTTTTGCTGAAAAAATTAATATGAACTTTTGAATGTGAATATTCCATTATCGTGAGAAAAGAAACACGCCAAGAAATAAACTTTTGTTCGTACACTTGCTCTCAATAATTTTTGTGTTAATCTTTGTATTTCATTTGTGTAATCAAATTTTTAAGAAGAAACTGTGTAACACACTTTGTATCTCAACTTTTGAGTTGCATTTGTTTCTTGAGAGGCTAGGGTATAGTCAGAATTCTCAAGAAGACATTGGCAGTAGGTCTTTGTGGTTGTAATCAGTTTGGTTATAGTGGATTGAGTCCTTCTAAGAAGGCGAAATCACCTTGGCGGATGAATTGGAGTAGCTTCGTTAACAGTGAACCAGAATAAAAATATTATGTTCATTATTTTTATTCTTAGTTCCTTTTTGTTTGTTGTCTTGGGTCACAAAAAGTTTTCAACCTCGAAACTTAATTCAAACCCCCATTTCTTGTTTTTCCTTAAACTTCAACCACTTGCTTGAGTCTTCTGGGAGATGAGGCTTGAGATATATTTAACCTGGATGTCGTCATTAGAGTATATCAAAGATGGTCATTAAATCCTAATTCTTCTCCTTTATTCGCAGGAAGAGCTTGAACAAACTATCTTGTGCAACTTTGACCGTTTGAAATACTTGCTTTCTTTGATTTAAGTTGCATCTTCACAAGTTTTCATAAAAGATGAGTTGTCATCATCGAAACAATGATAGACATGTCTTGCTTAGCTTTGATCACTTCTTGATTGAACCTGCAATCACATAGTTCCACAAAAATGACATGCCAAGTCTAAAAAAAATGGATCAACATTAACCTCTATTAGTATGCTCTTAGAAAATTAACCTATGTCAATTGAAAACCCCTAAAAATAGCCTTAATAGTTCAATATTCTCAGTTGATGGGTCAACCAAGATAAGGGTATCATTATCCATATACTAAAGATGTGATACCACCACATTATAGGACATTACTCTAAGCAAGGAAAGGAAAGGATCTAGATGGTCATTTTGTTTCAAACCCCTTTGAATACTAGTTTCTTGAGTTAAAAAATCATTAACCAACGCCACAAGGTTTCCATTAAACACAGAAGCTCTCACCCAAGATCTTCACTTATCAATAAAAGCATATAATCTAGAAACTCATAGCTAAATGAAACACACTCTTTCTCAAAACTGCCTTAAAAATAATGCATGACTTTCTAGGTCTCTTTGTCAAGTCAATCAACTCATTCATAACCACCGTAACACACCATCAACCAAAACTCTTCCTTTGAAGAATGTCGATTGGTTTGTGAAAATAAGTTTATCCATTACCAACTCTAATTTAGTTCGAACACTTTGCCCCCAAATTATATAAAGATCCAACCAGAAAAATATATCTAAAATTACTCAACTAAGAAGGGGACTTACCATTAGGGATCAAAAAATCCAAACTTTTACTGGATTAAGTACATTTATTTAAGTAATATAATACATTTATTGGATAAAAGTTTTAAAAGTCACACTTTTTTAAATGTAAACTAAGAGCATCCACATCCATTATACTCACTTGAGTTCTTTAAATGTGTCCCACTCAATTTTTTATGTTATATGTCATTTATAATTCATTTAAACAACTCAGCTACATTTTTCAAATATTCATGTAACTCATCAAAAACTTTAAAATTGGTCCCACAAAATCATGTAATATACCTCATTTTAATATTATATAATTAAATATAGCACATAATGAATGGAAAGAAGGAAAAGAAACGCTCCTGCAGTAAAAAACGAGCCCAAACTAAAGAACCCATTTTTCACTTAATTATCCATTTGTTTCTGACACAGTGTTTTAGTAAACCGTGTGGAAACGTTAAAAAGCTACCGATATTTATGCTCTAACTAATTCATACTCCATCTCACTCGGTTTTTCTTAGGCTCATTGTCTTCATTAGACCCTGATATTTTCTATCTTGACTTTGGCCAACCATTCAATCAATAAATACATTTGTTTAATATGAGACATTTTTAGTAATTTTATATTTAACCATAATTAATTTTATAAAATAACTTAAGAATGAATGAAATTGAATGAAATTGGATTGATCAAGTCAGTTGATGTAATTAAAGTATTCCAATGTAGGAAATAGTCTGCACTCGTAATGGGACATCGAACTAATCAAAATTTGGTATTTGGTTATTGAAAAAACTGGCAACCTATCAGATTTGAGACCCATTAAGTATTATTAACATTTTCTTTCCATAATATGCACTATTGGAAACTTCATATTACACTTATTTATTAGGACATTGTGCCAATGTTCTTCTACATAGGTCAAATTTTTAATCTATCTTTTCTCGTATAAATTATTATGCTGAACTTAGATTAGCAATAACCTAATTAGCATAATAAAACATCTCATAGAGTCTGAAAACAAACCTTAGACCTACATGAAAAGTACTCTTTACATGAAATTTTGCAACTAACATGATAAGTATGCACTTTTCATAAAATGGAAAACAAAACAAATTTTGTATATGCATTCTCAACCATTCAATATTAGATGTCACATTAATTTAATTAATTAATGCTTACATATATTTTGAAAAAGCAAAGTGTGATTAAGACTTACTAACAATATTTCCGTATTGACTTAAGAGTCTAAATCATGATTTATTGTCTTAATTCATAACTCCCTCACCCTGTCTATATATGTCTCCTCTCTTTTTATTTAGTCTTGGCATTACTTATGTACTGTAGTATGTTTGGAAACATAAGATTCAGTGCACTTTATTGAACCAAATTAAAAGTTAGTTTTTTTTTTTTATGGAAAATACGATTCATTACTAAGAAGAAGAGAACAACAAAGAGGAATGATCCTCCACTACTGGGCATGCTCCCAGCCAAGTTTTTGATCCTACTGATTTTGCTAATTGAGCTAGATCATGGGCAACAGAATTAAACTTCCTAGGAATAAACAGAACATCAGCATTTGTAAAGAACTTTAATAAGTTACGGCAATCATCAGCTACCACACCCAAACCAACATCTTTGGTGACTGCATTGACACAGTCCACCATTGCTTTCGCGTCTGACTGAAAGAGCACATTGCGAAGGTTTAGCTTAATGGCTGTTTCCATGCTCCATCGTAGAGCCATGCATTCTGCTAACCCAGGGCTGGTGCTGAAAGCTTCCTTCTTGCATAGAGACAGCAGCGGCATTTCCTCCTTGTCTAAAATCACACAACCAAAGGTCACCAAGCCATTGTCATCTAAGCCAGCATCTACCTTTACAGTGTGAAAGTCAGCTTCTGATCTCCTTTGGTTGTCCATGTTAACAAGACTCTTGTCCTTAGACCAAGTCTGGTTGTGTTGATTGAGCTCCATGACAGCATCCCAAGCGTCCATAGCCACTTTAACAGGGTCCTCATCCTTCTGTTGATAGAGCTTGAGATTGCGCGCTTTCCATATTTGATGGAGAAGGTAACACGACACCTGCACAAAGAACACGTTTCTATTTGACAGCAATTCCACCAACCAAGCATTAATGTCAACCTCTCCATTGCAGTGGTAGCCTGTAACAGAAGCAAAGAAAGCCCGTCGAGTAAAGTCACATTGAGTGAACAAATGGTTAGCCGATTCGATTCCCTGTTGACACAATCCACAAGTTTCTTCAAGAATCACCCCTCTATGCCTCAATTTCGCTTTGGTAGGAAGAATGTTGTTAGCAAGCCTCCACAAAAAGTGTTTAATTCTGGTATGAATTGGAGCATTCCAGATCTTCTTCCAAAGCTCCTGGGAAGGTGTAGCAGAAGGCCCAGGTGCTTTCGCCGCCTTATCCTGCATGCACAAATGGTATGCTGTTTTCACAGAATATTCTCCCGATTTTTCGTAGTGCCATACTTGTAAGTCTTCAACACGCCTTCTTGAAAGGGGAATTCCCAGTATATGTTTTGCATCGCCTGCCTCAAAAGTATCTTCCACCAAATCAGTCCGCCATATGCTCAGCTCATGATCAATAAAATGGCTCACTCTAACTTCTGGCCCTGAATTCATCATCTGTCCTACTACTTTAAAACCCGTTATCGTAGGAATCAAGTTGTCTTTCTTAGCCACCACCTTGTCTCCATTACCAATACACCACCTTGTGCCACTTAATACTAATTCTCGCGATGACAGAATGCTTCTCCAAGCGTAGCTAGGATTAAATCCTAATTTGCTATCTTGGATGGATCGGTTGGGGTAGTACCTGCTCTTGAAAACTCTTTCAAAAAGGGATCCCTCCTCCTTCATTAATCTCCAGAAATGCTTGCCCAGTAAGCTTTTATTGAACTCGCTGAATCCTCTGAAACCCAGCCCACCAGCTTTCTTTGTTATAGCCATTCTCTCCCATCGCATCCAATGAATTTTACGCTCACCCTCCTTACTTCCCCACCAGAATTTTGACACTATGCTCTCAATCTCGTGACAAACAGCTTCCGGCATTTTGTAGCACCCCATGATGTAGTTTGGGATTGCTTGAGCTACAGCTTTAATGAGGACCTCTTTTCCCGCTTTAGATAAGACTTTTTCCTTCCACCCTTTGACTTTTTTCTGCACTCTATCCACCACTAACTTGAATATATCTTTCTTTGATCTGCCAAAAATAAGCGGTATCCCCAAATACTTCGTATGTCTCTGAACCGTGTTGACTTTCATCATGTTTTGTATGTTGGCTTTATCTGCATTGCTGACATTAGAGCTGAAGGAAGCCTCTGATTTTTCAAAATTAACAATCTGGCCCGAGGCTGTCTGGTATTGATGCAGGATGTCCAGAAGTTTCCTAGCCTCATTGGAATTGGCTCTGGCAAATAGGAGGCTGTCATCTGCAAAGAAAAGGTGAGATATCACCGGAGCACTTCTAGCAACCTTCACTCCATGGATCTGCTTGTCCGCCACTCCTTTCTTGAGCAAACCTGAAAAGACATTAGCACACAGTATGAATAAGTATGGGGAGAGAGGATCTCCTTGTCGGAGACCTCTTCCCGGAATAAAACTCATGGTGGGTTGACCATTGAGGAGGATCTTATAGGACACTGTGGAAACACAATTGGCAATCAGCTTCACGAACTTTTCAGGGAAACCCATTGAGGACAAAACTTTGAAAATAAAATCCCATTCCACTCGATCATACGCCTTAGACATGTCGAGCTTAAGGGCCATGAAACCACGCTTCCCTTTCTTTTTCTTCTTCATCCAGTGGAAGCACTCTAAAGCCACAAGAGCATTGTCGGTAATGAGACGACCTTTAACAAAAGCACTTTGTTCCTCATCGATAATGTCAGGGAGGAAAGACTTAATCCTATTGGCAATAGTTTTTGTAATGATTTTCATGAGAACATTGCAGAGGCTTATTGGTCGGTAATCTTTCGGGCTTTTTGGGTGTTTACACTTGGGGATAAGGGCAATGAAGGTGTTGTTAATGGAGCTGGGATCCATATTGTTATTAAGGACTTCCAAGGCTAAATGGGTGATTTCCGGCCCTACAATATTCCAATACTTTTGGTAGAAAAGAGAAGGGAGGCCATCCGGTCCCGGAGCTTTGAGTGGATGCATTTGAAAGAGTGCTTCCTTGACTTCCTCCCCCGTGAACGTATCCTCGCAGTGTGCTATATGCTCTGGCCTTAATCTATCTTTCACCACCTCCAGAACGTCTTCTTCAATCAGCGGACAAGAAGTTTCAAAAAGTTCAGAGAAGTATGATACAAGGATTCGTTCACAATGGAATTTTCCTCTCCACAACTTCCCATTTTCATCTGTCATCCTGTAGATCTTGTTCGTTCTTCGCCTTTGCTCCGCCTTCCCATGAAAGAATTTCGTGTTCTTGTCACCATGGTTGAGCCAAACCGCCCGACTCCGCTGTCGCCACATCACTTCCTCTGTGTGAAGGAGTTTGTTTCTTTTCTGAACAAGAGCTCTGTTCTCATTAATGGAATCCCGGCTGCTGTCCCACCTTGCTTCCTCGCTAAGCATATCTTCTATTCGTTTCAGCTCCCTTCTAATATTCCCAATTCTGAACTCTTGGAAAGCATCATTCAGCTGCTGCATTGCTTGGATCTTGCCGAAGCCTATGTTTCTTGGATTGTGCCACAGTCTACGCACCATATCTTCGCATCTAGAGTCTCGGCTCCACACCTCTTCAAATCTAAAAAGATGTCTCCTTTTCTTCTTGCTACCTTTGTCATCATCTTCTACAGAATGCTCAGAGCCGCATGGTCTGAACCAAACCTCGACAAGTGAGTGACAGTGATGGGCCCAAAACTAGTTAGGAACTCAGGGGAAACTAAGCATCTGTCCAGCCTACATTGGATGTTCTCACTTCCTTCTCTACCATTCGTCCAAGTGAAAGGATGCCCAGTGAAACCAGCGTCTCGCAATCCGGTTGAATCCAGCGTTGTTCTACCAATCTCCATTTGATTAAAAGACCTACTGTTGCCTCCCTGTTTCTCATGAACGTACAGAGTATCATTAAGATCTCCACAAACCATAATTTTTTCACATCCTCTCCTAACTAACTCCCGAATCAGCTCCCAGGTTCTAACTTTATAATGTTCCTCCGGATGGCCATACACTCCACAAAAAGACCAGTCTTGATTGTCGCAATCCTCGTGAATCACCCCTTCAAAATGATTCCTTGAGTAAGACCTGGTAGTCAAATTTATTCCTTCCTTCCATAAAATTAGAAGTCCCCCAGCCCTTTCCTTTCCAAATCCGTGACAATCCACACCTAAGCTACAAGACAGTTTGCTTTTGAGGCGGATTTCTTGAGTTTCGCTATCTTTCAGACGGGTTTCCATAACAAAGACCACATCAGGGTTCTCAACATTGATGAGCCTAATCAAGGCTCGAACTGCACGGGGGCTCCCCAAACCCCTGCAGTTCCAGCTTAGGATTTTCATTGTTGTAGGCGGTGTTGGCCATCCAACACCACCTCTGGTATTTTTGGAATATCAGTTGTGATCTCGCCTTGACTTTTAAATTTCTTCTCACCACTACCCCTTTCCTCCAAGTTACCTTCCACAATCATCACTTCGACCAGTTGCCGTTTGCCCATTTCAAGTGCCATTTGTTTCTTTGTTGCCTTGGCTCCCACCTTCCTGTTTGGTTGTCTTCTTGTCCATTTCTTTTTCTTTGTAGGGGAAGACGTATGGTTGGCTTTCTTCGCTATATCTTTGTTTGAAATACCAACTGCTCCGAGCGATTCAGCCACTGCTTCAATCTCTAGTCCTGTGCTTCTATTTTCTTGTTCCTTCTCCCTTCCTGTTATGGTTTTTCTCCCCGACACTTGACCTGATTTATTTTGCTCCATCTCGCCTTCTTCCCCTTCCTCCCCTTCCTTCAGTTTACTCTTGTTATCACATCTGCTGTGGCTGGATGAAATGCTGAAGAGGCTTTTACTGCAAGAGCTAGAGTTGGATTCCTTTCTCTTTTGCTCTTCCACTGCTTTAGGTAACGGAGAAGCACGTAACCAGGCACCATAGGATAGTTCTTTTTCTTCCAGGTCTTCATATCCTTCTTCCCCCAAATTTTCTATCTCTTCACAATCCTTGATTTGGTGGCCCAATCTTCCACAGACAAAACAAAAGGTAGGGAGCCTTTCGTATTTGAAGTAGACTCGAAGATTTTTTTCCTTGAATCTTATCACCGTACCACGCTTGAGGGGCTGTTTGAGGTCTATTTTTGCCTTCACTCTGAGGAAGCGACCATTTCTATGGGCTTCGCGCTGATCCATTTCCACATATTCCCCTAAAATGTTACCCATCTTCTTTGCTATTGTCTCAGATCGTAACATAAGTGGGAGTTCGTATATGCGAACCCAGAATTCTCCGTAGTGCATTTTGAGATCGGAAGGTTGTTCCTCTCCTGTGACCCTGTCTAAGACGAGGAGGTACCTGTCAAAGCTCCAAGGTCCATTGCGCAAAACGTTTTCCAGGTCCCTCTTCGTGCTAAATCTGAACAGGAATAAATTGGTGCTCAGCTCTTGTGTTTCAATGGGGTTCCTAAGCTTCCATGCTCCAGTCATTGTAGAGACGAAAGCTTTGGAGTTGAATCTATTTTCCGTCCACAGCTTTCCTGCCAGTGTTCGTTCGAATATGTCACCGCCATGCTCCTCCTCAACATCGACTGTGACTCCTTCTTCTTCCTCCTTGGACAATGGAATGTCTTTCCACCTTTCCATCATAGGCTGTAAGTTCAGGTCGAGACAAAGGGTTGGATGCCGTAGAATTTGTTGTTGTGGAAACGAGCGACAGCCAGTTAGACTGGGTAGAGCGACGGATGCGCCGTCGGGGAAACCCTAGATAAAAAGGGGAAAAGGAACCCTAAAGGAAGGGAAAAAGGCACGAGAAGTTTCTAGTGAGAAGGTAGAGCTTCTCTCTCTAGAAACACGTTAAAAGTTAGTTACTTTAAGAAATAGAAAAGTTTTTTTTTTTTGCAAATAATTATAAACATGCACTTGATTCTAATGTGGCAAAAGCGCTTATATAAATTTAAATCATCAAAATAAGAAAATTTAATTGATATATGATCGCAATAAATATTATACTCCCTCCGTCTCACAATAGGTGTTATCTTTTTTCTATTTTTATTTGTCTCAAATTATTTGTCCATTTAAAATACCAATGTGATATTTATTACTCCCTCCGTCTCACAATAGGTGTTCTCTTTGACATTTTCACACTTTTTAAGAAAATGATTAATTATGTTAATTCCAATGATTAAATAAGTCTCTTTTACTAAAATAACCTTATTAATAGTAATAGGTAGTGGAATACTTAAATGAATTAAAATACAATAAATAAGGGTAAGTTAATGGAAAGAAATAATAGATGTCACATTGGTATTCTAAATGGACAAATAATTTGAGACAAATAAAAATAGGAAATAAGACATCTATTGTGAGACGGATGGAGTATTTTTTTTCACTAACTTACCCTTATTTATTGTATTTTAATTTATTTAAGTACTCCACTACCTATTATTAATAAGGTCATTTCATTAAAAGAGACTTATTTTTTAATTGAAATTAACATAATTAATCATTTTGTTAAAAAGTGTAAAAATCTCAAAGAGAACATCTATTATGAGACGGGAGAGTAACTGTTAAATCAAAATTTCTCGTTTAATGATAAATAAGTGAAATGTTAAGTATTTGAATTCAAAATGCTATAATCATATGTATTTTACAGTTATCAAATTCAATTGAACTTGTTATTTCAACGTATTCTAAAGTATTATATATAATTGATTGTGATTTGGCGCCAATATAAAATTATTTACATAAATAGTATATTACAATTAAATTATTTAATTTGTGAAAAATTATTTTAAAAAATGTTGATTGTAAAAAAAATTGTGAAATATATTTTTGTTTTAAAAGTGAAATTAAGGTAACTAATGATTCTGAAAAGAATGATATTTTTTTTCATAGTTTTAATATTGTTTGGTTGTTAAATGTTTGCAAGGGCGCCCACCAACCATTAGGCTAACTCCTCCTGTTATTTACTTATATATTTTAGTATTTCAATTAAAATTTTTATCAAATAAATTTTTGAAAATGTATTTTATAATTATAATGAAAGTGTAATTTAAAGTGTATATTTTCATCAAATAAATTATAATTCTTGAAAATATAATTATAATGAAAGTGAAATCTTAAATTAAATATTTTTATCAACGTTTTAATATGTTTAATATTATTAATTTATTATTTAAAGAGTGAACATCCATTTTAGTCCCTCACAAATATTCCACGACTCAAATTAGTCCTTCACAATAAAATAGACCCAATTTAATCCCTTATAAAATTTAACCGGATCATATTAGTCTTTCTGTTAATATTTTTTTCAAACCGGTTCTTTTTTAGTTTTAAATCGTGACTGGACTGCCACGTTGAATTTTATTTATTTTTCATTTTTTAAATACTAAATTGATTTTTATTTTTAATTTCATTTTTAAACAATTATAAATTAATAATATAAAAAAGCCAAATTATTTCTTTTAAGGAGTTGAACTCAGGCTCATATGGTTAATCTTAAACAATTCTAAATTTAAAATAAGAAATACAACATTTGTATCAATATGGCCTCGAACCTAAGTCTCTTCAGATTAAATGACAGTCAATTTAATACAATAGAAATTGATTTGTCTATTTGTAAATGATAGTCATTTTACTAACAATAGAAATTGATTTGTCTAGATGTTATTGATAGTCACTTTACTAACCGTAGAAATTGATTTGTCTAGTTGTAAATGATAATCACTTTATTAACAATAGAAATTGATTTATCTAATTGTAAATGATAGTCACTTTACTAACAATAGAAATTGATTTATCTAATTGTAAATGATAGTCACTTTATTAAAAATAAAAATTGATTTGTCTTGTTGTAAATAATAGTCATTTTAATAACAATAGAAAGTGAAAATCATTTAACTTGAAGGGACTTCGATTTGAGACTTCATAGGTAAAAATTTATGTATAGAATTTGTAATATTAGTAGAAATCATGGAAATTAAATGTTTAAAAATTACTTTATGGGAAATAATTTTGGCTTTTTTGATATTATTCATTGATAACTGTTTAAAAATGAAATTACAAATAAAAAATAATTTAGTATTTAAAAAATTAAAAAATAAAAAAAATTGAACGTGTCAGTCCAGTCACAGTTTAAAAGTATGAAAAAAACCGGTTTAGAAGTAGGAAAAAACGAATTTGAGAAAAATATTAGCAGAAAGACTAATATGATCCGGTTAAATTTTGTAAGGGATTAAGTTGGGTCAATTTTTTTGTGAGGGACTAATTTGACTCGTGTAATATTTGTGAGGGACCAAAATGGGTCTTCACTCTTATTTAAATAATTATAACATTTTAAAATAATGTTCTTAAATAAATAATTATAATTAAAGTAAATTATAACGTTTTAATATGTTTAATATTATTAATTTATTATTTAAATATTTATTTCATATTTAATAAATTATTGATTAAATACTTTTAATTCCACGTATTTAAATAATATTTTCTTCTATAAATACTAAAATATATGATTAAAATGAAAGTGTAATTTAAAAACAGATATTTTCATCAAAAAGTTATTTATTATATGTTAGTTAACAATTTAATTTCAAATAAATATTAAAATATATAATTCAAATGAAAGTGTAATTGAGAAGTATTTATATAATATCATGTAATTGAAAAAATATTTATAAATATTAAAAATTTAATATTTATTTATACATTTATATAATAAATATTAATTAAATGTGAAATTCATATTTATATAATAGATATTTATTAAATAAATATTTTTTCAGAATTTATGTAATAAATATATAGTAATTATAGTATTAAATAAATATGTTTTCAAAAATTATATATTAAAAATATATTAGTAATTTAACATCAATATACTGTAACAATTTAATAATTAATAATCTAAAAAATACTGTAACAATTTAATAATTTAACATAATAATTATACTTTTTAGAAAAAATACTGTAGCTATTATCTCATTAATATTTCTTTATATTAACATTATTTTTAAATAGTAATTTAAATATTAAAGTTATTTAAATATTAATTTTTTTAAATATAAACAGTATTTAATATTTTTAAATATTTATGTTAGAATAGTTTAAATATTAACATTAAAATATTTTTTTAATAATTAAATAAATATATTGTATTAGAAAACATATATTAAACAATTTATATAGTAAATATATATGTAATTAATATTTGGTAAATTGTTTTTCAGCAGTAACTATTATATTTTTACAAAGGCAATTATTCAACAAAAACCAAATTTATTTCTTTATATCATTTATTAAATTATAACCACTTCTTTTTATTGTAGATTATTTTTTAACCACTTACTTAATAACTTACTACTCTGTTAATTTTTTTTTTTTAGGGTAATGCTCACTTTGTTATTACAATTTTTATTTATTTTAAATATTATATATATATATATATATATATATATATATATATATATATATATATATATATATATATATATATATATATATATATATATATATATATATATATAGGGGCGGTTCTTCCGTACGGTCAGGCTGGGCATATGCCCGGGCTCGATCCAGCCTAAATTTTTTTTTGGCTGTCATGTTATTATAAAAAAACAAATAAAATTTAAAAAAAATAAAAGAAAAGAGAGTGAAACAAAGAAGGGAATAGAGAAAGAGGAAAAGGAAACGCAATAGCCCCGTCGCCTCCGTTTTCATCCATTTCGCTTCAGACTGCACAAGAAAATCATGTTCATATAGGTACGATTTTGTTTTTTTTCTTCCATTTTTTTCTATTTACTGTTGCGGTGTTGCGGTTTGAAAGAGAGAGATATGATGACCATCCATGTTTACAGAGAGAGAACAAATAAGAACACACCTCCTCCACTCATTCAATTGTATTGTCTTATTATAAAATTTTAAAATATGACATTTCAAGGATAAGGTTTTAGACATAGAATAATATTTTTTTTTTTAAATAGTCATATAATCATAAAGTTTCTTCTTGAAGATGTCATTTTATTTAATGTATATTTTTGTATATGATATTTTATTGTGTAGTGAATTTTCATTATGGTATAAATTAGATTTTTTTTTACACGGTTTGTACAAAAAAAAAAATACACCATACACACAAACTATAATTTTATAACTACTTTATCTTTTGTTTAGAGATGAGGAGATTTTTAGTTGACAGAGAAAATATCGAGAATGTGAATGTCGTGCAATCGGAAGCTGAATTAGAACCACCGCCTAATAATGTGGTTAATAAATTTAATTCAAAAGAGATTGTGCGTGATTCAGATCGTAAGAAACAAATTAATGATTATGCTCCAGATATTCAAGACCAAGTAAGGAGGGCATATATATTGTTGACAAAATGACGAGTCTCTTTTATTTTGATTGATGACTATTTATATATTATATACAATTTGAATTTGCGGTCTTTAAAATTTTGCCCAGGCTTTATAATTTTTCTGGCTCCGCCACTGTATATATATATATATATATATATATATATATATATATATATATATATATATATATATATATATATATATATAATAACATATACAACTCTCTCATAATATCTGGTATGCACAATTCTTCTTTGGGATAGTGCTTTGTTTTACTCGATATTTACTTAATAATATCAATTTTTTTGTTTTACTAATTTATATATATTAAATATCCTATAATATCAATTATAAATCTGAAATAAATGTGCAATCCATACCGGAACATGTGCGAACGCACGGGTTTATTATTAGTTATTTAACACTCCATGGAACCAATTTTTTAAGCTTTGAAATTTAAAAATTAACACCAATCGTTAGTTGGTTCAGTGGTGATTGGCGCTGAACTTGGTAGGGAGAACCATGGTTCGATCCCCCGCAACTGCGATCGGGAGGGGGCTGGAACCACTTGATGCCAGAACTGACCCCCGAACCGGACTAAACCGGTGGTGATATATACCAAAAAAAAAAAAAAAAAAAAATTTAAAAATTAACAACCAAACAATAAAATAATAATAAAAAATACAACGTGAAATTAAAATAAGTAAAAAATAATAAAAATGTCACTGAGCCAAACACTTAATTAAAAATAATAATAAAAAATTAAAAAAAAAATTATCAAATCAATACTTCTAATGATTGAATTTTTTGAGGGGCAAAATATGAGAATCTTCATATGTTTGGGGGCTAATCCAAAATTTTTTTTAATGGATTTTTCAAACCTTGCCCATATTACAGGGATAAAATTGCTATTATCCCTACTTTATATAAATAACTTTTTATTAAATATACTTAATTTCAAGATATTATTTCATCAAGTTAAATAAAAAATAGAGAAAGATATATTATAAATTTTATCTGTATTTGAATCTGTTAAAAAAACTATTCTTTATTGAAATTAAAGTGATTTTAAATTTTTTGATACTCTAAAACTTAGTTGGGTACTGTTATTCTTTTAAATAAAATTTATATAAAATCTAAAATTATATTTAAAATAAAGTAATCAAAAAGTAGTATATTTAATAATTAAAAAATTGAAAGTACCAAATTGTTCACCTAAAATGATATAGATATCTGTTTGATTAAAGCGATCAAAATCAAGCTAAACCACTAATTTCAATTAAGAGCTTGATATGATTTGTCTGCCACGTAAAATGCACTTTATTCTTTTTTGAAAACTTTGTGCCATGTAAGGTTTGATGAGATGGATGCAACATTTTAATAAGGCTTCTTTTTAACAATATCACTTTAATGACATTATTAATCTAAATAAAAATTTAAATTCTAAACCTGTAAATATATTAAAAATTAATTTATATTTTAAATAAAATTTAAAAAGTTAACTATATTAATTTATATTTTTTCGAATTGATCGAATTTTTATTTAATTAATATTTTTTTGGATCGATCGATTAAATTTTAAACCTGTAAATATATTAAAAATTAATTTATATTTTTTCGAGTCGATCAAATTTTTATTTAATTAATAGTTTTTAATTTAAAAGTAATACTTTATTTGACTAATCTTTAAAGAAAATGACATTAGAATAATTAATTAACATGAGTTGTAGTTTTACGTCAAATTAATTCAAATCAATAGTTGGGGACTTGGTGTCTTTTTGCTTATTGCTTTATGTAACTATCACTAATAGAAGGACCATTATTGGTCAAATTGTGTTTATGTTTAAATGTAGCTAGGTGTAAACCATGAGAGCTAGTTTCTTAACTTGTCATTATTCAATCAATAATCTCATGTTAATTAAATATCAAGTGCTAGATTAGAAAATGACATACGTTAACATATCCTTTGAGGTGCTTATAACCATTCATTTTAGAAAAAATGATTCAAGAATTTATAATTGTTGACGATCCTAATCAAAAAATTAGTGTGAAATTTGTACTTTTAGTTTAAGAACAAAATTAATTTTTCCAAAAATAAAAGATGATAATTGATTGAATATATAATCATGATCGGTCTAACAAAATTAAATATTTAAAAATAAAATTATAATCGCTAAAAATACAATGAAGGTGAGAGTCTCCTCGTGAGGGTTGCTAGAGACTCAGAAAATGTTGTTTATGTAGAATTAGTGAATCTCATTCCTCAATTCTATGATTGAAACATTTATGGACAAATCCTTAAACTTTGACTAGAAATGCAAGAGCGACTTCACTCTTTTCATGACAAAAAACGTGGAGATAGTGGAAGACTTGTCCTTCCTCATAATGGGGAGACAGTTTTTCTCCTTTTTAAAAACCCCACATCTAGTTACATGCTTGATCACCATACCCGCTAAGCAGTTACACTACAAGAAAAAAGATATATAGCTGCGGTTTTGAGAGTAGGTTGCGGCAGTTAGAATTGCCACAAAACTGACATTGTGACAATTTGTCAATAGTCATAAAACTTAGTGTCATGAGCATTGCTTGTGACAATTTCAAAAACTGTCATGCAATTGTCGTTAGTTGATATACGATGGTTGTAACTGTCGTTAAATGTTATGTACATTTTAAAATAAATTTGTAATTTGTGAAGATTTTTAAAATAAATTATGAAGGTTTGTAACCTCCACATATTTAGTTCTTAAATAAATAATTTACGTTATCGCTATATTTTCAAAATATATTAAACTTCAAAATTAACTTAATCTTACAACTCAAAAATCTATGAGATAATATATCAAATAATACTGGAGAAAAAATAAAAAAACTACTAATACCTAAAGATTTTCTTACATCCAAGGGGCAAACAATGTTCACTTGCAGTTTTTTTTCTTCATTTCTCATACATCTCCTGTATATATCTCCTCCGCCCGAGCGTATTCAAATAGTGATGGACTCATATTGTATCATAATTCACTGAACTCTAAAAGCTTCGATAATAGATAAGATGGTTGAAGTTATAATTACCCTCATCATATTCAGAATCAAGAGGTAAAATAAGCATTGAAAAGGATAAGTAATAGTAAGACGGTTAGACCAGACAACATATGCATTGAAGTGTGAAAATTCTTAAAGAGAGAGGCGTTGAGTGGCTCACTAAATTATTTAATGAAATTATAAAGTCAACGCAAATGTCACATGAATGAAGGAGAAACACTTTAATCCCAATCTATAACAACAAGGGAGATACACAAAATTATGCAAATTATAAGGGGATTAAACTCATAACTTGTTCTATGAAGTTGTGTGAAAGAATTCTTGAAATGAGACTAAGAAAAGAGTCATTGAGAACCAATTTGATTTTATATTTGGGAGGTCAATCATGGAAGCAATATATCTACTACGAATTATGATAGAGCAATATCAGATGGACAAACAAGACTTGCACTTAAATTTCATTGACTTGGAGAAGGCGTATGATAGAGTTCCTAAAGAGATTTTGTAGAAAGCTCTAGAAAAGAAAGGGGTTAGGATTGGATATATTCGAGATATCTAAAATATGTATGAAGGGGTATCAACTAGTGTGAAGACATAGGGTGGAAAGACGATTGATTTCCCCATTACAATAGGTTTGCATCAAGGTTTCCTTTGAATACTAATTTCTTAATTTGAGAAATCATTCACCAACACCACAAGGTTTCCATTAACCATAACCACTGTACCACACCATCAACCAAAACCCTTCCTTTGAGGGATGTCGATTACCAACCCTAATTTAGTTGCCAACACATTGACCACCACATTATATTAAGATCCAACGAAAAAAATAGGTCTAAACTTACTCAACTAAAAAAGAGACTTAAGATTAGGGATAAAAATATCCAAACTCCTCGCCACATCTCTTAAGGACTCAATTTGGAAAATCAAGAATTCTAAAAATTAGTTTATTTTAAGGACTCAATTTAAAAAATCAAAATCTCTAAAAATTTGTTTATTTCAAGCCTGTAAAACCGATTTGAGAGATTTACAATTCTCCAAAATCACATAAATTTTATATTACTATTAGGTTGTGGTAGGGGTGACATGACAATTATACCCGTTATTTTATAAATACAACTGATTATTTTAAGTAAGAGAAATATTATGTGGACATCATTTTAGGTGTTCAACACCATATATATGTATACGGTATGGATACAATTTCAATATTTTATTAATTTTCTCTCTCTCTCCATGTTTAATCAATATTTATAGAAGATGTTTTTTATAGAGAAATGATATTGATACACCCAAAAATTACACCTACACCGTACATTAATACGGTTTATGTTTTTTTAATATATTTAATAATTTTTTTACACTATTTCAAGATACATACACACATGCCCATGCTTGTATTTGTGATGGTGTAAGACACGGTGTAAGATTTTCAATGTAAGAATAGCATCACTCATTTTTATATGGTATATGAGTTTATTTTTAAGTGTTGAAATAACACCACTCTTTAAATATAGTATATTTATTGGATACAAGTTTTAAAAATTAAATTTTTATTTAATGAAACTATGTTAACTATTAAGTATATTTTCTTATGAATATCACCCAGAAGAATCATTCATACTTGATCTTACTCTTATGCTCATTGTCTTCATTAGACCCTGATACATTTAATAATAATTCTATATTAAACCATAATTAGCAAAAAAAATTATAAAATAATTTAAGAATGAATGGAATGGAATTGGATTGATCAAAGTCGGTGTGTGAGATATTGAATTGAATTTTAGAGGGTCGAAGAGTAGCTTCGGGTTCGACAAAAGTTAGCATGCCGTCAAAGTATGTTCACATGTTGGTGTCGAGGACCTACATACTGTAGTCGAAGTGTGTTCTAGTATGTGGGTGTCGAAATGCTAGGGTTGTTAGTATTTCGAATTGGGCCTGTCTATTATGTTCAATTGTTTAAGTTAGCTTTTACCCAAAGTTAGCTTGTAATTGTATTTGTGAAAAACCATTAGTTTAGTATGTTAGATTTTATTATCAATAGCATACTAGTATCTCATCATTGCATACTATAAATTCTAATTTAGAGTGAGATGGTTATTTGTTATTCTTGTAACACTTGTAATCTTGTTTTAAAGAGAAAGTAAAGAATAATAGTTATAACCAATTCTTGTTGTTCTTCTTGTTTCCCATTGTGTTCCCTATTATACTCTGTTATTTGCATCTGTTGTGAAAAACGATACCAATAACAAAGTATAATAGGGAATTAGGGAACAGAAGAATTGGTTATAACTGCTATTCTTTCACTTTCTCTTAAAACAAGATTACAAGTTTACAAGAATAACAAATAACCTCTCTCACCCTAAATTAGGATTTGCAGCTTAGCAATGATGAGAGACTAGTATGCTATTTATAATAAAACCTAACATACTAACTAATGGGCTTTTTCCACAAGGCCCATTACACAAGTCAACTTAATAAACAAGCTAACTTAACAAATTAGGGTTTAAACACTAAAACCTAATTTAACATGCTAACAACCCTAGCATCTTCGACACAAGCATGTGAACAACCTTCGACTTCATGCTTAACCCTGTCGAACCAAGAAGCTACCCTTCGGCCATACTAGAGTTCGATCCAAAATCTCACAAATCTCCACCTTGGATCTAACTCTACAACATCAAGGGAACAACCTAGCTTTCTTCATGCAGCTTTATCAGCTGCATACAGTGGAAAAACTTGCAACTCGGCAATGTCTTGGTGATCATATCAGCAGCATTGTCTTCAGTCGAAACCTTCAGCACTTGGACTTCTCCACGCTCGATTACTCCTCTGACGAAATGCAGCCTCACATCAATGTGCTTAGTTCGCTCATGATAGGCTGAATTCTTCGACAGGTGTATTGCACTTTGACTATCACATTTAACAGTGATACCTCGACCTTGAAGTTTCAGCTCCTTCGCAAAACCTTCAAGCCACAATGCTTCTTTCACAGCTTCAGTTAATGCAATGTACTCCGCTTCAGTGGTTGATAGAGCAACAACCTTCTGAAGTGTTGCTTTCCAACTAATTGCTGTGCCAAACATAGTGAAAACATATCCAGAAATAGATTTCCTGGAATCCATACAACCTGCATAATCAGAGTCGACATATCCTTCGATTACTGCTTTACCATCTTCACCCAAGGCTCCACCATAAATTAGGACTCTATTCAGAGACCCATTTATGTACCTTAAAATCCACTTCAATGCTTGCCAGTGAGCCTTTCCAGGATTCGCCATGTACCTGCTTACAAGACTTACTGCGTATGCTATGTCGGGTCTAGTACAAACCATAGCATACATCAAAGAACCAACTATATTAGCATATGGGATGCTATTCATATAGGCTCTTTCCACATCAGTACTGGGACACTGATCAATACTCAGCTTGAATTGAGGGTTTGTTGGAGTCACAACTGGCTTCGAATTCGACATACCAAACTTTTCAAGAATCTTCCGTAGATATGCCTCTTGAGATAGACATAACTTCGACTTCTTTCTATCTCTTCGAATGTCAATTCCAAGAATCCTGGAAGCAGCTCCCAGATCCTTCATATCGAACTCCTTATTGAGTTCAGCCTTCACCCTCATCACATCTTCGACACTGTTGCTTGCTATGAGAATATCATCCACATAAAGCAACAAAATAACAAATGAATTACCAGGTCGAAATCTGAAGTAAACACAGTGGTCGAACTGACTTCTAATGAAACTTATGCGTGCCATGAACTTGTCGAATCTCCTATTCCATTGTCGAGGAGATTGTTTCAGCCCATACAAAGATCTCTTTAACTTGCACACATAATCTTCCTTCCCCTTTTCGACATACCCTTCAGGTTGCCTCATCAGGATCGTTTCATCTAGATCACCATACAAGAACGCAGTCTTCACATCCATCTGTTCCAGTTCAAGATCGAACTGTGCCACCATGGCAAGCAACATTCGAATGGACCTATGCTTCACAACAGGAGAAAACACATCATTGAAGTCGACACCTTCTTTCTGAGTGAAACCCCTTGCAACTAACCTTGCCTTGTATCTTTTCGACGTCACTCCTTCAATTCCTTCCTTAACTTTGAAAATCCATTTACAGCTGACTAACCTTGCCCCAACAGGTTTCTTGATCAGTTCCCAAGTATGATTATCATGAAGAGATTTCATCTCATCATCCATGGCCTTCAGCCATTCAGTCTTATTTTGACTCCTCATAACTTCCTTATAGTCTCTAGGTTCTTCGTCTAGAACCTCACTTGCAGAGATTAAGGCATAAGCTATAAGATCTGCATATCCAAGTCTTTGAGGTGGCTTGATGACTCTTCTCGACCTATCTCTCGACAATAGGTAGTCATCGTCAGTTTCCTCAACTTCAGCATCTTCTGCTTCTTCTTCGACTTCATCTGGGATATGCAATTCAGCATTAAAATGCTCCACCTCAACAGGAATCTCTACCTGTTCCAGCTCTTCGTCAGATGTTTCTGTACTTCGACCAACATCATCAGTTTTCTTAAAAGCCATTTTAGCTTCATTAAAAACTACATCTCGACTGGTGATACACCTCCTGTGACCTGGCTCTAGGCACCATAGCCTATAAGCTTTGACTCCTTCAGGGTATCCCATGAACATACATTTCAGAGCTCTAGGTTCGACCTTGTCTTGCCTAATGTGAGCATAGGCTACGCAGCCAAATACTCTCAGTTTGTCGAGATCTGGTGGATGTCCCGACCAAACTTCTTCAGGTGTCTTCATATCTAACGCTGTCGAAGGACATCTGTTTATCAGATATGTTGCTGTCGAAACAGCCTCAGCCCAGAACACCTTTGTTAACCCCGCACTAGTCAACATGCATCTGACTCTCTCCAAAATAGTTCGATTAAACCTTTCAGCCAAACCATTTTGCTGTGGAGTACCTGCAGTAGTTCTATGCCTTGCAATACCAGAGGCAGCACAAAAACTGTCGAATGCCTCATTGCAAAATTCAAGGCCATTGTCGGTTCTCAACCTCTTGACCTTTCTGCCAATCTGATTTTCAACCAGAGTCTTCCAACTTTTGAAATTCTCAAAAGTTTCATCCTTAGTCTTCTGGATGAATACCCATAATTTTCTGGAATAATCATCTACTATGGATAGAAAATACCTTGCTCCTGAATGTGATGGACACCTTGCAGGCCCCCAAAGATCAGCATGGATGTAATCAAGGGATCCATGTGTTCTTTGTTTGCCTTTGTTGAACTTCACTCTGCAAGATTTTCCAAGTACACAGGGTTCACAAAACTTCAGCTTTTCGACTTTGTCTCCACCAAGCAGATTTTGTTTCCCTAATTCGACCAGACCCCTTTCACTGACATGGCCCAATCTCATGTGCCAGATTTCTGTTTTCGACAAAGGTTTCGTGGATGCAACATTTGTCGAACCACTTACAACTTCAGCCTCAAGGGTATACAAGACTTGTTTCTTCACGCCTCTCAAGACTTCCTTCGAACCCTTCATGACTCTTAGGATACTTTTCTCTCCTTGGAAAAAATATCCTTTCTTGTCGAATTCACCAAGAGAAAGCAGATTTCTCTTCAAATCAGGAACATACCTGACTTCAGTCAACAACCTTATTGACTCATCATGGAGCTTGAATCTCACAGATCCAACACCTTCAATCTTGCAAGCCTTGTTGTTTCCCAGCAATACTGATCCACCATCTTGATCACATAATTCCTCGAACAAGTCTTTGTTTGGAGTCATGTGTCAGGTGCAACCTGAATCCATAATCCACTCCTTCTTAGAGTCACTGCTTGAAACTACAAGAACATCAGATGATTCAAAATCATCTTGAACAATGGCTGCATTGCCATTATCCTTACCTCCATGATCTTTCAGGCGTTCAGGGCACACCTTTCTTGTGTGACCCTCCTTCTTACAATGATAGCATCGAATGCCAGATGCTTCGCCACTGTAAGACTTCGACTGGCTTTTGCCTTTCTTCTTGTCGAACTTACCATCCTTTCGTAAGAGTTTTCCTTTAACGGCCAAACCTTCGCCAACAGTCGAAGGTTTATGCTCCTTTCGTTCATTCAAGTCCTTAGAGTACAAGGCTGATTGAACTTCTTCAAACGTCAGGGACTCCCTTCCATACAAGAGAGTTTCTTTGAAGTGAGCATGTGATCTAGGCAAAGAACACAATAGTAACAGCGCTTGATCTTCATCATCGATCTTCACATCAATATTTTCAAGATCAAGAATCAGCTTGTTGAACATATCCAACTGCTCAGCCAATACTTTGTCTTCAATCATCTTGAATGAATACAAAGCTTGCTTCAGGTAGAGTCGATTTACCAGCGATTTGGTCATATACAAACTTTCAAGTTTCACCCATAACCCTGATGCCGTCGTCTCCTTTGATACCTGTCGGAGAACCTTATCACCAAGGCTCAACAAAATTGCGCTGTGTGCTTTCTCGATCATAGTCGTCTTCTCTGCTGCCGTTAATGCAGCATTCATGGCTGCCTCTCCCTTCAACGCTTCCAAACAACCCTGCTGAACCAGTAGGGCTTTCATCTTCAAGCGCCACAGACCGAAATCATTCACTCCGGTGAACTTTTCAATCTCATACTTTGTTGACGGCATCTTCTCCACGCTCACCGCACCAATTTGTTGTGAAAAACGATACCAATAACAAAGTATAATAGGGAATTAGGGAACAGAAGAATTGGTTATAACTGCTATTCTTTCACTTTCTCTTAAAACAAGATTACAAGTTTACAAGAATAACAAATAACCTCTCTCACCCTAAATTAGGATTTGCAGCTTAGCAATGATGAGAGACTAGTATGCTATTTATAATAAAACCTAACATACTAACTAATGGGCTTTTTCCACAAGGCCCATTACACAAGTCAACTTAATAAACAAGCTAACTTAACAAATTAGGGTTTAAACACTAAAACCTAATTTAACATGCTAACAACCCTAGCATCTTCGACACAAGCATGTGAACAACCTTCGACTTCATGCTTAACCCTGTCGAACCAAGAAGCTACCCTTCGGCCATACTAGAGTTCGATCCAAAATCTCACAGCATCCTTTTCACAACAAATTGGTGCGGTGAGCGTGAAGAAGACGCCTCCAACAAAGTATGAGATTGAAAAGTTCATTGGAGTGAACGATTTCGGTCTATGGCACTTGAAGATGAAAGCCCTAATGGACCAACAGGGTTGTTTGGAAGCATTGAAGGGAGCGACAACTATGGATATTGTGTTAACAGAAAAAGAAAACCGGCCATGATAGAGAAAGCCCACAGTGCAATTTTGTTGAGCCTTGGTGATAAGGTTCTTCAACATATATCAAAGGAGACGACGACATCAGAGTTATGGGTGAAACTTGAAAGTTTGTACACGACCAAATCGCTGATAAATCGACTCTACCTGAAACAAGATTTGTATTCGACGGAGTGGCGTTGAAAAGATACAAGGTAAGGTTGGTCGCAAAGGGTTTCACTCAGAAAGAAGGTCCCGACCTTAATGATGTGTTTTCTTCTCTCGTGAAGTATAGGTCCATTCGAATGTTGCTTGCCATGGTGGCATTGTTTGATCTTGAACTAGAACAAATGGATATGAAGATTGTGTTCTTGTATGGTGATCTAGATGAAACAATCCTGATGAGGCAACCTGAAGGCTATGTCAAAAAGGGGAATGAAGATTATGTGTGAAATCTAAAAATATCGTTATATGGACTAAAATAATCTCCTCGACAATGGAATAGGAGATTCAACAAGTTCTTGGCACGCATAAGTTTCGTTAGAAGCCAGTTCGACCATTGTGTTTACTTCCGATTTCAACCTGGTAATTCATTTATTATTTTGTTGCTTTATGTGGATGATATTCTCATAGCAAGCAACAATGTCGAAGATGTGATGAGGGTGGAGGCTAAACTCAATAAGGAGTTTATAAGAAGGATCTGGGAGTTGCATCCAAGATTTTTGGGATTGACATTCGAAGAAATAGAAAGCAGTCAAAATTATGCTTATCTCAAGAGACATACCTATGAAAGATTCTCGAAAATTTTGGTATGTCGAATTTGAAGCCTGTGGTGACTCTGACAAACCCTCAATTTAAGCTGGGTATAGATCAGTGTCCCAGTACTGATGTCGAAAGAGCTTATATGAATAACATTCCATATGCTAATATAGTAGGTTTTTTGATGTATGCTATGTTTTGTACTAGACCCGACATATCATATGCAGTAAGTCCTTGTAAGTAGGTACATGGAAAATCCTGGAAAGCAACACCTCAAAAGATTGTTGCTTTATCAGGTTGTATGGATTCCAGAAAATCTATTTCTGGATATGTTTTTATTATGTTTGGCACAACAATTAGTTGGAAAGCAACACTTCAAAAGATTGTTGCTTTATCAACGACTGACGCGGAGTATATTGCCCTAACTGAAGTTATGAAAGAAGCATTGTGGCTTGAAGGTTTTGCTAAGAAGCTGAAACTTCAAGATCGAGATATCATTATTAAATGTGATAGTCAAAGTGTTATACACCTGTCAAAGAACTCAACATATCATGAGCGAACCAAACATATCGATGTGAGGTTGCATTTCGTCAGAGGAGTAATCGAGCATGGAGAGTCAAAGTACTAAAGGTTTCCACATATCACAATGTTGCTGATATGATCACCAAGATATTGCCGAGTTGCAATTTTTTCCACTGTATGCAGTTGATAAAGCTGCATGACGAATAGTAGCTTCGGGTTCGATAGAGGTTAGCATAACGTCGAAGTATGTTCACATGTTGGTGTTGAAGACATACATACTGTAGTCGAAGTGTGTTATAGTATGTGAGTGTCGAAATGCTAGGGTTATTAGTATTTTGAATTAGACCTGTCTGATATGTCCAATTGTTTAAGTTAGCTTGTAATGGATATTTGTGAAAAAATTCATTAATTTAATATGTTAGGTTTTATTATAAATAACATACTAGTCTCTCATCATTACATACTGCAAAATTTAATTTAGAGTGAGAGAGTTATTTGTTATTTTTGTAACACTTATAATATTGTTTTAAAAAGAAAGTAAAAAATAGCAACTATAACCAACCCGTGTCGTTCTTCTTATTTCTCATTGTGTTCTCTATTATATTCTGTTTTTAATATACTTTTTACAACAATGTAATTATTCAAAGTATTCCGATGTAGAGAATAGTCTGTGTGCACTCGTAATGGACCATTGAACTAATCAAAGTTTTGTGTCTTTTTTATTTTAAAAAAGGCAACCTATCAAATTTGAGAACCAATAAATATTATTAGCATTTTCTTTTCGTAAAATGCACGATTGGAAACTTCATATTACATTTATTTATTAGGACACTGTGCCAATGTTCTTCTACATAGGTCAAGTTTTTAATCTTTCTTTTTTCGTACAAATTATTATGCTGAACCTAGATTAGCAATAACCTAATTGGCACAATAAAACAACTCAGAGAGTCTGAAAACAAACCTTAAACCTACATGAAAAGTACTCTTTACATGAAATTTTGCAACTAATATGATAAGTTGCACTTTTCATTAAATGGAAAACAAAACAAATTTCTTGCACTTAAAGACTTAAGCAAAAGTATTAATTTTTTGAATTATATTTTGAAAAGGCAAAGTGTGATTAAGACTAACTAACAATATTTCGATATTGACTTAAGAGTCTAAATCACGATTTGTTGTCTTAATTCATAACTCTCTCACCCTGTCTATATATGTCTCCTTTCTTTTTATTTAGTCTTGCCATTACTTATGTAGTATGTTTGAAAACATAAGATTCAGTGCACTTTATTGAACCAAATTAAAAGTTAATTACTTTAAGAAATAGAAAAGAAAAGTTGCGCGCAGAGTATACTCCGGTTTATATAAAAAAAAAAGAAAAGTTTTTTTGTAAATAATAATAAACATGCGCTTGATTCTACTGTGGCAAAAGTGATTTTTTTAAATATTTTTTTAATTTAAATCATTAAAATAAAAATATTTAATATATATATATACAGGAGTAAGTGTACTAAAATGTCTTTTTCTTTTACAAGAAAATCAAAATACTACCGTTAGTGTTTACTTTACATAAATAATATTCTATTGAATTTACTTAATTTCAAGATATTATTTCATCAAGTTAAATAAAAAATAGAGAAAGATATATTATAAATTTTATCTGTATTTGAATCTATTAGAAAACTATTCTTTATTAAAATTAAAGTGATTTTAAATTTTTGATACTCTAAAACTTAGTTGGGTATTGAAAATCTTTTAAATAAAATTTATATGAAATTTTAAATTATATTTAAAATAAAGTAATCAAAAAGTAGTCTATTTAATAATTAAAAAATTGAGAGTACCAAATTGTTGACCTAAAATGATATAGATATCTGTTTGATTATAGCGATCAAAATCAAGTTAAACCACTCATTTCAATTAAGAGGTTGATATGATTTGTCTGCCACGTAAAATACACTTTATTCTTTTTTGAGAACTTTGTGCCATGTAAGGTTTGAAGAGATGGATGCAACATTTTAATAAAGCTTCTTTCTAGTAATTAACAATATCACTTTAATGACATTTATTAATCTAAATAACAATTTAAATTTTAAATGTAAAACTATTAAAAAACTAAATTATATTTTAAACGACATTACAAAATTGACCTATACTCAATTTATATTTTGGGTCATGCTAACGAGTGCCTCAAGGGCACTGGTTAAAGATTCTAAATATAAAATATATTTTTTAATTAAATCAATTATTTAAACTTGCACTGTATTGAATACAAGTGTTTTTAAGAAAAATATATCTTTTATTTCTTAAAATAGTCAATTATTTTAATTTTCACTACATTTAATAAAAGTATTTAATAAATAAAATATACCATTTTAAATTTTTAACGAGTACCCTTGAGACATTCTTTAGCATTACCCTTATATTTTTTTTAGAGGAGTCAAAACAAGATATCCGAGTTCGGTATTTTTTTTTTTACTTGGATTAAAGAGTCTAGTTTATAAATATTTTATAATTTGGTTATATAATACGATTTCTTAGATCAATCGAATTTTTATTTAATTAATAATTTTTTTATTTAAAAGTAATATTTCATTTTACTAATCTTTGAAGAAAATGACATTTGAATAATTAATTAACATGAGTTGTAGTTTTACGTCAAACTAATTCAAATCGTCTTTTGCTTATTGCTTTATGTAACAATCGCTAATTACAATTAGAATGTTAAATCAATAAAAGGACCATTATTGGTCTAATTGTGTTTATGTATTAATGTAGCTAGTTAAGCCATGAGAGCTAGTTTCTTAACTTGTCATTATTCAATCAATAATGTCATCTTAATTAACTATCATTATAATCATTCCATGCAACTAGTATATATATTAATTAATGCATGTCCTTTTTAGTAAAATGACATACCTTAACATATTCTTTGAAATTTCGTAGGTAAATTTGCGACAAATTTAAATTCGCAGATATTTTGTCTCAAATTAAAAAAAAAAAAATTTTAGTAAATTTTTGAAGCATTATAAAAATAAAATTGTAATTAAAATATTTGAATTTATACAAGACAAATTCATAGAATATGTTACTATAAAAATTACTACAAAGTTATTAGTATTCGAAAATTAAAAATATAGTAATAATATACACTATTTTATCATTCTATATAAAATTACTTTTTTTAAAAATGTCGAATATTATTCTATATTTTTTAAAAAAATTCATTTTCGAAAGTCTTATTCTCTTTTCCCCTCTAAATTCTCAAATAAAAAAAGTTATTAAGGAAAATATAAAAGTTAATGATTTTGAAATAAGCATGATCTTACAGAGAACATTATGACAAAAACTAATCAGTGAAACTGACTCCACTTTGTGAAATAAAACTTGATTGTTATTGTAGTAGTAATAAATAATTTTTTTTGATAAATACATTAAATAATCTGACAACATAGAAATTAATTTTTTTTAAAAAGAATTAATTTTTTAGTTGAAATAGTTTATTAATGCTATATTTAAAATGATAGAAGGATATGTGTTAGTTTGTTGTAACTTGTAAGATAAGCTTTCTAATCCAAATTAAGCCTTAACTATCAAATGCCTTCATTCTCCTTTGCTTTTCAATAACTATAACTAATTATCATACTACTTAAAAAAATTATCACAAAACAAGATGCATGCATGCTAGTTGCAACTTGCTATAATCGAGTGACTAATTTGACTAATCTATGAGAAAATGACATTTGAATATATTAATTAGATGAGCTGTAGTTTCACATCAAATTAATTCAAATCAATTGTTGGGGTCTTCTTTTTATTGGTCTATGTAACTATCACTAATTACAATTAGAATGTTAACATCTACAAAGCAAATGAACCATTATTGGTCTAATTGTGTTCGTGTCAAGTGCTAAATTAGAAAATGACATACATTAACATATCCTTTGAGGTGCTTATGAGTTATGACCATTCATCATTCTATGCGACTAGTATATATTAAGCAAGAAAATTTCTTCACCCACCTCCTAACCTTCTTGCTCACCCCTGGTGAATTTACAATATTGCCCCTTGTTTCGGAAGTTCATTTCCGAAACGGTACTTTTTTTTTTGAAAAAAGGTGTTTTCGGAAATGAACTTCCGAAAACGTGTTTTTTTTAATATAAAATATTGGTTTCGGAGATGCATCTCCGAAATAAAGTTACATTATCAAAAAATGTGGTGTTTCGGAAGTTCATCTCCGAACGCACCCCCATGATGGAATTCGGAAATGAACCTCCGAATTTATGTCTGGACAGAAGAAAAATGAAAAACAACAACGATTCGCTTTATTTAATCGGGTGAAGATTACAACGATAATATTACTGAAAATTAAAGTTACATATTGTTGAACACGGGTAGGTGGGGATGAGTCAACATTTTGATAACGTCGTCCGCCGATCTTTGAAGTTTGGCGTCCAACTCAATCGGGCCTTTCGAAGAAAATCGGTCGAACGTTGGCCACATAACCGCTAAATCTTCGTCGTTCTTGATCTCAAAAGGTGTGAACTTAATGCCTCCCTCGTCGTTAAGCGATGGCGAGCGGTACTCGAGCTTGACAACCTTTCGATTCTCGGGACAGCGCAAAAGCGTGTTGAGCGACGGTATCAATTCCGCAAACGGCGTGTCGCGCGAGAAGCGAAATTGGAACGGCATCGGGTAGCCGGTTTCAAAGTAGACGAATGCTAGGTGGGGGTAGGTTTGTGTCATTTGTGTTTTGTGGTGTGAAGAGGATGAAGAAGAGTGTGTAGTATTTATAGACTTATTTGTAAAATGTTGCCGAACATCGACCGCATTGATCATGGGAGTAGCGTCAATAACCGGATCGTTATTAACGTTGACAATTTCCGGATTTAATACTCCATCGTCTTGCACAATGTTGTCCGGATGCACCATACCTAACAAATGCAAAAATTAGCAAAATTGGCCAAAACTGTTTTTTTTTTAACTGCCAGGGCATATTTCGGAAGTTCATTTCCGAAATTTATTAGGTGATATATTTCGGAAATGAACTTCCGAACCATATCAGTTTTCAGCATAAATTTGTTGAATCAATGTAGTGAAATAGGGGATGAAATGAGAGATGTTTACCTGAAATTGTAGCTTTCTATGCTCCCTTTAACGTGATCAACGGTTTGAAACTTGATTTTAGGGCGAAAAATTGATGGAGATTGATTGGGTTTTAGAGAGGGTTTTGAGAAGTTTTGGAGAAAATGATGAAATAGTGAAGGAGGGAAATTTGTATATGCAGAAATATTTTCGGAAATGAACTTTCGAAAATATTCACGGTTTTGAATTTTTTATGACTTCGGAGATGCATCTCCGAAAATACCAAAAAAGTGGTGTTTTCGGAGATGCATTTCCGAAGTAAAAAAAAAATCAAAAAAAAAAAACTCCAAAAGTTCATTTCCGAAGCAGGGGCAGTTTTGGGTTTTCGCTGGGGGTGACCCCCCATAGGGAGGTGGGTAAAGAAATTTTCTTAAGTAATGATGTCTTTCTTCAAACAGAAAAGCAAGATTAGAAAATCTTCTAAAGTAATATTCCCTCCATGGTATTTTTTTTAATTATAATAATTAATTGTATTGATTTCAATGATAAAATGAATGTTATTTATTAAAATAATTTTATTAATAATAGACATGGAGTATTTACATGATTTAAAATACAATAAATAAGAATAAGTTAGTGGAAAAAAATAATAAATAATATATTCATATTCTAAAGAAACAAATAATTTAAGACAAATAAAAATAAAAAAAGGACACAGATGGAGTATCTTATAAAATAAATCGAAAAATAAAATAAAAATGAAAATCGAATTTCATAATTATAATTTAAATCAAAATCCAAAAAAAAAAGTGAATCTTCTAAAGTAAAATATTATTAATTATGACTTTATAAAAAAAATTATTTCTCCTTAAACAACACAAATCTATTAACATTCTTAAAATCTATTTTTTTTATAATTTTATTTACATTAATACAAATTCAATATAAATAAATAAATATCATATTTTGACAACACAATCTTTCAATTAATTAATAATTAAAAGAATTAATACACCACAATTTTTTTTTAATTACTCAATTTGTTTTGGTATTTTTGGTTATATGAGATGCATTATATTGTTTTTAAAAGTAGGTTTAAAGATTTGTTTCAAATTTTAGCTCGATATATTTTTTAATATAATGGTTTTGATTGATAATTTATATTTTCAAATGAGCAAAATTTTTTAAAAATAATTATACATATAAAATCAATGTTGAATAAATTTCAATCTTATAACTTTTATTTAAAAAGATTAATTTAGAATGTCTCATATATAAAAAGAATGGATCCAACGAGATGAATCAACTTGCTATATCAAGTTGTGAAGCAAATAGTTGAACCGAACGAGATGAATCCAACGAGTTGAATCAAGTTGTTCATGAACTTTTAGCGAGTTAAGTTTGAGCTGAAAAATAAGTCAGTGACAAACTCAAACTGATATTTGAGTCGAATCATTTCTTAGCGAGTCGAATCGAGCTGAGACGAGCTCGACTCAACTCATTTCCAGCCCTAACCATCGTCAACACGATATCATCCAGAAACATATCTGTCATCACTACAAAAATTATCAACTTCAAAAATTCTTTCTATATCTATTCTTCTTCAGTCACCATCACCAAAATACCACAATAAATACCATTACGAATAATAAAGGAGACAAAAAAACTTCTAAAACTGTGTATGAATTTTGTATGTTGAAGCTCAAAAACTTCATATAGAAATATTGGCATATAAGCTGGGTATCAGATTTAACACAAGAAGGGAACAAAATTTCATACCTCAAAGTTCCTTTAATGTACCTTTTGTGATTAAAATCACTCTAGAGAAGATTCTGAAGGAAACATAGAGTGATTTTCTTGAAATGACTCACACTTTTCTTATCTCCAGTCCACTTCTCAAAAGAAACAATTTCCTTTAGCTTCTTCGTTGGACATCTGTTGAGCACATATGTTGTAGTGGCAACAACTTCTCCCCGCAAGGTGTGAGAGAGCTTCTTCTCTTTCAGCATGCTCCGTGTGATATCAAGAAAAGTTATATTTCTTCTTCCAGCAAGACCATTATATTGAGGAGTGTATGGATGAGTCACCTCATGCTAAATTCTATTCTCCTCACAGAACTTCTTGAACTTTGTAGAGTTTTACTCACCTCCACCTTCAATTACGAGAACTTTCAACTTCTGACCACTCTGTTTTTCAGCCTTCACCTTGAACTTCTAAAACTTAAGAAACAATGCATGCTTAAACTTGATGAGTGCTACCCATGTCATTCTTGTTAACTTATCCACAAACGACACAAAATACTTGTTTCCTCAATGTGAAGGTACTCCAAATGGTACACATACATCAGAATGCATTACTCTCAAAACATGCTTTGCTCTTGGGTCCAGTTCTGATGCAAATAGAAATTTAGGTTTCTTTCCTTTCATGCATATCTCACATGACTTCTCAGGCTTCACAATATTAGGAATACCATGTACTAGCTTCTTAGAACTCATATTCCCTAAGCTTCTAAAGTTCAGATGCCCCGATCTCGTATGTCATAACTCGTTGTCACCTTCAGCACCTTCTTCACCTTCTTCACTAGACATTTAGTTTTAGTTGTCGCTACATTCACTTTGAATGTTTTATTTCTTCCCTGCTCATATTGCATAATCAGCTTCAGATCAAAATCATACAACTTTAAGAGATTGTTCTTCATAGTTACTGAGAAACCTTTCTCAATAAGATGACATACACTAATTAGATTTCTCTTCATGTCAGGAACATACTAAACATCCTTGATCAGAACACTTTTATCATTCTTCACTTTGACTTTGATATTTCCATACCTTCAGCATTAAGGTATTTATCATCAGCACATCTAATATTTGTCCTCTTTCGAGAGTTAAAATCAATCAGCCAGTTTTTTTCAATTAAGTGATTTGAGCAACCAGTGTCCATATACCACAAGTCTACCGAATATCCACCATCAGATTCAAAAGCGATCAATAGCACAGGTTCATCATCAGAATCTCCTCTGGCTATGTTTGCTTCTTCTGGTTTCCTTTCCTTGTTTGACCAACAATCCTTAGCAAAATAGCCAAACTTGTTATAGTTGTAACACTAAACCTTTCTCTTGTCAAGCTTTTTATTTCCCTTCTGATGTTTCTTCTCATCAGAGTTGGAGGCTTCTCACTTCTGAGAACCACCACCATGTCTCTTCTTGGCTTCAGACCAAGATTGCTTATGACTCTTCTTACTAGAAGACGCCTTCAGAGCCTGCTCTATCTCTCTTTCAAAGGTTCTCTCAATTAGACACAACTCTTATGCCTCTAGACTACTTTGCAACTCTTCAATTCTCATGGTGCTGAGGTTCTTATAATTTAATCAAATATAGGAGTAAGAGAACTCAGTACCTTTTTTAATAATAACTTGTTCAGTGAGTGTTTTTCCACAAGCCTTCATCTCATTTGTGATCAAAATCACTCTAGAGATGTAATCAGGTACCTTCTCATTGTTCTTCATGTTGAGATTTTAATATTGCTTACGTAGAGACTGAAGCTTCACCGTCTTCATTGATGCATCGTCGTAGTAGAACAGTGCCAATATTGTCCCATGTCGCCTTCTTCGTTGTTGAATCAACGATTTTCTCAAACGCATTCAGATCCACACACTCATGAATGTAGAACAACACATTTTAATCTTTCTTCCTCAGATCTCTTTGTGTGTTTTTATGCGCCTTCGACGCATCTTATGCAACCAGAACGTAATCATCGATGATGAGATCAAGAACGTCTTGAGCACCGAACAACACATGCATCTGAATCATCTACTGATTCCAATTCTTTCCATCAAACACTAGAAGCTTTGTATTCAAGCTATTTGTGTCATTCATCTTTGTTCTTGTGCACTGAAACTCACTTAGATCTCATCAAACACTCGTGTTTCCCAATCCCGCAAAATTAAAAAATGAAATTCTGTTACGATTTCAATCGTGAATTCAACAGGAATTCAAGAAATGAAATCAATCACACATGCCTCACGTACACTTTTGTTTCCTTGTGAATCAAACCAAAGCTCTAGATACCAATTTTTGGTGCACATGGTTGAAGATGAAGATGGAAAAAGAGAGAAAAATGTAACAAACTCTCAATGGTGAAAATTTTAGTTATGAAAATATGTTACGCCAAGATGTTTAAATACACCAATAAAACATGCTACGTAGTCACAGTTAAAGAAGCTAAAACAAAGCTAAACTGTCACATAGACATGACAAACTTTTACTAAAACTCAGAAGCTAACAAAAACTTCTGAACAACAACTACTAACTAATGCAGAGCTTCTGACTAACAGTCTCAAAAGCTACTGCTTCTTATTAACAGCGTCCTTTAATTCATATTCAGCTAATTAAAATCTACAACACCAATTTTATCTCTCAAATGAATTAAGTGTTTAGTCTTGATAACTTTAGTCAACACATCTGCAAGTTACTTCTAAGTACCACAGTGCTGACAAATGCAGAGCTTCTTACTAGCAGCCTCAGACTCTGCCTGAGACTCTACTGCTTCTTCTTATTAACCACAACTTTTGAATAAGAAAAAAATCATGGTCGTTAGGGGAATTTGGAAGAAAATATTAAATTGACAAATACAAGAAATGGTCGTTATGTGTCCCGAATACAAGAAATGGACGAAAAAAATAAACGACATCAAACACACAAATATAGTGATAATAAATATATAAAATTGTTTGTTTAAACGAGAAAGACTTTTATACATTATATGTGTCCAAGCATATACAAAATAACAATTTAAATAGAACTAGTACTAAGTATTAAAAGAGGAAAACTAACTTAACACTATCTATAGTTCCTATAGTTGACCCTTTTAACAAAAGAGACAACCGACAACGAAAACCCAACAAAAGCTACATGACAATAATTGTCACCACTTCCCACCATACTTTCACCATCTTTTTTATACAAAACAAAAAATCATCAATTTGAAGACTCTTCTCCACTGTACAACATGATGAATCACTCTCTTTCACAAGCCTGCATCAAACGGCACACCACTTCCAGATATCCATGACTCACCTGCCAAGAAATTACCAACTGAATATTTAACTGCTTCAGATGGATTTGTAATTACATGAAAACCAGACCAATTTACTCTCCCATCTGTATTGGCACCATCACCAACATTCATATATTCACCATAATAAAGTGTACTCAAAGCAAAGCCACCATTCCATGGAGCCCAACCTTGAGAGTTTATAACACCATCTATGTTGCTTTTCATGACCACAGTTCTTGAATACTAGGTCTACCAAGATAACTTTTCACTGAATTCTGATATGGTTTCAAATCACCTGCGGCGGTTATACGGCATTTATGGATCACTATTCCGGTGTTCTCGTTTGGATCTGTTCTTCCCTGTGCCGTTACAGAGTTCTGTTGGTTGCTCATCGGTTTTCTAATTAAGATGTTGCAGTTTTGAAGAACGGTAACGGCGTTGCCGAAGATGAAATCGACAGTTCCGTAGATGTTACAATCACGGTAGAATTGACGGTTGGCGTAGACGTAGAGAGTGTCCTGATATCCTTTGAAGGAACAGCGGTAGAAAACGGAGTAATCGGCGCCGGAACGGAGAGCCACCGCTTGATGCTTTTGTGGTCCGGCAGTATTCTCGAAGGTCATATCTTTTGCTATGAAACCATCTCCCATAACCGCTGCAGTAATTATTCATTTTTTAAGAGTTAGAACTTTAGATTGATTAAATTTATATATTCAATATTTATATTCATGTGATTAAGAAAGTAAGGATAAAAAGACATATAGAATACAAGTCTTTATCTGTTATTGTTGATTAATATCCAATTTGTACATAAATAAGTAACGCATGTCCCTATCTTAAGAAATGGGTCCAAAGTATAGTGATTTAGTTTTAAATCCAAAAAGTGTTTTTATATTACTGTTTCATTCATTATATGCATGTAGAAAACTACTCAAATATTCTTACACATAATATTTAGAATCTAGTGATTGAAGATTAAAGAAACTTACCAAAAGTAGCTGAACGGAAAGTTGTAGAGCCATCTTGAACGTTATGATTACCCGTAACAATTGTGGAATCCATTCCATCTCCAAATATCATTATGTTCTTCACTGTCTTCTTTATATCAATGTTCTCTTTATATACACCTGCTTTCACATGAATCACAACTCTTCCTTTTCCACTTCCCTTAGCAGCAGCTACACCTTCTGATATTGTCTTATAGTTTCCACTTCCATCTTGTGCCACCACAATATCAGCACTCGGTGTTGTCTGCAGAAGCTTTCTATCTGAACCTGAAAGCCAATGTGGAAATTTATCTGATAACAACCTTCTTCCTCCATTTTGTTTAGTATTTGACGACGAGGAGGAAGATAATGAAGACGGGGTCGAAGAAGCTAGAGTGTTGCTAATGGACAGGGTATTGCTAAGCAGTTTAGTAAAGTTGGTTAACATGGAAGGGAAGTAGTTTAAGTGAGAAGGAAGGTTGAAATCAATGAAACCATTTTGACAAGTTTGGTGATTGGTAATGGAAGCACTTTGCCATGTTAATTTGTCATTTAAATTGTTTGAGTTTATGGAGCGATTAAGTTGATAAATTGTATCCTCATAAAGCTCTACACAATCTTCCCATGCTGACTTGGCTCTATTGTCTTTGAAATTATTCAAATCCATGGTTGACACAAGTTGGTATGCTTCAATAGCTTGGTCCATGGTAACCTTAATGGCAATATCATGGAATGAAGAAGAATGTATGGTTGATAGTGTATTAGTGGTTCCAATGTAATGGTTACAGACATGAGGGTATGGTGTTTGATTGCATGATAATTCTTTGGCATGCACAAACAAGAAAGAGAAAAGGAGAAAGTATGCAATGAAACAATTGAATAAGAGTTTATCCATATGATTAGAAAATGGAGTTTGCATGGTATGAAAATGTTATGTATAGGAATGGAAGAGAGGATTTGGTTATGAATGAAAATAAAGTGCAAAGGAATGGTGATATATATAGGCAAACAGATTTGGCTTGCTTTGTAGGCCATAAAGGTATACAGATTTGTGGTTGTATAAGCTTAGGATAAAGAAATACATATTATGAAAGGTTTTATTTACTTACATTTCTCAAAGGTCTTGGACTTGGTCGTGCTCTTTAATGGTCACATATCAAAATTAATGTTTAATATGAGAAAATGTTACCACAATCAATATATTTTCATCAAGTGTAGAGGTTTATATATAGTAATCTTATATTTACTAAATTAATAAATAAAATTTTAAAAAAAATTGATTATTTCGTTCAAAAAAGATAACGACGTAGTTTGTTGCACTACAACGCGCAAGGCTTTTAAAAGCGCTTTTTTTGGCCTTTAACAGCGCTTTAAAGCGCTGCCAAAGCCAGCGCTGGCATAGGCTACGAAAGCGCTTTTAAAAGCGCTCTGGTAGGCCCCCCTATAAGAGCGCTTTTTTGGAAAAAGCGCTCTTGTAGGCCCCCCTTTAAGAGCGCTTTTCAGGAAAAAGCGCTCTGGTAGGCACCCCTATAAGAGCGCTTTTTCAAAAGCGCTTTCGTATGTTGCGTTTTTTTTTTTATGCTTTTTATTATTTCTAAACCTGCACTTTTGGCAGCAATATTTTAGAACCTGTAATTTACTATTTTTTGGCAGTATTTTTTCATGAACCTATAATTTATCATTTCAAATCGATATATACCATTATAATCGATATCGATTATATACAAAAAAGTATTATATTATATACCATTAATGTAAATCAAAATACATATATACATATTTCTAAACCAAAACAACTAAACCAATTCACATATTTCTAAACCAAAACAACTAAATGGGAAACAACTTCCGAGTTCTTATGCAACCAATGTACGCTTCCTGTATTATCTGGAGCTATGTTGTATTGATGCTTTAGTGGAGAACCAGTAGTCACCTGAGCTATGTTGTATTATGTCACAGAATATGAATCAAATAACTGTACCCCGAACGATCCTTCCACAGAAGACTTCGGGGTACATTACTTGATTCTTATTCTGTGGAACATAATCGGCAGGGGCACATTGTGTTCTATCCTTTACCAGTCCATCCACTGTTTGAAGCTCAACCTACAATAGAAAAACGTGATTATTTACACAACATTCACATTCTCAATATTTTCTCTATCAACCAAAAATTTCCTCATCTCCGAACAAAAGACAAAATAGTTAATAAAAATAGTGCTATACCAGAACAGAAACCAATTTATAAGAAATCAATTAACAACCACATGCACATAAAAATAGTTTTTGATAAAAGAACAAGTCAATTGAGCCAACAACCAAAAACCCTAAAAAAAATTCTGTTCATCATCTTCGAAAAACCTCTCCAGAAACTGTAAATACATTGTTCATATTCATCCAACAACAATCACAATACACAGCCGCAAACACTAACCAAAACCCTAATTGTTCATCTTTCTCATACACGCAAACCATTCATCAGAAACAAAACCATTCACAAATCATCATCAAACATAACCAGACAAACATTCATCAAACCCAAACATTTGTTCATCACTTTCCTAATCAAACAAACCCTTCAGAAATTTGAGAGAGGAAGAGAGAATAAGAAATAAACTCAGAAAGGTCTCACCCGGTTTTGGTTTGTAGATTCAGAATCGAAACCGAACTCAGCAACAACACGAACCTCAACTCACCATAAACTCGTGTGTTTTGGATCTGAAAGGAAGAAGAACGGCGGAGGTTGCTAGGGTTTCGGAGAGAGGACGGCGGAGCAACGAAGGAAGAAGAAAGATCTGAAACAAAACGCGTGTGTTTGTAAAATATATAATTTTTTAAATGGGCTACCAGAGCGCTTTTCAAAAGCGTTTTAATAACACCCCCTACCAGAGCGCTTTTATCCCAAAAGCGCTTTCGTAGCACCCACCCTATAAGAGCGCTTTTAAAAGCGCTTTCATAACCCCCCTACCAGAGCGCTTTTTAAAAGCGCTCTCATACCCCCCCCCCCCTACCAGAGCGCTTTTTAAAAGCGCTCTCATAACTCCCCCTACCAGAGCGCTTTTTTTGCATCATTTTTCCTTGTTTATTAATTTTGTTTTTAGCGAGCCCTACGAGAGCGCTTTTGCTAAAAGCGCTTTAGTAGCTGCGCTGCTACAGCTTAAATTTGGCGTAATGTTGTCAGTTTATCTTTTATTTATATATAAATTTTCGGGTTAATACCACTTTAGTCTTTATCCTACTATAATATATTTTTTTAATTTCCCTCTAAGCGAACAAATTAAACACTGAATATGTGGGTTAAATCAAAAAAACAAAAAATTATGAGGGTAACTTATGCACTTGAGGACAAAAGATATAGATTTAACATTTTAATGGATGATTAAAAAAAAATTTTTTTGCAGGGTAAAGTAAATTTCGCTTATATTACAAATAGTATTGTATATTTAATCCAAAATCTTTTATATATGACAATAATAATTGTCAACGGTGAAATATTTAAATTCAATAGCACTCAAATAAAATAGTAAGAACTTCTTATGATTTAACAAGAAATTTCAAATTTAAATTCAACTCATATTTATATTAAATCTTTTGAGAGATTTTATTGCCTATTATAATACTCACTCACATAGTACAGTTCAATTAGCTTTTTACAAATATTATTTTAATTGAGTTAAATAAGAGGTAAGGAAAATGAATCTTATCATGTTCATATATTGATTTGTCACTCAAACAAAATCATATTTAAATATTTTTCTCTAAATTTATAAATTTTCATTGTTGTTGTGTTTTGGATATCCGTACCTATCAAAATTGTAAGGTATAAATAATTTTCGATAAAAATACTGGAGTTGTAGTATTTAATAATGGACCCTGCATATATGGATGGCTCTTTCCACTTAACATTGTCACTACCTTTAAGACATTAATCAGTCAACTAAATAACAATGGGATAATGGCTTAATGTTATCAGTGCACGGTTGGCTCCCACTAGTTGATTTAGATCGTAAGTATAATTTCTTCCACTAATCTTCTTCCATAAAATTGACAATATTTAATTTCTTTCTAATCATATTATGATGATTATCATGTTGTTATAGAATCTTTTCAATCGAGCTTTCTAACTTCCTAATTAACCCAAATGTTAAAAAATATAGGAAATTTCTTTATCCACCCATGTCTTTTTGGTCACCTCTGGCGAAAAATCCAAAATACCCCTAATTTTGGAAATGCATTTCCGAAACGCCATTTTTTTTTCAAAATTTGTCTTATTTCGGAAATGCACTTCCGAAAACACGAAAAAAAAATGTGTTTTGGGAGATTCATTTCCAAAAACACCCTTTTTTGGGAGAGGGGTGTCTTCGGAGATGCATATCCGAAATATCCCAAGACCAAATTGGTCTTGGAATGTTTCGGATATACAAAGAATTCAATAATTATTAAAAAATTAAAATCAAGGCAAGGTGAATCAATACAATTAATAGGTATAAAATCAAGGTGAATCAATAAAATGAAGGGGAATCAATAAAATCAAGGTGAATCAAAATTTCCTAAACAATTTTAAAGTTAAAAATTATTTTACTAACTTATATAAATTAAAAACATTTTAATTTCATAGTAAATTTTGAATTATATAAAATTAAATATAAAATTTATTCATTAAATAAAATTAAGACAAACTCTTTTTTTAATTTTTTTAAACTAAAGGAAAAATTCTAATTCATTTTTAATTATGAAAAATAAATTTTTTTATCATAATTCATTATGAAAAATAATTTTTTTATCATTATTATTATTATTATTATTATTATTATTATTATTATTATTATTATTAGTCTTACTTGATCTCTTTCAATATTATTATTAACCGTAGAAACATGAATTGAAATTATTCATAACTGCATTTTAATAATTGAAATTATTTTAAATTTTTTGTAATTGAAATTATTTTAATTTTTTTAATTAAAATTATTTTAAATTTTAAAATATGAATCAGAATAGAAATATATAATAATTATTATTTATAACTCATAAATCATATCAAAATATATAATTATTATTATTCATTACTCATAAATTCTATCAAATTTATGATACGTGAATTAATTAATATCCCAAAATTTGTAATTTTTGGGATTTTTAAATTCTTTTTGTTTTTTCGGACATACATTTCCGAATTAATCAAAATCCCAGTTTTTGGGATTTTTTCGAAAATGCATTTTCGAAGTCTGAAAAAATCTATAAAAAAATTACTTCGGAGATGCATCTCCGAAGCAGGGGTAAGTTGGGGTTTTCGCTGGGGGTGACCCCATAGAGAGGTGTATAAAGAAATTTTCAAAATATATTAGGGAGAAGATGTATTTAATAAACTTGTATTCTTATTCAAAAATTGTAAGTTTGTTATCATGCTATAGGATCAATTTATTCAAGGAGATTAATTTTATTGTTCATTAATAAAATTTGAAACCGAGACCTCTTGATAGAAATATATTTTTAGAATCTAAATCTTTGCAAACAAGCTAATCTTACGAGGGTTAAAAAATTTAAATAACTTATAATATGAACGAATGAATGAAACACTTGTGCGGATTTTTTTTAGTTTAGGCAGCATCTTCCGTTCTTTAATTTTTTTTTAGTGAAGTTATATTTTAGTTCCTCACAAAAATTGTAGAGATCAGATTAATCTTTAAAAATTAAAAAGTCTCTATTAAATCTCTTACAAAATTTAATCGAGCTATGTTAGTCCCTTTATTAATAATTTTTTCAAATCGATTTTTTTTAGTTTTGAACCATCAGTTGGACCATCAGTGAAGACCCATTTTAGTCTCTCACAAAAAAGGGAAAGTCCAAATTAGTCACTGAGAAAAAATCTATATTTAATCCTTACAAAATTTAACTGAGTCATGTTAGTCCCTTTTTTAATATTTTTTTCAAACGATTTTTTAGTATTTTTAAACTATGACTAGACTTGACAAGATAGATCTACTCTCAGAAATTGAGTACGGGTCGTGGTATCGCGAAGATTTATCTATAATCCCTTCCTAAATAATTTCAATTCAACAGTCGTAAATAGTAGTACAGTCACAATTTAAAAAAAAATGATTTGAAAAAAATACTAAAAGAGGGACTAACATGGCTTGATTAAATTTTGTAAGAGATTAAATATAGACTTTTTTTCTTATGGACTAATTTAGACTCTTCCTTTTTATGAGGGACTAAAATGAGTCTTTATTAGCAGTCTAGTCACGGTTTAAAAATAAGAAAAAACCCAATTTTAAAACAATGTTATTTGAGGGACTAACATGGCTTGGTTAAATTTTGTAAGGGATTTAATAAGGATTTTTTTTCTCAGGGACTAATCTAACCTCTACAATTTTTGTGAGGGACTAAAATATGGACTTCACTTTTTTATTTCATTTCCTTAGCAATTAGAAGTTACTTTATAATAATAGGAAGATTTGATTTACCTTTTTCTAAATTTATTTGTTATTGAGAGAGTCTTGGCCTAATCTGCTTTTTTTTTAATTTTTTATATATGTTTTTTTCTAATATATATTTTAAAATTAATGTTTAATGTGGTCATCTCCTACTAAAAAAATATATTTTTCTAATTAAGCGGAGAATATGTGTTTGTTTGTTTCATTTTTTTAAATTATAATTTTCATAAAGTTAAATATTTTTTGTTTATAAGAAATTTATATAATTTTTATAAAAAAAACCTCAAAAAAATTAAATTAAATCATTTTTGTAAAATTTTATTTTAGGCATTTCATATTTTTTTAATATCAAAATTTTAAAATATTCATATAGTATGAAATCATTTCAAGTAATGTTTTATAAAAATATTTTTGAAATACATCTTTTTTAAAAATTATAATTTTGACTTTATTTTAATCTTTAATTAAGTATATTTATGTCAGTATGTTAAAATTAATCTTTTAATTTATAAAATATAAATTTAAACAAATTTTAATGTTAAAAAAATCCTTTTATAATATTTTAAAATAAATTCATATTTTAAAACAATTTACTTTAAAGGTACTGGTAGCCAACTTAAACTCATGGGTATCAAAGAATTTATCAAATATTACATGATATTAAAATTAATCTTTAAATTTATAAAAAAAAAAATTAAACAAATTTTAATATTCAAAAAATGATTTTATAAAAAATCATTCTTAAAAATACAAAAAAAATACTTATTTTAAATATAAAACACACAGCTACATGATTTATAATAATTTTTTTGAAAGAAAAATAGAGGGTATCAAATAATTCAAAAGGAAAACGAAAGACCAAACGATCATGCACTAATTAATTAGGTGCACCATATATGTATGTTAACTATATATTTATGCCCCTAACACACCATAAGACTCGTGAAACTTTTAGGGTTATAATTATGATACAATTTTGCTCTTTTCATTTAAACCAAAACCTAACAAGTAATTATATATTAGGATTTAGGTGACCGTCACAAAGCTACATGGTCATGGACACACTACACTCACATACAGACAGAATCTTCATCCCAAATTAGGCAATTACAGATATATGGTTGGTGTGTGTAATGTACATGTTCTTATTCATGGATACATTTGTTCTTATCAACCTTTTTAGTTCACACGTAATTTACAAAGATATTGGCCACAATTTCCTACTCATATACCTCCTAAAACTTGTTATACAAATATTTATATACATGTTTAATTTGTTTTGCTTCTGAATCATTCGTTTAACTCATAATAATCATATACTTCATTAGTAAGATTATAATAAAAATATTCAAACAGTCTTAGTCAAAGGATAAAGACTTCTCTAATAACAATGGGAAAAGGTTGAATGCAATGTTATGAACCTGATACACTTTCCCACCAATAATAAACTTTGGAGGAACCTTACCCACGCATTTTATTTCAAAAAGTTTGTTGTGATCAAATTCAATTAATGAAATAAAAAATTAGTTTAAGCAATCATTATCGAACAAAATATATATATATATATATATATATATATATATATATATATATATATATATATATATATATATATATATATATATATATATATATATATATATATATATATATATATATATATAAAAGGGTGTTCACTGGCCAGTTTGATTTGATTTAGAGAGAATTCAATACTCAAATCGATTAAAAATATGTGGATTACATTTGCAAATTTTTGCGATAAGTCCGAATCGAACCGAGAAACAACGGGTTGATTTGAATTAGATGGATCAGGTAGGTAAAAAGATATAAAATATTTGAAAAATTAATTTTTCATAACAATATAAAAATATAGTATTCATAGTGTTCAATTGTAAATATTAGACTAGCAATTTTTTCGTATTAGATTCAAAAATATCTAACCTAAAGAGTTTTAAATATATAATTAGTTGCTTGAGTTAATATGATAATTAATGTGTTTCATAGCTTTATGCACAGTTATCACAATTCACTAATAATTTTCTAATAACAAATTAAAATAACACAATTTGTCCATATACGATATTTCACTTTTTTCTTGTTGAAATTGAATGTTTGGTATTAATTTTCATGATAATTAATTATGGTTGGTTTGAGTTGTGTTTGCGGGTAGAAAATTAAAATCTGATGCACGAACCAATTAACATTGGATTTCATTGGTTTGGTTCGGTTATTGCCTGAACTAAAAAAATATCCAACCCAAACACTATGGTTTGGTTTGGATTCCAATTTGGTTCGAATTTACCCGAACCAATGAATACCCCTATATATCTATATGGGTAGGTTAAAGGTTAAATAATTCTTCTCAAATCTACTCAATTTGACCTAAAGTATAAAACTCAAGTTGCATGAAAGTAAGGTATATTATTTGATCTTCACTTTTCAGTAATATACTCAGGTTGACTCCATTTTAGCGTTGGAGTGCTAACCTTGTAGGTCAACCCCGCACCATCATGTAGGAGATTGGAGTTGCTGGTTCAAGAGCATCACCTCACCAAATGTATTCACTTTTGATTACTAAATAGAACAGTAGTATACACTATGACAAATAATACATTTCATGACAAAAATTTTATCACCAATAACTGATGTATATGTTTTGGCAGTGATGCCATCATTTTTTTTTAAATATACACTACCTACACCCTCAATTATTTTTAAAATTGAGGTAATATAACTACAAGGAAGTTTGCTTTGAATCACAGTTACTACATTTTATATTTTATTTTTATTTTTAATTGGTTTAGGGTCAAATGGTATTTTTTTTCTCTTTTCCCTTTTTTATTTTTTTTATTTTTATTTTTATTTTCCTCGGTTATTTTGGTCAGCCGAGAGGTAATATCTCTTACATCAATATTTTTAAATATTTTTTATTTTTTATAATATTTTTAATTATTAATTAAGCTTTTACCTCATTTTTTTAAGAAAACCAACGTGAAAATTATTTTAAATGAATTCCTGGGTTATGGCGCTATATGGGTTTTTCTGTTATTCTTTAATTGATATATTCCCTTGGTTTTTACTAAAAACCGACGTGAAAGCTATTTTAAATTAATTTCTAAGTTATGCCGCTATATGGGGCTTTTCTATTTTTAAATTTTTTAATTGATATATTTCTTCGATATTTCCTAAAAACCGTCGTGTTTATTCTTTTGCAGGAATACTTCATAGAACTAGACTCTAACTTTTCTACCTATCAACAAACACTCTAACTTCATCGTCATTCTCTTAAAAGAAACCTAGGCGGTTTTCATAAATTGTTCAACATCAACTCGAACATCAACTCTTTTCAACGTTAACTCTTCAACATCAACTCGAACTTCATCTTATTTTCAAAACGCATTGAAGCTTTGTCATCACGGTTGAAGGTGAGAAAAACACAAGAAGGGGTTGAATTGTATCAACTTTTTCTCCTTTTTCTCTTTAAATCTCTTACCAGATTCTAGTCACAAGGACAAAATCTGAGTCAAAGTCTGGTAGTGATAGCAGTCGAATAATGTGGATCACAAGTAAATAAGAAAGCAAGAAAACACACAAGCAATTATTTTGTTTCCTCCTGTAAATCAGGAGTAGCCCAGTCCCCTTGCACTTCCAAGAGATTTCCACTATAACTGAATTTGATTAAAAGTTGCTCAAGCACACAAGCAATATACTTCCAATGCACAAACACACAAGTAAGGGACTTCAATGCTCAAGCACACAAAAAAAAATACGTGTGATTGCTCAAGCACACAAGCAAGAGACTTCAATGCTTAAGCACACAAGCAAGAGATTTCCAAATGCTTAAGCACACAAGCAAGAGACTTCTAAATGCTCAAGCATCCAAGCAAAAGATTTCCTACAATCTATCTAGCAGATAAATTATAGTGATAGGCTGATAAGTACACTTGATATACAATCAAAAGTGTAAAAAGAATACAACACAAAAAACTCTAAGACTTAAGAACTTCTAAGAATTTACAATTAATAAGAAGTTCTAAGTTTACTTGTGCTATTTGTTTTGATAGAGTAACTTCTATTTTTCTTGTCAAGATGCACTATTGTGTGCATCTCCAAATCTTCAGCTCCTTATATAGAGAATCATGAAATAGTTGTTGGGGAGAACTTCTAGCACAAGAGGGTCTTTGAGAGAAACATTAATAGATTTGTTGCAAATATTCTTGAAATGGTTAGTGCCTTTGAAATTCCATTTGAAACTCCTTTTCTATAAAAGGAATTATAATTTGTAAAATTTCAAGCTTCTGCAACTTTCTGCTAAGTCTTCACATGACCAGTAGAAGAAAAATTGACCTCAGAGTCTGATAGCGACTTGTCAAATATTCCTTGGTTCTTAAGTTTTGATTGACTTCAGGCTCTGGTCCTTAAGAGTCTGAGACTTAGCTTCTGAATCTTTAGAGGTTAACTTGATCTTCAAATTTTACTTGATTAGAGTCTGAAGTCTTCAGGTTCTAATCATTAGGAGATGACTTGGTCAAAAGTTGATTCTTCAGAGTCTGGTCTTCATAATCTGCCTCTTAAGAGCTTCTCTTTGAATGTCTAATGTATTTTCAGAACTGACTTCAAATTACCATATTAATCTTTGTACATTCACACTTGAACACACAATAGTCTACTCAAATTTCTTTAAATACCTTATTATCATCAAAACCTAAGGGATATGGTTTTAACCAATTTTGTTCCAATAATCTCCCCATTTTTTATGATGATAAACCCAAATATTTAAGAACAATGGTTGTTAATTTAATTAACATTCTGACTTTAGGGTTTGAGGTTTGTAAGCCCCCCTGAGTTTGATAATCTTAAGGGTGAGGTTTGTAAGTTTCCCTTAAGTCAAATAGTTTTAAGAGTGAGGTTTGTAACCTTCTCATAATTCCTAGCTAGGTTAATTAAATTTATATATGAAGCATAGTAAACAATCCTTCAAAATTTAAGAAAAAATCATATCAATCAATCAGATTCATATGCTTAAATACTTATCCTTCTCCTCCCTCTTTTGTCATCAACAAAAAGATAAAAATAGAAACAAGAAAAGACAATAAAGAAAATATTTAACCAAAAAAATCAGATTTTGCAATAAAATCATGTTCAAAATAATTGTCAAGACAAAATAAAGGGTTTGCTAAAATCCTAAGGCCTACGGTTTTGCTTCAGAATCTTCAGGATAACTTTCAAGTCAGAACCCATTTCATCTTGTCTTGCAATCACATTCTTCAGCTGATTTTCCATCATATCTTGCTTGATAGCCATGACTTCTTGAGTGCCAACAAAAGAAACCAAGTTAGCTTCTAGTTGCTCTTGTCTCTGACTAGATGAGGCTACAGATTCAGAATAGAGATTTTTCAAATTCTACAGAACTAAGACCATAGATGTTGTGAGAGAATCCCACTTAGCAGTATAAGCCTCAAAGTTAGATGTTGCGAGCTTCGCAACAACGAATTCTTGCATTCTATCAAAGAGAATAGTTATATATTCCTCCACATGGTTCTGAATAAGAGAAATAAGGATTGGATGTATGGATTTTGTCAATGAAAGGAACTGGTATTGTTTTAGTTCCAGATTTAGTCTCTGTTGAAGAAGGATCATGATGAGGTTTGGGTTGTTGTTCAAGTGATGTTTGGTCAGTAAAGGTCTCAGATAGCTCAGGGACAGGATAAGCTTGGTCTAGGATAGTTGGTTCAAATTCAGTTCCATGGTTAGTTTGAACAAACTGGTTTTGGATAATTTTTGAGTGGATTTGAGTTAGGGTGTCATGTTCAACTCCAGTCTGAAGTTTAGATGAAGGTAATAATCAGAGCTAGATGACGAGGTAGATGTTGGAATAGTTGAAGAAGTGGTATGTTGTTGAGGGTTATTCAGATAAGGGGGTAGCTCAAGTTCTGAGATGAAATCCCCATCTAAATGAAATGGTGCATTAAAAGTATCCAGAACTTGAGCAATGGTTGAGGATTTTGAGTCATACGAAGTCATGACATTTCTGACATAGTATGTGAAGACTAAAGAAATAGAAAAAAGGTTTGGCGTTTGAATTGGGTTTCAAAATTGAAAATTCTTCACTACCCAAAACAAGAAAGGGAGAACTTAGAATAAAAATAATAAACAACACTATTTTTATCCTAGTTCACTATTAACAAAGCTACCTCTAGTCCATCCTCCAAGGTGACTTCTCCTTCTCACTAGGACTTAATCCATTATAACTATACTTGATTACAATCACAAAGACCTATTGTCAGTTATTTCTTAAATTTTTTTTACTTTACCCTAGTCTCTAAAGGAAATACAACTCAAAAGTTGATATACAAGGTGTGTTACAAAGATGCTTCTAAAAAGCATATTACACAAATGAATATCAAAGAATTACGCACAAGGATATTTTCTATGAAAGAGTATTTGTGCACATTTACAAAGGAGTGAACATTTGTGCAGATTTTTTTCTAGCTTATGTCGCATCTCTCCTTCTATAACTCTTTTTTACTCCATTTTTTTTTAACAATCAGGTGGCTTTGTAAAAAATAGACTTGATTTATTTATTTTATTTTTTAAAAAAATGTTTACAATTTATTGGGTCTTGGCTAGTTCCCCTCCTAGGGTTATTATTATGATACAATTTTGCTCTTTTCATTTAAACCTAAACCTAACAAGTAATTGTATTTTAGGTGACCTTCACAAGTTACATGGTCTTGGACACACTAGACTCAAATATAGACACACTCTTCATCCCAAATAAGGCAATTGTAGATATATGGTTGGTGTGTAGTGTACTTTTACAGGTTCATGTTCAAGTTTATGTATACATTTGTTATCACTAATATGAAACTACGTGCCAAGACGTTGGTCACAATTTCCTATTCATGTATCTCCTAAAATTTGTTAAATAAATATTTATATACATGTTTAATTTGTTTGGCTTCTGAGCCTTTCGTTTAATTGATGATAATCATGTAACTCGTTATACTTTTATTAAATGATTATAATAAAAATATTCATTAGTCTTAGTCATGGGACAAAGACTACTCCAATAAATATAGTTATAATGCATTGTTGTGAACTTATTTAAGTGATACACTTTCCACCAATAATGAGCTTTGGAGGAACCTTGCCCACAATTTATATTTAATAATCAAATTCTATTAATGAAGCAGTAAAATAGTTTAACAATTTCATCCAAAAAAAATAGTTTAACAATCATTAGTGAACCTCTAAGAGACTAAAATTTAAAATTGAACAATACTATAGTGAGGAAAAAGATAATTTAATTTTATCCACAATTATTTTTTTAATGGTAAATAATATATTAATAATGGGAGTGAGATAAGTACCCCCAACAAAATATAAAAAGATATTCACATAATATAAGAGGTATCAAACTAAACAGTCAATGTAAACATTTTGAGTAAAAAAAATCTTAAATAAATAAAAAATACAGAAGAAAAATCAAAATAAACAACCTAAAAAAATTAATAAAGTCAATACAAAAATAACAACAGAGAGAAAACTCAAACAACTAAAAAAACCTCATCCCTTAATAGATACGGGTTAGAATCCAACCCTGCATAACCACATTCAATAGAACAATTAAAAACCTTTAAGAAAAGCACCAAAATCATAAACATATGTAGAATCAAGTTAGAATTTTTGATCTGTTATTAATTAAGGCAGAAATTATGGTTTTGAAGTGAAACAAAGAAAGTATATGAGTTTCCCACTTATTTACCTAGAAACCATTTCTAAACTTGAAAATATTTCTTTCCTCCACTTCTTTCATGGTTGATGAAGAAAAGTCACCGCAAAAACAATATATCTTGTATTCCAACTCTATTTTTCTCTTGTATTCCAAGTTCAGGGAGTGCTACTGTTGGTGCACAATGAATAAAGATGGTGACAAAGAGAATAATAGAATAACGGCGCAAAAGAGATGAGAGAATAAATGTTGTATTCTTCTATTAATGATAGCTATTACAAGGCTATTTATAAGAAAAGAAAATCTTGTCACATAAGCCCTAAAACAGTAAACTTAGTGAACAAGTCTAAGGTACAAACAGTACAGTACTACAAAAATACTAAAGTACCCTTACTACTAAACAGCTAAGCTAATGGGACCCAGATAACATCTTCTGGTCAATACTATCTTCTGAGTAACCATCAGAAGATCAGTCCATCTTCTGAATATTGAACTACTCTTCAATACCATCCCTTAATTCATATTCTTCAATCAAAACTGACAACGCCAATTCCATCCCTCAAGAGCAGAAATTGATCCGTCTTGATCGTCTTCGTCAGAACATCTGCCACTTGCTTCTGAGTGCTACAGTGCACAACTTCTAATGTTCCATTCTGGACTTGGCTTCTCAAGAAATGATACTTAGTCTCAATATGCTTGCTTCTTCCGTGTAACACCGGATTCTTGGCAAGATTGATTGCAGATTTGTTATCAATCATCAGCTTCAGAGGCTTTTTCACCCTAATCTTCAGGTCTTCTAATAGATTCAGAAGCCACACAGCTTGACATGCAGCTACAGCGCCTGCGATGTACTCAGCTTCACAGGTTGATAGAGCAACAACAGGTTGCTTCTTGGAACTCCAAGAGATAGGGCCTCCCAGAAACATGAACAAATATCCAGAAGTACTCCTTCTATCAATTATGTCTCCACACCAATCAGAATCAGAATAACTCAATAACTCTGATTCTTCCTTTCTCCCAGAAGGAAACAATATGCCAAACTTCAGAGTTCCCTTGACATATCTCAAGACTCTGATAGCAGCTTGGTAATGGGACCACTTAGGTTTACTCATGAACCTACTAACCAATCCAACTGCATAGCATATATCAGGCCTGGTATTACACAAATACCTTAGAGAACCAACCAGTTGTTTGAATACCGTAGCATCAACATCTTCACCTTCAGAATCAGAGTCCAACTTCTGATTCACTTCTGACGGTGTAACAGCAGCTTTGCAATTCTCCAACTTGAATTTCTTCAGAAGTTCTAACTCATACTTCAACTGATGCAGAATGATACCATCTTCTGAGTACAGAATCTTCATCCCTAGAAAATATGACATTTTCCCAAGGTCTGTAATCTCAAACTCATTCATCAGCACCTTCTTGAACTTCATCAGATCTTCTGGACAACTCCCCGTAAGCAATATGTCATCAACATAAAGACACAACAGAATCATATTGCATCCAGAATGTTGCACATAAACTCCATATTCCATCTCACACTTCTGAAACCCTTGCTTCTTGAAAAATGAATCAATTTTCAAATTCCAAGCTCTGGGCGCTTGCTTCAATCCATACAGAGCTTTGTGTAATTTGTACACCATCCCTTCCTTATTCTTTTTTACAAAGCCAGGGGGTTGTGACACGTATACCTCCTCTTGTAATGGACCATTCAGAAATGCAGACTTTACATCCAAATGCATCAAGGACCAACCTCTGTTCGCAGCTAACGCAATCACCAGTCTGATTGTTTCATGTCTAGCTACAGGAGCAAACACCTCAAAGTAATCTAGTCCAGGTTTCTGAAGAAAACCTCTAGCCACTAGCCTTGCTTTGTGTTTACCAACTGATCCATCTGGCTTCAGCTTTACTTTGAAAACCCATCTGACGCTGATGGCTTTCTTCTTCTTTGGAAGTTCTGTCAGCTTCCAAGTTTTGTTTCTTTCTATAGCCTCAAGTTCTTCTTTCATGGCATTCAGCCAGACTTTCTTCTTGAGCGCTTCTTCTATACTCACTGGTTCAGAATCTACTAACATGGCGCACTGAATGACCTCTCCTTCTGAGTCAACTTCTGTGTCTTGCAACATGTCAAAATCTGCAAACCTTCTTGGTATAGTTCTGACTCTTTGTGGTCGCTGAGCTACTTCAGAGTCAGTTACTCCAGAGTCACTACCTCCATGATCATCTCCAGAAGCTTGTCCTCCAGACCCTATGTCTTCAGAGCTTTCCCTTCCAGAATCATGACTACCACCAGACACTGGATCATCATCAGAATCTGGATCAGAATCAGATTCTCCATCTGACTCATCTTCAGAAGATGCTTCCTCTTCTGACTCGTCTTCAGAGGATTCTTCATCTTCTGACTCGTCTTCAAAAGTTATCTCTACATCAGAAGTTGGTTGAGACTTTCTCCAATCCCAAACTTCTGATTCCTTCACAATGACATCTCTGCTGACTTCAACTTTGTTAGTCTCTGGACAATAGAGCTTGTATGCACCTGTACTGTGGTACCCCACCAATAACATCACTTTGCTTCTATCATCCAGCTTCTTCCTTCTAGCTTCTGGAACGTGTTTGTAACACACAGAACCAAAAACCTTCAGATGACTAACACTCTGTTTCTCTTTAGTCCACTTCTCTAAAGGAACAATTTCCTTCAGCCTCTTCGTTGGACACCTGTTAAGCACATATGCTGCAGTAGCAACAGCTTCTCCCCATAGATTATGAGGAAGCTTCTTCTCTTTAAGCATACTTCTCGTCATATCAAGCAAAGTACGGTTTCTACGTTCAGCAAGACCATTGTGTTGAGGAGTATAAGGAGCAGTAACTTCATGCTCAATTCCATTATCATCACAGAACTTCTGGAATTCTGTAGAGTTATACTCGCCTCCACCATTCGTTCTGAGAATCTTTATCTTCTGACCACTCTGCTTCTCAGCCTTCACCTTGAACTTCTGGAATTCTGTAAACACCTCATTCTTAAACTTAATGAGAGTTACCCACGTCATTCTTGTGAACTCATCCACAAAAGACACAAAATACCTATTTCCTCCAAGTGAAGGTTCTGGAAATGGTCCACACACATCAGAGTGCACTACTCCCATAGCATGCTTTGCTCTTGGAGCAACTTCTGATACAAATGGCAATCTGGGTTGTTTGCCTTTCATGCATACATCACATGACTTCTCAGGCTTTACAATCTTAGGAATGCCACGTACGAGCTTCTTAGAACTTAGATGCCCCAGACTTCTATAGTTCAAGTGCCCCAACCTCTTGTGCCACAGCTTACTATCACCTTCTGAGCCTTCAGCACTCAGACACTCTGTTTCAGCTGTTTCTACATTCACCTTGAATGTTCTGTTGATTCCCTGTTCAGATTGCATAATCAACTTCTGATTGGGATCATACAACTTCAAGATGTTGTTCTTCATAACAACTGAGAAACCTTTCTCAATGAGCTGACCCACACTCATCAGATTGCTTATGATTCCAGGAACATACCAAACATCCTTGATCAGAACAGTCTTTCCATTCTTCACTTTGGCTTTGACATTTCCCATACCTTCTGCATATAGGTATTTATCATCAGCACATCTGATCTTTGTCCTCCTTTCAGAGTCAAAGTCTATCAGCCATTGTTTGTTTCCAGTCAAGTGATTTGAACACCCAGTGTCCATATACCACCATTCTGACGAACATCTTTTGTCCGACTCTGAAGCCATCAATAGCACAGGTTCATCATCTGATCCTCCTCTAGCTATATTTGCTTCTTCTGATCTCCTTCCTTTGTTTGCCAAACAGTCTCTAGCAAAATGGCCAAACTGTTTGCAACAGTAACATTGAACTTTCTTCTTATCCTTTCCCTTCTGATATCTCTTCTCATCAGAAGTTGAGGCTTCCTTCTGGAATCTATCACCACGTCTATGCTTCTGGTCCTTCTTGACAAAAGAAGCCTTCAGAGCTTGCTCAACTTCTCTCTCAGAAGTTCTCTCAGTCAGACGCAACTCTTGTGCTTCTAAACTGCTTTGCAACTCTTCTATTCTCATGGTTTCCAGATCTTTAGAATGTTCAATGGATACAACAATATAATCAAATTTAGGAGTAAGTGACCTCAATATCTTCTCTATGATTACTTGTTCAGAAAGAGTTTCTCCACAAGCCTTCATCTCATTAGTGATCACAATCACTCTAGAGATATACTCAGAGACTTTCTCATTGTTCTTCATGTTGAGATTCTCATATTGCTTTCTCAGGGATTGAAGCTTCACCTTCTTCATTGATACGTCACCACCGTAACACCTGACCAGTATATCCCACGCCTCCTTTGACGTCATAGAATCAGCAATCTTCTCAAACACATTCACATCCACACACTGATGGATGAAGAACAATGCCTTTTGGTCTCTCTTCTTCGTCTCTCTCTGCGCTTCTCTTTGTTCTTCCGTTGCATCCGCTGCAACCGGAATATATCCTCCAGTGACAAGATCTAGAACATCTTGAGCACCAAATAATACACGCATTTGAATCATCCATCTATTCCAGTTTTTACCATCAAGAACTGGAAGTTTGGTATTCAAGTTGCTTCCACTCATCTTTAAACTTGTGCAGACAAAAACAGATTTCACTCACACTCACACAGTGTTTCCCAACCCACAAACAATCAAGAAAAAAAATGTGATTCAACACAACTTTGTTTCCCAGAAACAAAATCAATCACACAGTCACACAAACTCACGTTCACTCGTGTTTCCCTGTGTTTGGAACCGGAGCTCTAGATACCAATTGTTGGTGCACAATGAATAAAGATGGTGACAAAGAGAATAATAGAATAACGGCGCAAAAGAGATGAGAGAATAAATGTTGTATTCTTCTATTAATGATAGCTATTACAAGGCTATTTATAAGAAAAGAAAATCTTGCCACATAAGCCCTAAAACAGTAAACTTAGTGAACAAGTCTAAGGTACAAACAGTACAGTACTACAAAAATATTAAAGTACCCTTACTACTAAACAGCTAAGCTAATGGGACCCAGATAACATCTTCTGGTCAATACTATCTTCTGAGTAACCATCAGAAGATCAGTCCATCTTCTGAATATTGAATTACTCTTCAATAGCTACAACGCCTGGTCTCAAATCTTTAGAGGCCTAATTTTTTTTATAATTATTGTAGTGGTTAAAAATGTCGCAATAGTTAAAAAAATTGCCACAACATACTATATTTTTCTTGTAGTGTTCCTCGGCTTGACGCCAAACTTGTGCAGAAAAAGCGAAAACAAATGAGTTGGTTGAGATCGTCCATACAAATTAAGAGTTTGTAATAAAATATTTAATATAATATGTGAGATTTTAAATAATCCAATATTTAAATAATTAACAAAATTTCATTTTTTTTATAAAATAATTTAAGAATGAAATGGATGGAATTCATAGTTAGGGCTAACAATGAATCGAACCAACTCAAAAATAGTTCAAAATTCGGTTCGACAATTAAATCGTTGAACTAAATTCATGAACCAAATGAGTCGAATATGAGCTAAAAACTAAGTTCGTTAACTAAATGAACGGTTTGACTCGTTAGGTTCATAAATCATGAGTCAACTCAATTATTTATGAGATGAATTATATTGTCTTTAAAAGTAAATTTAAATATTTGCTCCAAATCTTAACCCTATCTTTTTTTAATCTAACAGTTTTAATTGGTAATTTATATTTTGAAGAGAACAAATTATTTCTACAAAAAATTATACAAATAGAATCAACATCGTATAAATTTTAATCTTATAAATTTTATTTTATTTCTATATTTTATTTTAAAAAATATTAATTTAAAATGTTAAATATATATAAAAAATAGACTTTAAAAAATTACTTTTAGGTCCGAAAAATAAACGAGTTGAACCTAACAAGATAAACCTAACGAGTTGAACTGAGATGTTCGTGAACTTCTAACAAGTCGAGTTTGAACTGGAAAAATGTTCGTGATGAGCTTGAACTCGAACTCGAACTCAACCAATTCTTAACGAGTCGAGTTTGAGCCGAATTTTTTTTTGTGATAAACTCAAACTCAAATTCGGTCATTTCTTAATGAGTCGAATTGAGCTGAGGCGAATTCGACTCGGCTCGACTCATTTCCAAGCCTAGTCATAGTGAATGAATTATTTAGGTTTAAATGAAGAATTTGATTGATCAAAGTCGGCTTTTGTAATTAATCAGAGTACCCTAATGCAAGGAATAGTCCACAGTTTACACTAATGGGATATCTAATTAATCCTAGTTTGGTATTTCGTTTAAAAAAAATCATAACCTATTAAATTTGATACCCAATAAGCATTATTAGAATCTTCCATAATCTGCATGATTGAAAACTTCATATACACCTATTTATTAGGACAGTATGTTAATGTTCTTCTACATAGGGCAAGTTTTTTAATCTTTCTTTTTTCGTATAAGTTGTTATACTGAACTTAGATTAACAATAACCTAATTAGCACAATAAAACAACTCATAGAGTTGGAAAACAAACCTTAAACCTATATGAAAAGTACTCTTTATGTGAAATTTTGCAACCAACATGATAAGTTTGCACTTTTCATAAATTGGAAAATAAAACAAATTTTGAAAAGTGGAAAATAAAACAAATTTTTTTTATATGCAATCTCAACCATTCAATTTTAGATGTCATATTAATTTAATTAATTCCTGCTTACATATATGACAACCATGACCCACTAAAACATACTTTGTCCTTGTCCTTAGGTAAGCTAGCGAAGCTCTTGCATTTAAGTCTTAAGCAATTCAGCAATAATATTACTTTGTTGAAATGTTTTATTTGAAAAAGAAAATATGATTAAGACTTACTAACAATATTTCTTTATTGACTTAAAAGTCTAAATCATGATTTGTGGTCTTAATTCATAACTCCTTGTCAATATATGTCTTCTCTCTTTTTCTTTAGTTTTGGCATTACTCAAGTACTAATTCAGTGCACTTTATTGAACTTTTTTAATTGTTGCTTTTTTGATAAATTTGTTTCTTCTTAATTGTCTTTGTGAAATTTATAGTAATATTAATTGCGCTTTTATAAAAGATAATTTTTTATTATATATTACAGTAAAAAATTAAATAAATATGATAAATAATTAAAATATTATAGTAAAAAGAATTATTTTTTAAAAATTAATAATATTAATTAATTTTCTTAATATGGATAAAAGGTATAAAAAATTCCCTTGGAGAGAATAGTAAAAGATAAAATACACTTTATTTTATTTTTTTTAGAAATTTGTATCACCTAAGAGTCTGTTTGATAAAAATAGCAGTTGATTGATAAATTAGCTGATAGTTTATAGTTTATAATTGATGGCTGATGACTGATAGCTTATAATTTATAGCTAATGGTTGTGCTTGATAGATGATAAGCTAATTGAAGTGTAAAATGACATAAAGATAAATAAATAATTATTTTATTTTAAACTAGATTAAATTATAAATGATAAAAGTGAATTTTGTTTTAAATAATAAAGATAAAAAAGAAAAATGATAAGTTATATATTATAATTTAAAATATTATTTGAAATAGCGTCTGAAAAATAAACTATAAGATAACACAATAAACTATAAACTTGTATTGAAAATATGGTTAACAAACGAATCTAAATTATCACTTGAACTTATACACCATAAACAATAAGCTTAAATATATGTCTTACTAAATATACTCTAAGATTTCAAGAGGTAGGAAGGAATGGATGCAACGGTCTAATTAAACTTCTTTCTATTTAACAAAATCACCTTAATTACATTTATATATTTAAATAATAATTTAAATTTTAGAGCTGTAAAAATATTAAAAGTCAATGTATATGTTATATGAAATTTAGAAAGTAAACTATATTTAACTTACATTTTCTAAAGCAATCAAGACAAGATATCCAAGTTTTTATAATTTGGTTGTCCGAGTCTGATTATCAGACTATAATTTTTTAGAACGACCCAATTTTTATTTAATTCATAATTTTTAATTAAAAAACAACATTTTGTTTGACTAATCTTGGAAGAAAATGACATTTGAATAATTAATTAGATGAGCTGTAGTTTCACATCAAATTAATTCAAATCAATAGTTGGGGTCTTCTTTTTATTGGTCTATGTAACTATCACTAATTACAATTAGAATGTTAACATCAACAAAAGAACTAATATTTATAATTTATCTATTTGTGTTTTGAGTGTTATAGATAATTAAATCATGTGAGGAAGTTTCTTAACTAGTCATTGATTAATCGATAATCTCATGCCAATAAACTGTCAAATGCTAAATTAGAAAATGATATACGTGAGTAGGGGTGGACAAAAATCGACCACCCGACCCAACCCGGTAAAATTCGCAGAAAAAAAAAGATAATTGGGCGGGTTGAATCGACCCGATGGGCTAAATGGGTTAAGAAACCGAGTTACAAGGGGTTCATATGGACGGGCCCGGGTACTAAAAGTTGACCCCCGGGTGCCCAGACCCGCCGGTCTAAAACGACACGTTTTGTCCAAAATACTAGGGGCCAGGGGGTAATACTCTCTCTCACTTCTCTCACACTCGTTCTCACTTCTCTCTCTCACTTCTCTCACCCTCGTTCTCACTCGTTCCAGATCTATTCACTCTCTCATTTCCATTCTTCACTCTCTCGTTCCCAGTTCTCGTTTTCTCACTCTTTCACTCAGAAATCAAAGGATTCTATCATTCTATCTCTCACTCAGGTTTGTTATTTAGGGTTTTTCATTTAGGGTTATGAATCTACTAATTTTAATTTAGGGTTTGTGATGATTGTTCTTGTTTATAGGTGAGTAAAGGACGTCGAACCAGTTATCTCACTCTACGGGTGATTAGGGTTTGTGTTTTTTTATTGTTGTTGTTTCTATCACTTTCTCAGTTCTCTAACTCTAATGTATTTTACGTGTTCTTAATAAGGATTTCAACAAGGTCAAAGTGGAATGGATCAAGGTCAAAGTGGAATGGAAGGTAAATGTAAAGTATATTAACCGAAACTAATTGTTCTTAATCAAAGAAGACATTTGTCTTTGTAAACTTGTTTTGCTTGTGTTAGATGTTTCTATTAAAACAGGATATATCGAAATGGACATGTTTCAGAATTACAAAATGTGTTAGAGTAATGTATCTTGTTAGTTATAACACTTCTTTGATGATGTTAAATATAGGAACCATTTGTAGATGGTATGTTTCATGAGTTTTCCATCTCTTTGAAACTCCAAAAATTTTGAAACCTTATTTGTTGTATGTTCTGAATTCCTTTTGCTTAGACTTCATAACTAAATATAAAGCAAAGATGATGTTTGACATCCTGTTTGCTTAGTGTATGAATTGTGATTGTTAGTTACACTAACAAAGGTTTAATTATTTTTAAACTTATATTGTCATAGTTACATTGGCAGAGGTTTACTTATTCTTAAACTTATATACACTCATGAAACTCTCCACTCTCCCATACCAAAAATAAAATTGTTGTTTTCATCTATGCAAATTGATCATAGCTATTTAAGACTGGACACAACTCATTAATTATATGATATTGCTATCTATGTCAGTACTATTGTCTCTATTTTGTCATATACTATATGTTTGGGAATGATTGTCTTCGGTGGAATCCTCTTTGTTGTTTTAATCTTCCTTAAAACTCAATCTTCTTTTTTACTTTATGTCTCTTAGATATTTGATGATTTTAGCTATTTATTAAATACTCATATTTGAATATAATCTTTTTTGATGTCAATGTTAAGATATAACATATCGATTCCATTAGGGTTTCTGAACAAATTAAAAATAATTTATTTTAAAAACTTTTAAAAAATCACATTTTAACAAACATATATCTTATACTATTAAAATAGATGCATACTACAATGAAAAAACATTAAGTAATTATACTTTCAGCATGCTTAGTTTTTTTTAGGAAAATAAATTGTTGTTATCTGTTTTTGTTTGTGTGCTCGAAAGTTGTTCAACAATGCCACTGCTGTTCAACTTTTACATTTAAGTTCATTAGTATTTTTTTGTATTATTAAGATACTAGTTTTTGCTTGAAGTTTTTTCAATGGCACTAATTTTGATGTTTTATTAAGATACTAAATTTACTTCACTTTCTAGTTTTTTTTTGTGTTATAGGGAATTGGAATTGCTGTTAGCTTCTTCATTCAATCCTGCTGCATATCACAAAGAGGTTCGTTGTACTGTATGTTCAATCCTTTGGCAACTTTCATCACACTTATAATGAAATACTGAAAGTAGTTATACTTTGAACATGTTTATTTTTGGTAGTATTTGTTTTAGGTAATTATACTTTCAGCATGCTTAGTTTTTTTGAGGAAAATAAATTGTTGTTATCTGTTTTTGTTTGTGTGTTCGAAAGTTGTTCTACAATGCCACTACTGTTCAACTTTGACATTTCAGTTCAGTAGTATTTTTTTGTTACACGTAATTTCTTAAGTTCTATTAAAAGAGTGGGGCTGATAGTTAACCAAAATCTTTAACTGGTTTAATTTCTTGTGTATAGATGGATCAAGGTCAACATAGCATGGAAGGAGTATTAGAGCAACGACAATGTAACTGTAAGTGTTTTATATATGCTTGGTTGTGTCTTAGACTGATTTTCTAATGTCAAACTGATTTTCAAAGTGTTTTATGTGTGATTGGTTGTGTATGAATTGTGAGTGTTAGTTGTTGATTGGTAGTTGTTGATGATGGCTCCTTCATTTTTTCAGTGAGGGTTCAGCCTAATCAAAATCTACCAATTAATGAAATTAGCTCAACTGTAACGGATGCACCTGTTGCACCTGAATCACTTAATGCGCAACCTTCAAAGAAAAGGAAATCTAGTGCAAGTGGTTCTAGGCAATCATCTGCTTGCTGGGAACATTTTATTGGTTTACCCGATGACTTAGTCGATGCTCCCACTACAGCTTGAAACACTGCCACAAAAAATACTTGTGTGACCCTAGGACTCACGACACCACCAACTTGAACCATCATATTAAAAAATGTCATAAGATGCCCCTTGCTGTGTCAACTGACCCCACACAAACTATTCTAACATACCCAACTATAGATGGTGACCTGGTTCAAGTTAGCTCTAGATTTGACAAGAAAGCTTGTAGGAGTGCTTTGTCAATTTTTGTAGTGCTAGATGAGCAGCTATTTAGTGTAGTGGAACGTGAGGGGTTTAAATTTTATTCTAAAGTAATGCAGCCCCAGTTTTCCATCCCATCTAGGCGTACAGTAGCTAGGGACTGTTTTCAGCTACACTTGGATGAAAAAGAAAAATTAAAGGCCTTTTTTAAGTCTGACTGCAATAGGGTAGCACTTACTATTGATTGCTGGAGTTAAAAGATAAACATTTAGCTGTAACTAGTGTTAGGGATGCTGTTAGATTTGTCAAGTCATCACCTCATAGGGCAACCAAGTTTAAAGAATGCATTGAATTTGCTGAAATAACTTGTAAAAAATTAGTTTGTCTCGATGTTTCAACTCGTTGGAACGCGACATATTTAATGCTAGAGGCTGCGGAGAAGTTTCAACTCGCATTTGAAAAACTTGAGGATGAAGACTCGAGCTACAAGGAGTTCTTTGGATAAGGTAAACCCTCTAGTAGTGATGATTGGGACATTGCTAGGGCTTTTTCTGATTTTCTAAAGTTATTCTATGACGCAACTAAGATTTTTTCCACCTCTCAAAATGTGAGTTTGCATACTTGTTTTCACCAAGTGTCTTCCATTTATTGTGAGTTGTAGCAAGCTACTATGAACTTAAATTATATTTTTGCAAGTGTGGATGGGGATATGATGGAAAAGTATAATAAGTATTGGGGAGTGTTGATAAGATGAACAAAATGATGTATTTTGGTATTATTCTTGATCCAAGATACAATTTGAGATTTATTGAGTGGAATTTTAAGGATATGTATTGAGTTGGATCCAAGCTTGGTATTGACTTGCTCAAAGCTATAAAAGAGAGTTTACAAAAGTTGTATGATTGGTATATGCAAGCTTATGACCAAAAACTCAATTCTGGACAGCCTCTTGGTAGTGGTGGACAAGCATCCAATTCTGAAACAAATGCTACTATTGTATGTTCTTCAGTTATGGCTAGAGCCGAAGCTTTTGAGCAACATTTCAAGGAACAAGACTCGATTGATCAAGAAAATGAGCTTGAGGGTTATAATTCTACTAAGTGTGTCAAAAAGGATCCTAATTTTGACATTCTTGTGTGGTGGAAACACAATTCAGCTTAATATCCTGTTTTATCTACAATGGCTAAAGATATTTTAGCCACACCGGTGTCTACCGTTGCTTCTGAAAGTGCTTTCAGCACAGGAGGAAGAGTCATAGAAACCTATAGGACCTCTCTAACAGCTGAAATAGCAGAGGCATTAATTTGCACCCAGAATTGGTTAAGGCCTTCTTTTACATATTTCAAAGACATGAACCTCATGGAAGATTTTGAGCTTTAAGAAGATATTGTAACAGGTAAAAAATTTAACTTTATATTAGAGAAATAAGATGTTAATTCAGGTGTCTTACTAAAAAATTGGTTGTCATTATTTTAGAGTTTCAAAAAATGTCTGCAAGAGCAAGAGGAGGATTTGGGAATTCAGGTGTTTCGTCATCACATTCTCAGCCACAACCTTCTGGTTGTGCTTGAAAATTCAGGTATTCTATTATGCTATATATTGCTCAAGTATTATGCTATAACACTGATATTAATGTTTTTTATCCAATTTTTCAGATCAACTATGTTTTTTGATTTTTTTGAAGTCATACATGACTTAAATATTACTACTCAATGGCCTAGTAAAGAATAAATATTTTGTCGCATGGATTTTGAAGAAGCTAGTTGGGCTATTACGCGAAAGAATCCATCGTATTTTGCTTCAATTTTGCTTTACCAGTGACATTACAGGTGATTCCAACTAGATAATATGATGTTTTCTTGAAATCAAGAATAGTTAATTTCACTTTTCCATTAACATGACTGAATTTATGTAACAAAATGGCACCATGTCTATAATCTGAACTTGATATTGTAATGACAGACACTAGGACTATCTTTTCTCTTGTCGGGGAAGTACATGGATATGAATCTAACAGTCCCATATGTTGCTGCACTTAGGTCTTTAATTGTGCATCTGTTTAATTCTCTTATGTAAGTTAGAATGTTGCATCTGTTTTACTGTGCATCTGATTAATAATTTAACAAAACTTATAATTTTGCTGTTGCACTTAGGTGTGTTTTAGTGGTTTAGTGGTGAATCTAACAGTCCCATATTAATCAGATGTTGCTGGATATGGATCTAACAGTCCCGTATGCTGCTGCACTTAGGTGTGTTTTAGTGGTGAATCTTTGACATTCCAATCTCCAGGAACCCAAACTCGTAATTCTGTTATGTCTCTTACATGGTAATATGTCCCATTTAATTTGTTTTTTTCCCATTGAATTACTAGTGGTTTGCTGATTTTGTGCATTCTGGTATGTCTAGGTTGAAGGCATGTATTATGGTATCTGGCTAATGAATGTCAAAGTAGATGAAAGCCAACCATCTACTTTTCCTAGGTCTTTACTTTTCTTATGGCTTTAAATTTGCAAAGTGTTATGTTTGGTTTGGATACTTATATTTTGACTATATATTTATCAATTCCAAATATTTTTACTATATCCAGGAAAGAAGGCGGTGCTTGTCGCAACTTATTTGGGGGATTTGTGAAGTGGATAATGGAATTGATAGTCTTGCAGTTCAACTTTAACTTGCTGATGTTTAATTAAATGTTGATGTTTACTTAAGTGCTACTGTTTTGGCCTATCATTCATATATTAGTAAATTAAAGAATTCTTTGATTGAGAATTAGTCTTTGTTTTGAAAGGATGGAATATTTGAATCATATCTTGTATCATTTTTAATTAAGGTCTAACATCATATTTAGTCTATAACTAATTATATCATTTTGTGATAAGAATAAATAAAATTTCAGTTTTTAAAAAAGCTCAAAATGTGTTATTGAGTTTGAAAGGAATCAACCCATGACCCGAATAAACCGTTTTAATTAACCCGCGATCCGCACAAACCGAACCCGCACAAACCGTGTTTATGTTGGGCGAAAATGGGCCTTGATAGCTGAACCGCGGGTTCGGCTAGGTGAGACTTTTGAGCCTGAAACTGCCCAACCCAGCCTGTTGTTCTTTTATTGGATATATTGACCATTAAATTTGAAGCATTATTAAAAGTTGAAGACAAAAAATTAGAGACATTTCATTAATGATGAAATGTATGTTTTTTTTTTTAAATAACAGTTTTGATGAAGTTTAGGAAGTCGTTAGTTTTTATGTATTCAATTGACATGTTAAATGGTTATCGATTGATGTGAAATTTCATAAACATAATTTATAGAATAATAGCTTTCGGTCTAAGTTGATTTTTGTGTTTCATGTATCAATTAATTCATCTAGAGATCTCTATAATTTTGTAATAAAGCTTCAAGTTTTGCAGTAAATTTAATTTGTACATCTATTTCAGGTATAATTTTTTTTTCATACTTATTTAAGGTAAATTATATGTTTATCATAGATGTGAATATATATAAATGTATTTGCTGTGATTATATAAAATTATTTTGTTTGTATAGTTGGAAATTTTTGAATTTTTTATAAACATTATATTTATAATCATATATTATAAAAACAATATTAGTATTAGAAATTGTTTTTTTGACTTTTTTAAATAAATTTTATTTTAGAAAAAGTATTTAAAATAAGTAGATATATTATATAAAAAATCTTTTGTATAGAGAAAAATCTTTTTTTCTTCTAAATTTTGTTGCATTTTATTCTTATCAACTTCATTTTTGCCCATGACACTTTTTTTTCTCCTTAAATCAGAAAAAAAAATAATGCAATCAGTGGCGGATCCATAAAATTTGTTTAATGGGGGCAAAAAATTAAGAGATATTTTTTAATAAAAATGATAAAAAATAAATACAATTATTAAATTGTATAAGTCGATGAAAAAACAATGTCTATGTTGAACGAGTTAAAGAAAGACTATTAAAAATATTAATTTTTAGATAAATTTTTTAATTAAAATTATGCTATAAATGTTACAATGTATTTCAATTTATCAAAAAATTAAATAAATTAAATAAGTCGGTGATTTATATAAATATATAATTATGACCTCCCTAAAAAAATATATTTAAATATATTAATTTTCATCAATAAAGTTGATACTACCTATTAAAATAAATTTATATTAGGCTATATAAAGGGACTAAAACTTAACATACAATTTATTTGATCAAAATGATAATAAGAACTTAGAAGAAAATAACTAAATCTTTATTTAGTAATTGATAATAAAAAATGTTACTTAAAAATATTGTTTGATAAAATAAAATTTATATAATTATTAAGTTGTTTATTAAAACTAAATTAAATAGGAGATATAATGAGAGATTAGACAAAACGTAGAAATTGTATGAGGGCAAGAAATTTCAATTTTTATATAATGAGAGAAATACTATAGGTAATGTTTAGGAGCAAGAAAAAATGTGTGGGGGCATCAGCCCCCATAATTTTGTATGTACATCCGCCACTGAATGCAATCACCAATAAAACCAGATAAAAAACAAGGATTAACAAACAAAAAATGAAAGAAAAATAATTAATAAATTAGTGCAAAAACCGCTTATTAGCAATCCCGTAATCTAGTAACTTCATAGATCAATATTCACCGCCACTTATATAACAAGATAAAGTTAACCAGACGAAAATCAAACATACAATCCATCTCTCTACTTAGACTCAAAAACAACATTTTAAGCTAAACAAAAAAATATCAAACTTGCCTCTTTACTTGGAGTACCTCTAATTGATACTCGTTTTATTTATAAAAGCCTATAGCCCTAAAAATGTGTAAAGAAAGAGAGAGCTTGTAAATTGTAAAGGTTAAACCTAGTACTCATTTAATTATTTAAAACTAGTGCTCAAATTATTTTTTATTAAAAAAGGAATAAAATATGTGGCCAGGTTTTCTCTGATCCAATTATTGAAAAGTCTGCCACTAATTGGTTCCATGGTAGTTCGAGGAGTCTTCGTTTTTATTACCTAACTAGTGTGATACCCGTGCGTCCGCACGGATACCCGTTGTGGCCTTGTTATTTTGTTCAATATTGATATTATTGCAGGTGTAAATGTCCTAAAAATAGTTGTGTAAAATATAGAAATTTCTTCCCAATAAGTTAGGCCAAAGTTTGGGATATTTTGATCAATAAACATCATTTTCCCGTTAATATTCAATATTTCGATTAGTAACTTCATGTTCCCGTTAATATTTAATATTTTGATCAGTAATTCATGTTCTGGTTAATATTGAATATTCTATTCAGTAACTTCATGTTCCCGTTAATATTCAATATTTTGATCAATAACTTCATGTTCCCGCTAATATTCATTATTTTGATTAGTAACTTCGTATTTTCGTTAATATTTTAAATTTTTTCCTGTTAATATTCAATATTTTGATCAGTAACTTCATGTTCCCGTTAATATTCATTATTTTGATGAGTAACTCCGTGTTCCCGTTAATATTCCAAATTTATTTCCGTTAATATTCAAAAAAATTATCAATAATTTAATGTTTCTATTAATATTCGAAAAAATTATGAGTAACTTCGTGTTCCCTTTAATATTTAATATTTTGTCAATAACTCTGTGTTCCTGTTAATATGTATTATTTTGATCAGTAACTTCGTGTTCTCGTTAATATTCAAAATTTGGATCAGTAACTTAATGTTTCCGATAATATTCAAAATTTTGATCTGTAACTTCGTGCTCTCGTTAATATTCAATATTTTAGTCTATAACTCCGTGCTCCCGTTAATATTTAATATTTTGATCAGTAACTCCATGTTCTTGGTAATACTTAATATTTTAATCAATAAACTTCATTTTCCTGTTAATATTAAATATTTTGACCAGTAACTTCATATTCTCAATAATATTAAATATTTTGATCAGTAACTTCACGTTCTCGTTGATATTCAATATTTTGTTCAATAACTTCATGTTCTCGTTAATATTAAATATTTTGATCAATAATTTCATGTTCCCGTTAATATTCAAAAACTTTATCAGTAACTTCATGTTTTCGTTAGTATTAAATATTTTGATCGTATTTTTAAAATAAAGAGATAATTTTTAAATAAAAATAAATTAATTTAACCAAAATACTTTTACATCAATAATATATATTTAAATTTTCCATAAATTATCTTGAAAATGTCCATATCTTGAATTATAAATAATTTCAAAATGAAAATATTTGATATATATATATATATATATATATATATATATATATATATATATATATATATATATATATATATATATATATATATATAATTAAAAAAATATATGTGTATCATATTATTCTATATTTGTTTTCCATATTGAGAATACAATATATAAATATATTTGGTTCATATGTTATTATAGTAGTTACAAATATAACCATATTTGCTTTCCATATTGAGAATACAATATCATAAATATATTTGGTTCATTTTCACAAAATATTGAGAATACAATATCATAAATATATTTGGTTCATTATCACAAAACCAATGTGTAACTTATGAGCAAATGAAACTAAGAGCACATTGCTATCAATATAGATGGTACCCATTGGGCTACCGTCAATGAAAAAACTAACAATTAGAGGATGAAACAATAATGAAACTGTGGATACTTTCTAAACAAATTTGACGCACTGCAGAAACAACATCGTTCACGCTTCCCTCAATGCAGCTGCAGCTCAGTCATCTTACATGCAGTGACAATATTGAACTTAGGATAAAAAGCATCACCATGTTGCTTTCCTCAGTGTGATTTTTTGACAATGCTTAGAGATAGCAGATTACACTTTCTTCTCTATTGTTGCATAAATGGACTGTTATGTAAGATTAATATTAAAAGCGCGTGATGTTTTAAACCGAGCTCGGCAGCAAAAAGAACTCAAGCCAATTCCAAACCTACATTACATCTAAACCAATACATCACCATATGTGTCCAACATTCAGCCTCGCGACCATAACATTGATTCGGCATTGTGTACCCTGATAAAACATCTGAAACCTGCATCACAATACACACATACCTGAGGTTAAATAAGTTTGACATCTTTTGATTTGAATTAATCAGCTGCATAAGAGCATTCATTATTTGAGCACAACAATAGAGTTGCTTAACTCTAATTTGGTGAATTCTATATCATGTTACATAAACTTTGAACACTTAAGCATATTTTTACTATAACAGCAGTCATTTTAGGACTCACAAGCTACTATAGATCCTTACATGGGAAACTACTTCAGATTCTCTTGAATAATCCCAATATCGACATCCCAATACCTGAAATGAAAAGATCCACCATTTTGTAAAAATGGTTGCATATAAATCGCATGGGGCTTACTGAAATCGTTCTCCCGTAGTGAATTTTGATAGGAAAATAAAAAAAAAATGGAAAATCAGCAGCAGTGTAATAAAAATGGGCAACATAAGATGTATGCATTATTATCGATACCTATTAATGCCTCTGTATCAACAGCAGTGCCTACTCCACAACAACTTGTCTTATACCAGATTGATGTAAGTGTACGCAAAAACCACCCTTCCAAAAGGTCCCCAGGGTCGTCCAAGATATGCATAGGAAATTTCTAGATTACTTGTAAATTTTGATATGAGATAGCGCTATAGCACTGCTATTTCACAATATTGATTCAAAATTACCTGTAATATTGACTTTGAATTAATGCAAAAGTATCCGTCCAAACTTCGTGAATCAATCGAGTCATTTCCTTCGGAATAACAAATCACATGCAAAGAAAGATGATTCATTCCATTCGGATTCATGAAGAGAAAGAGAAGAGAGAGAGAGAGAGATGAGAGAGAGAGGAGAGAGAGAGAGGAGAGAGAGAGAGGAGAGAGAGAGAGAGAGAGGAGAGAGAGAGAGAGAGAGAGAGAGAGAGGAGAGAGAGAGAGAGAGGATGAGAGAGAGAGAGAGAGTGAGAGAGAGAGAGAGAGAGAGAGAGAGAGAAGAGAGAGAGAGAGAGAGGGTGAAGAAAAGGGGAAAGCAAAAAGTTGGGGTCTCATTAAACTTTTGAATATTAGTTTACAATCATACTTTTATATTTTACCCACAAATCATTTGCTATTGTTGACGAAGAAGTTAGAAATCCATAGATCAAACCTAAAGAACCTGTTAATAATTCAAAACAAAGCAATGTCGGCAACAACAATCGCATGGTCAGCTATTTCGAAAATTACAAAACTTTCCAGCAATATATTACCTTTCATACTGCATGGTCATGGTGTTACCAATGTCGGCAAACTTACGATCCTCGAATATTAAGAAGTTTTGTTTTTCTGCAATCTTCAACATAGATGTCGTATGTTAATAATAAACCACTTTTCAAAACTATATAATCAAGTCAAAACTATAAATAAAACAAAGTAACCAAAAACCCCCAAATTGAAATGAGCATTATCGCATAGCAAACACACCTCAGTCATCAACCACATCAAGCGAGCAATGGATGAAGTTCTGTATGTACAATGGATTGTTCTGCAACAGCTGCTCCAACCATTCATCTCTGACCATTCCAAAAAGAACTATCAAAGTTGAGAAATATTGGATCATAAAGATCGACAAAACCAATATACCATAAAGACCGATAATAATTTCAGATCTATAATAATAATAATAATTTTAGATCAATAATAATTAGTTCAGATCTTGCACTTTCTACAATAGAATGAGTTAATAACGAAACATAAGTTGAAGATGTCATAGATAAACCTTTCTGATTTCGGCCACCATCACACTCATCGGCGGAAACCCGTTTCCACCACCACCACCACACTAATCGCCGGTAACCTGTTGTTGCCACCACATATCTGAATGTTAAAAGCAACTGGTGAAAACATTATTCATATTTTTGTTAGAAAGATGAAAAGAAAAACATACCTCCATTTGGCCAATAGCAGCATCAAAACCCTAACCATAAAATCATGATATCAACCATAATCACAAAAACCCTAACCACAAAATCATCATATAAACCACAAAATCATCATATAAACCACAAAAACACTAACCACAATATCTAAACAGTATCTTTAAACAGAAATCCAAAAAAATCTGATAACCGTGTCGGTTTCGTTTTGGGAAATGAAGAAGATGATGAAGAAAAGGGGAAATGAAGAGGAAGAAAGCAGAAAGTAGAAGATGTCGCTCTGAGAGAGAAAGAAGACTCGGAGAGAGAAAGAAGAAGAAAGAGACAAAGAGGGGAAGGTTGAGGGAGAGGAAGAAGACACGACAGATTGAAAGAGAAGAGAAGAGAGAAAGAAAAAATGAAAGGGATGTCACACGTAGCATAGGAAGCATAGGAAGTAGTAAAGGAAAGGAAAAGAAAGTAAGTAAAGGGAAGCAAATAAGGCAGCCAAGTGGCTCATTAAGAAAGCAAAGGGGCAGTTCGGTCTTTTCCAGAGCATTGAACTTTCTTATATTGTAGATAAATGAATGACTCAGAAGCTAAATAAATTAAACGTGTATATGAATATTTTGATAATTAATTTTAGGAGATATATATATGAATAGAAACTTTGGGCTAATGACTTGAGACATTTGCAATATAATTTATCTGTAACTAGTAATAAAGGTTTGGTACGTATATTTATTTATATAATATATTTATTTTAAATATAAGTTTAAAAAAAGAAAAATGATATTTAAATTAATAATAAAATTTTTCATATATAAAATATTAAAATAAGTAAATAAATAAATAATACATATATCATTTTTGAATCATAAATACAATCTTTCGTAAATAAAAATATTTAAATTCATAATAGATTTTTTCGCGTATACGAATATTATTTATGTTTAGGCATCGTTTAGAAAAATATCTAAATCAATAGTAACTTTTTGTATATAAAATTATTTAAATCAATAATAAAAAATTTTCTCGAATACATTTTTTGAATCACAAATACCACTTTTCATATATAAAAAAATTTAGATCATTAATAGATTTTTCTCATACACTAATATTACTTATGTTTATGTATCGTTTACAAAAATATTTGAATCAATCGTAAATTTTTGTATATAGAAATATTTAGATCAATAATAGTTTCCTTTTTTCCGTATACCTTTTATAATAAAAAAAATTTGGATCATAAATATCATTTTTCGGATATAAAAATATTTAAATCAATAATAGATTTTTTTTCCATATAAAAATATTATTTTTGTTTAAGTATCATTTACAAAAATAACTGAATCAATAGAGTTTGACTATAAATAGTAGTAATATGTTACAATTGAATAAGTAATACATTTTTTTCCGTGTATATATATATATATATATAAATATATATATATATATATATATATATATATATATATATATATATATATATATATATATATATATATATATATATATATATATATATATATATATATATATATATATATCCTATTTACATTGATAATATATATTTGTAAGATGACATTAATAACAACTAATTTTTCTAATATTTAATTGTGCAAACATTATTTTAATTGTATAAACTTCATTAATGACATATATATTAATATAATAATATTTTGAATCATATAAATTAAAGTTAATGATAAGTGACACACATTTTTGTATTTTATTCAATAACACACCTTTTCAATTATATTTTTAAATTTATTTTAAATGAAATAATTTTTATCACACTAAATTTATTATTATTTTCTTAAAAAACTATTGTATTTTAAAGTAAAATTATTTTAAATTATATTTCTTTGTTATAATATTCAATTACTAAAGTTAATTTTTAAAAATTAAATATTATTTTTAATATAAATTAATTATCATTTAAAATGATGAAAATAATTTTTTTATTAAAAAATAATTTATTGAAATATTTTGATTTATAATTTATTAGAATAATAATATTAAAGTTATAAAAAAATGAATAGTAAAGGTGAAAAGTGAGTTGAAAAAAATAAAAAAAAAAAAGACATTTTCTACTCTCAAATTATTAATTTAAACTAAACTAATAAGAACAATTTCTTTTTATATTATTGATAATTTTGATAAGAACAAACCTCCAGGGAATCATGGTTTCACATAGAGGGATCAAAAAAGCCCAAAGTTGTAAAGCTTATCAATTTGGCCCTTATAAGGCCCATCTTTTTTAGGCCCTTTACTACATAAATAACTTTTTGGCCTCATATTTCAAAGCCCTCTTATATTTTTGTTTTTTATGGGGCCTAAGTAAGGGCCCCGAATTATAATTTTTTGAAACTAAATAGTTTGAAATAAATATTTTCGGAAAAAAAAAACAGATTTTTTTTCGGAAATATAAAAATTGACTTTTTCGAAAAAATAACCGTTTTATTTTTGAAAATAAAAAAGTTGACTTTTTCCCGAAAAAAATCGATTTTTTAATCGAAAAATTGATTTTTTTCAAAAAAGAAAAAGTCGACTTTTTTCGGAAAAAATCGATTTTTTCGAAACTGTAAAAACTCGACTTTTTTAAAAAAATAATTTTTTAATCAAAAATATAAAAATTTGGCTTTTTTTTTTAACTGAATTTTTATCGAAAATATAAAAAAGTCGACTTTTTCGAACAAAACCCATTTTTGTTGAAAATATAAAAAATCGAATTTTCCATAAATAAATATGATTTTTTGTCAAAAATACAAGTCGATTTTTCAATAAAAAATGTTTTTTTTCGAAAATATAAAAAATCAATTTTTTTGAAAAAAAACCGATTTTTTTGAAAATTTAAAAAGTCGACTTTTTCTGAAAAGAAATCATTTTTTCGTCAAAAACACAAAAGTTGACTTTTTGGTAAAATATCGAATTTTTGATTAAAATACAAATCGATTTTCCGGTAAAAAAACAATTTTTTTCGAAAATATAAAAGTCATTTTTTCTAAAATATAAAAAAGTTGAATTTTGTGAAAATAAAAAAAAACTGTTTTTTCAAAAAATAAAAAAAAACATTTTTTTAATGAAAAATTAAAAAATTAATTTTTTATGAAAAATATTTTGTGAGAAAGTTTGGACCTTGAGGCCTTACTTCAAATTTAGGGGCCTTTATTTTAGGGCTTATTTACTTTTAAAAATTTAGGCCATTTATATTTTTAGGGCCTTAAATATTAGACCCTAGCCCTTTAAATTGACACCTCTAGCTTCACATATAGTAACATACACCTCTAGCCCTTATATATATATATATATATATATATATATATATATATATATATATATATATATATATATATATATATATATATATATATATATATATATATATATATATATATATATATATATATATATATATATATATATATATATATATATATCCCTTTATATGATTTACATCTGCTAAAAAATAAAAATAGATTTCACAAACTTCTATATTATATTAAAATGCATGAGTAGATGATAATTTAACTATTTCATTTTTTTCTACTAAAATATATATATTCAATATACCAAAACTACTTAATTTATATATCTTAACCATCTTAACCATATATATATATATATATATATATATATATATATATATATATATATATATATATATATATATATATATATATATATATATATATATATATATATATATATATATATATACTGTTTATAGTAACATTGCGTGACCCGTGCGAATACATGAATCTCAATATTTTAGACATAATATTAATTATAAGCTTTTTTTTATTATTTATAATAAAACATAATACATTCATATATTATATTTATTCATGATTTTTTAACAAAACTGCGAGACCCGAGCAAATGCACTGGTCTTTTACTAGTGTCATTAAAAGTGATATTGAAGAACAATGCATGGGCCATTAGTATTTTTTTTACGAGAAAAGATTAGATCATTTCATTAATAATAATATTTTGAATTGCCATTTTCCTGAAAAAATTGAATTCCATTAGAATGCGAAACAATCAAGAAAATTAAAAAAAATATATATTTATGGGTATATTTTGGAAGTACATTTCTGAAATTAGTGAGAGACGTGTTTTCGGAAATGCATTTCCGAAACCCCCTGCAATACCATTTTTGCAGAAAACCCAAAAGCTTGCCCTAAGTGCATCAAAATCTCAATTTTCTTATCTAAATAAACCAGTAACATGTAATAACTTAAATGAACTACACTATACTAATTTCTAACTCCCCTAATATCAATTTCAATCCTAAATTGAAAGTTTAGAAAAGTTACAGATTTGAGATGTTGTTGGAGGTGCTTTAGAATTAGTTTAAGAGCCTTTGGAGTAGCCTTTGATGGTCTTTGAATTTGTGTTTGGTGGTTATGAAACTGGTTCAGACGAAATTTTGGGTTTTTGAATGATTTTGGGGGGAGACTGTTTTGTTTAAACAGCAAAAACTCGCATTTTTCGGAAATGCATTTCCGAAATATTTTTTTTACGTGAAAAAAAGGTGATTTCAGAAATGCATCTCCGAAATCACTCTTTTTTTCAACTTCGAAGATGCATTTCCGAAGTATAGGAGCAGGGCCGGTCCTGACTTTTTAGAGGCCCAGGGCAATGATAAAAATGCACCCCTAATAAAAAAACTAAACAATTAACTTTGAATTTTGATTTTAAGAGAATTTTAAAAAGAATATTAGAAATTATTTTCAATTATTTTTTATGAATTAAAAGATAGTTTTAACATCTAATTATTTAAACATATATTATTAAAAAATTTCATATAATCAAAATCACATAATTTTTTTACTATGATATTTCTAAAAAGTAATTTTTTATAACAAATTTTTTTAAAATTACATTAAATTAAATTTAAGTGATATTTTAAAAATTAAAAAACTTAAGATTAAATATGTTTTTGGTCCCTATAAATATCTCAATTTTAACTTTTAGTCTCTTTAAAACTGAGTGCAAAAGTAGTTTTAGCAAGAACTAAATTGGAAGCAGTGGCTTCGATAAACAAAATTCTCAATAATTATATGTTAGGTGAAGTGGTGAACAATACAATACTACAGTACTTAATGTTTGGTATATTATATATTCATTATTTAGTTTTTAAATATGACATATCTTATATTAATTTATTTTAAAATAAATTTAAAACTTAAATAAAATATATCTATAAATATATTCAAACAATATATTATATGATCCGACACTTTTAATGCATGCCCTTACATTCAATATTATTGAGTTTGAAACATGAATATAAATAATAGAACACCTAATAATGAAAATCTAATAGAACACTTAATAATAGGCGATGATTAAATAATAGAACACCTTTAATACATGTAGTGTCACATGTGACTGATGGAGCTGTCGTTCCAACAGATGCACCTGCTAAATCGATTCGAACAGGGTCTTCTCCATTCGTTCTAGTTGAGGGGCCTTTCCCATCCACTACTTCATCATAGAGGCCTCAAGATGATGGTGAGGGTTCCACATAGATGCCTTCTATGCGCAGACGTCGTCGGGGCAGTTCTTCTACTTCTGTGCCTGTTTTTGTGACGACCGATGCATGTTCTCCGGTGCCACCTCCTGAGCTGCACGAGGATGATGATGTTCATGAGCCAGTCTCGTATTCGAAAGGTCCTATAGATGCATCCCTGCTGACAGAGTATGCAGATCATGCAACTCGACATATTTGGGTCGGGGAGGTAAAATTGATTTGGTTATTAATTATTACTTTTTTCTTTAGTTTCTGGTCAATTGTTTCTAACTTTGTTTATTAATAATAATGTTTTTTTTTGAAAATTTCAGGAGAGGGATCCCCAGAAGTTCTACAACCATGGCCGAAAGATTGCCGCTATAGCGTTGCCTACGGAGGCGTGATTCCAGAGCGTTTCATGCTTCAGTTTGGCTACCAGCAGACGACACCTCACGACCCTTCTGTCTTTACTCCCATCGCCATGACCCGTCGCCAGTTAGATGAGGTCTTTGCAGCTTTTGAGGAGCACAGGGTCCCTGACGAGGCTCGGGCGACCAGATCGGAGAGAGATTGGAGCTGCGTCGACGGCTACATCATATGGTACTACAAAGTGTCACACCCATACATGATCTCCACTACACCGAGTGAGCCGCCCAGACCAGCCCACAGGGAGATTTTGCAGACTCAGCAGGCTCAGATGGACCGCACTCATGATGTTCTTACTCGGTGTCGTCAGATAGTTGACATTGGGCGAGCATGGATTGCAGATAATGTCTTCCCTTAGGGGTCTAATGACAGGCGTGTAGTGGATGATATGATCAAGTTGGTATATGAGACATTTTTTGTACCATCGACATCGTGCTGGGATAGATGAGGCACTTGACAATAGAGGCAGAGTAGCCAGACGACTCGTTGGACGACACGGGACGGGTGCCAGAGGTAGAGGAGAAAGGGATGATTTCCGACAGACACAGTAGTGATAGTAGTATTTTGATTTCATTTATGTACTTTGTATAGATTTTGTACTTTATTATGATTATGTATTTGACTTTACGGCCGATAATTTATACCATGTGTTTTTTTCTGGTGTGCTATTTTCTATTGCATTTAAATTGCGGTACTTTAATTCACTATGGCTTTGTTTGGTTGTAAAGAGAAATTGAGAAGAAAGAAGTATGTGAGAAAGATTGAGAGAAGAGAGAAGAAAGTGAGAAATAAAGTGGATTTGATACGTTGTTTGATATAAAAGAAATAGAAGAGAAACAGAGAAGAGAGAAATGTATATTATTTTTGAAAGTAAAAATCTTAAAATTTAAAAATTTAAAGTACAAATTAATTTAATTTTTTTTAACTTAATTCATTTTATAAATCTTACCAAAAAAATAATTTCAACTTTTAACAATTATTGTAGTTATTAACAAATTTTTTAATTAATATTTTCAATTTAATTTAATATTCTGTTTCCATACACATCCTTAATTATTTTCTTATCTTAAATAAATAAATAAGAAAATAGTAATGACTAATAAATTTAATAAATTTCAAAATAGTAATGACTTGTTTCTTTTTAAAATTAGTGATGAAATTAACTTCTTAATGCATTGTTCAATAACACCACCACTCTATGGATCTTTTATGACTAAGTTTAATATTTAGGCTGTGTTTGGTAGGGTAGAAATAGAGAAGAGAGAGTAAGGGAAGAGAGAATTTGAAGAGAAATAGAGAAGTTATCCTGCTTGGTAGTGAAGAGAAACATGAGAGAGAGACTTAAAAACATGTGGGTTCCATCTAAAACTCATTCTCTCCAAAATTGAGAAGAAATAGAATGAGAGGGAGAGATGTTATATTTTCCAATTGTACCCCTCCCTCCCCTTTTAGCTCATCTAATTAATTTAATATCTTTTTGTTATGTTACATATTATTTTCAACGATAATGTATTTGAATTGGAAATTTTTAATGTAAAACAAGGATTTTTTTTAATTAATTGCTCTATTACCAATAAATACATATTTACCATTTTTTTACGTTACACACAATTTTGCAAAGTGTTAAAAATATACATTAAAAAATTATATATATTTTACTATTTTATTTGTAAAAAATATAACTTCTATTCATTTAAAAAATAATTAAATTAATAAAATATTTTTTTATATAGAAAATAATTATATTAATTTGAATAAAAGTATTTTTAACTTAAAGATATTATAGTACTTTTAAAAATAAGTTAAACTTCTATCTTCTCTCTTTCTTTTCTCTTTCTCTTAAAACAATCAATATCTCAAATCTACTATATTTCTCATATTTTTCTCTCTTCTTAAACTCTCTCTTATTTATTTCTCTCTTCACAACTTCTTTTACAAACCAAACATAATGTTAGGTTGTAATTTGCAGGGTAAATTTGAGAAAATGCTTTGTCCCTTGTCCAGCCAATTTCTTCACATGTTTGAGGGAACTAAAAATATGTGGGTCCCACACTAATTCTTTCTCTCTCAGCTAAAACGAGAGAAGTTGCCTCTCTCTCCCTTACTTCTATCTTGGCTATTTCATCTATACCAAACACAGTGTAATGTTACATTTTTTGTTGCACAAATTGAGTTTTTTGAGTCAAATGAATAATAATTTGAAAATATTACAGGAACCCTAATTTTTGTGAACCAAAACGAAGAAGACGTCCAAAGCAACAAAACCAAAACCCTAGCAATGGCAACTTCCATAGCCTCTCAGTTGGAAGCTATCAGATCCATTGCACATGTCGATTCCGCGCCTCTAAGAAGACATTTCACTCGTCCTTCAATCTTGTTCGATCCTAAAGAAGCTGCTGATATTAGTATTGAATCCATCTTCACTATCGCTCTTCAAGGCAACTTCACTTTTCAATGTTACTCGAATGAATTTCAGCTGTTGTATTGAGTTGATTTTTTGGTTCTGTTACAGGTTTGGAGGTTCTTATTAGCAACGATGAACGGTTTAGGAATTATAAGAATGATTTGTTCAGCCACACAAGTAAAATCAACTTAATGTCTTAATTAATTCGTATTTAAAATTAGTTTCTGGATTTTTTATGCTTCCGTCTGCACTTCAAACGCTCCGGTATTTGATACGCAGACACAAGTGAGTTGATAATTTCTATTTCTTTTTTAAATTTTGTAAGTGATTATGTTTTATGGTTTTTGGTGTGATTTGTTTTGAGCTTCAGGATTCATGTGTACAACAATGAGGATTTGATATTGTGTGCATTGTCGTACTACGACACACATGCATTTGTTCGAATAGTACTAATACTTGATATAAGGTTAGAAATATATGATTACTTATTACTGTGTTTTGGTTATGATGTAGATTACTCGTTGGACTTGGAATGGTTTCTGATGTTTTTATTGATTTTTGTAAAGGAATGGTACATGGGGGTTTCTGCAGGGCACCGCCACCTAGAATGGTTATAGTGCAGCAATGCCTTCGTGATAAGGGCGTATTAGAAGTACTATGCAACTACGTGGGTAAAATAAAGTGTTTTAGCTGTGGATTTGATAGACGTCTAAGAGTTTAATAATAAGATAACTACATTTTTTGGTTGCGCAGGCATCTCCATCTAAGAAGTTTCAACCTTCGAAGAATGTAATTGCCTTTTGTACTGCTGTTTTCATTGAACTTTTGGGGACTGTTGTGACGGTTGAGGATGATATTGTCAAGAGAATACTTCCTTTTGTGGTCTCTAGTCTTCAGTCAGGCATTAAGGGGCTTTCAGATCACAAGGTTAGATTGTTTTCATTCATTCAAACTGATTATATTATACCTACCTAGGCATCATTTAGTATTTTTTGTGACTAACCTTTTGGTTAGTTGGCTGTAAACAAGCTCCGAAATGGGCAGACCATGTGAAATGAATTTGCATTTTCCCCTTTTAATATTATGATGCATCATAAACAGTAATACATTCTCTTGCATTTTCCCTCTCATGTTAAGAAATTATATTCACTGTTATCACTTTCTATTAATCTAGAATATGCTTGGACTAGCTCATCTTATAACCTGTGATTTGGTCAATCAATTTATTGCATGATTTTTCTGTTGATTATATGATTTTTAAAGTCCTCAAACTCCAGAATAACAATGTAACTAAAGTATATAATTGCAAACCTCTGCATATTTGGATAAGGCTGAATGAGTCATAGTTGTTTATTGAGTATTTTTTCTGTACAATTTAATCCATGGTCATTCTTAAATTATTTATCTTTGTTACTCTTTATTTTTAAATCACAAAAGAAATAAAACTTACTCACTGATGTTAAAGGTCTCTCCACTCGCTCTTCGTGTTTGTAATTGAGAAGGAGACTCTTTTCAAAAGAACATACACTGAACACCAAACAAAGACCAGGGGCCAACTATTTCTCAAACACACACGTCTAAGAAAATGTATCTCTATTTAAGATTCCACTTCTGTCACTCAAAGAACATCGTACATTTTGTGTACCACTTAAAAAATATGATTATATATAGTATATGTATCACCGTACTTTTAGGACTCAGTTTATGTTTGCAAACTTCCTATTCGGAGGCTCTAATTTAGGCAGGCTAGGAGGGATATTTAGGCACAACTGTTTTACTGATTTAAATACAGGTTAATTTTTAGGGAGAGAATTGTGAGAAGGAGAATAAAAGAGGCAAGAGAGGAGAGAACAAGCAACCTTTTCTGAGCCAGTTAATTACCGAGTAGGACCTGGCCTCTAATTTCTAGTTTAAAAAGAGTGTGTTCTCTGTATTCTTCATTATTCAATCAGGAATATCCGTTTCAGGTCTTATGGTTTCTTTTATGTTCTAAATATTAGTACTTGATGCCACATATATTTCTTTTTTATTGTGTTTTTGTGGCACTTTCTGATGCACTGTTGTACTTTGCAGGCCATTTCATTGATGATAGTTGGCTTGCTTGAAAATAAAGCTGCATTGGCTCCTAAACTTTTGAATAGTTTGATACGTTCAGTTGCCGAGGTTGCTCGGGAGGAGGCTAAAGAGTCGACAGATCTTCATATCTTCATTGGTTTCGGTTGTCCCTTATTGCCTTAATCAATCTTGTTCAGGTGCCATGTTGTGACAGAATTTTTTATCCTATTTTCTTCTTGTTATATGTCTCTACTTTTAACTTGGTTATACTTTTATTCTTTGTTCTGTTTGAATTTTTCTAGTCCCAAAATGTTGAAATACTTCCAATAAAGGCCTTGGAGGTTTTAAAGGAACTAAGGTTGTCTACCTCAAACTGTTCAACTTGTTGATGATACCTGTGGTTTGGCTGTTTCCATTTGCATATTAATCATTTATATACATGATTTATAAAATCCTTTTTTTTTTCCAGGGATTTGCCAGTGGTTTTATTAGAATTGTCTAAGGAGTTCAACATTGAAAAGTTTCTTGTTGTTTTATTGGACTCCTTAATTGACTGCTGGTGAGAATTCTATGAGTTTCTTTCTGGCGGTCTATGCATACTATACTATCAACAACTTTTTTGTGCTGATTATTATTCATTCGCAGTTCTAAAGATGAATACTGCCAGCAGGCTTTGCTGTCCTTGATAGAAAAGGTCCCCATAAATGATTATGTTCATCGCGTCGTCACCAAAATCCTATCAACTTGTGTGAAACTATCCCAAAAAGTTGACGACTCAATATCTTTGATGTCAGGTATGTATTATGATTCTGAATTAAGATTTCAGAGAATTCTAGAACGTGAGAAAATTTAATATGAATGGAAATTAATTTTTGTATTCTATCACCAATAGTTGTAACTAACCTCTAAATTAGTTTTTACAACTGTACCCGGCTCAGCTCTTATAGTTGCAGTCTAGTCAGTTATTCAGTTATGATATGATGCCTAGCTTATTGTCCTCACAACTTTGTTGTTTTTTAAATGACAATTAGCTGGATGGGCAAAAAAGATTCTGATAATTGTTATACAAAGTATCCGTTTGAACTTCGTGGAGCAGTTAATCATTTCCTTCAGGTATGTTGAAATTTTTTTATGCTTCTCTTTGTGAGCAATTGTACGAAAGTCTTAATGGTCTGAACTCAGCTTGTTCAACTTCAACAGAATAACAAATCACATTCAAAGAAAGACGATTCACTGTAAAAGATTTTATGCAAGATGTTGGATGGTAATCTGGATTCACCATCTGATATCTCAGAGTCTTAAGTTTGCTTTGCCTTGTATCATCCAAAGGTAGTACCACCCATTAACTTTCTATTGAATTTCAGTGTCTATAATCATGAAGTGTGAATGGTCATCAATTTTCTGTTAGTATTTATGAGCTTCATTCTTATTTGATATGGTATAGGCTGATGTTAGACGAACTACACTGCGTGGTATAAATTCTTCTGGTATCTTGAAAAACGAAGCATTTGTTTTAGAGGTATCTATGCTCTGCTGCTACTCTTACCCTCTCCTCCTAAAGCTATATCTTTCATTTATATTTTCATGTGTGACAATGGTTTAAGAACATCCTTGGTATTTATCCTTGGAGTTGAAAAATTCAAAATTTTTGCTCAATATGGTTAATTACCAATATTTTACAAAAATCTCTGATCATTGTGGCCTATTGATTAAATATTATTGCCTATTTTTAATTATATTTTATCTGAAAAGGTTGTCTTGTATATTTGTCAAACTGGTTTTATTTGGAAATGTATTTCTATATGTTGAGTTCCATTTCAAATGATTTGAACTGATTATATTTGTTATCTAATATCTGTGTTGTTGCTGAGAGAGAGGGAGGTTTAAGGTCATTGATAAGTTGTCGTTACTTACTTTATAATTAAGCAAAATATTTATTTTAGACATTAATTTCTGCCTAAAACTACGAACAACGCTTCCGCGTACAAACTTGGATGCTTTGGAAAATGAATGCTAGGTCCTTTATATAGTAATAACAAGTTGAAGTTACTTTAGAATTCATGTGAGAAGTAGTTGTTAGAAATCGGGTATGATAATCCTGGATAACTTCGAAGAATCGTGTCCGTACACTTTCTGAACAAAGTATTTCGACCCTATTCACTATAGTAATACTTTGTTCGGAAAGTGTACGAACACGATTCTTCGAAGTTATCCAGGATTATCATACCCGATTTCTAACAGTAGTGGAGATAATGGGAAGTTGGAAAAGTGGGAGAAACTTCTAAAGTAGTGTTGTTAGTGGGTGGTTACTTTTCTGGACTGCGCACAAAACGGCGACCTCCGTTTGCCAAATGACGACCGCCATTTGCCAGAGACTTGGTTTTCTGCTCTTTTTCTCCGTTTTTGTCGCACGACACTCTTATTCGACGAATACCTGAAACACAAACATAATATGGCATAATACCATTAAAAGCATAATAAAAAGATACTATATAGCATGTGAATCGAGTCTAAAAATACGATACATTTACGTTTTATCATGATACAAGCTGGAAGCTTTTCTGGACTGCGCACAAAACAGCGACCTCCGTTTGCTAAATGACGACCGCCATTTGCCAGAGACTTGGTTTTCTGCTCTTTTTCTCCGTTTTCTCGCACGGACACTCTTATTCGACGAATACCTGAAACACAAACATAATATGATACATTTACGTGTTATCATGATACAAGCTAGAAGCAGAAGAAACTGTTGAAAGAAGGAATCACCAGACCTTACCTTCCATCAACCAACATTACAGCACAAAGTGTGTGCAGAATTATAATTTTGGTTGTTGTGTGCACTGTTTAATCAATATGAAAGGACCATTTATTTTCTCTTTTTAAAATAAATTTTGGGGAACATGTAGCTATTGACTTTATTCATCTTTGGATTCTACTTTTAGGTAATTTGTTCACTTTTTCCATTTCTTTTGGCCTAATTTAGAATAATACTTTTTTGTTTAAAGCCGGATTTTGGTATATCTCTTTTTGATATTTTCTAGTAGACCAATACATGGCATGGAATAAGTTATTTGATTTATAGCTGGGAAAAAAATATTTGCTTTTTGGAAAGGTAACAATGTGATGATTTCAACAATGATGCTTGTTATGATGGGCTTTGGCTACTATGCATAAGGATTTTACTTATGCACCATGTATAAGTCTACATAAGCCATTGGATCATGTTTTTAATCTAGTATTGAGTATTGAGTATTGAATATTGAGTGGCGAGTATTGAGTAATAACAATTGATATCTAGAATTTGATTCAATGATCCAAGGGTCCATAATAATCTATGCATGGTGCATAGATTTTTATCTATGCACGGTAACTGCATCCGTTATGATGGATTCATTAACTTTATTTTGATCATGATGGACCACACCATGGCATGGCACCATACCATGAGATAAAATGTCATAAAAAATTTTAATTTCAAATGTGATTTTGAAACATTCACATTAATGAGACACAATGCGAATGAATTGAGTTTATCAATGAAAGACCTTTTTTTTTTTTTCATTTTGCAAATCAATGTTGTATGATTTGAATTACACTAAACTCAAATTTAGATATTATATATAAATTTGGCTGATTGTTTACTACTCTTCCTATGGTTTATTTATAAAAGAAAGTTTATCTTTTAAATTTATTAAATTATCGAATACTTAAGAGTATGCTAAAACATGATTAATTAAGCCTAATTGACAAATTAGATTGCATTGAAGAAAAAAAACTAGAATTAAGTTAAAAACTCGTTAAAAATATTTAACTAATTTATGTTTATAATTCTGAAAGATAAAAGAATTTTTTTAGATTATATATCTCCATATTGTACCTAATTTTAATTTCAAATTTGTCCTGGACTGCGCCTGGCCTCCTGCAGGGCAGGCCTAACTCGGCTTGCCCAAACTGCCCAACTTAGGCCCAGTCCAGCTTTGCCTTAACTGTCCCGCGTCACCCATGCTCAAACCTTCTCATGTGTAAGATGAAGTCTTCATGAACGGTCAACTAACTGTCCATCTCCTTCTCTCCAAAAATAACGGTTGCCCCTGGATCCTCGGAGTGATCAACCAGGAAGGAGACCACGTGCTTGTCTCCACCACTCTCGTGGATCCTGGTAGTTTCTTCACTTTGAACCTGACTTTGGAATCGGAGTACCTTGCAGGTACACCCCCATTCACAGAAGTTCTTCAAGTGCTGGTCGTGACGATTCATTCTGATCAGGTACGATCAAAATTCAAACCAATTTCTTTTCACCATTTGTGAAAATGTGACAAATCTTTATACAAGAACTTCTTATGACATTTTATTGATAAAAAATGAATATTTAAAAATGAACATAATATCGATTTTAAGTAAAGAAAAGTGAGAGGAGGACTAAAACTGATAGAAATTTAAAGAAGAAAATTAATTTTGATATTAAAGTTAAATTGAAAAATTCAAATTGTAATTAATCTAAAATAATTATTGAAAATATATATGTTAAAAAAATACTATATTTTAAAAAATAAAAAAACAAAACATTTTTTTAAAATTGTAATTGAAAACAAAATATTAGAAATTTCAAATAAAAAAACTCACCGTGGCGCGACTTATATGCTATTTTTGTATAATCTTTTTATTGTATATAAACACAAATATTATTTTTAAAAAATAAAATAAAAAACATAAGAGATAATGGTTTCAAATTAAAATTTATTCCTATTGAATAATTTTGTCTCATACAAATTATAATTCCAAATCCTATGACAGATCATACTAAATTATAATAATTCTAAATTATAATTCTACAACTTCTCCAACAAATTTTTTCCACCAGAACTCTTTTATTATAATTAATTAATTAACAATAATGAAATTCTCATAATTAATAATAAAAAATAAATCTATAATCCCACTTATCCCACTACTTCATTATCAATTAAAAAAAATTAAAAATTATAGTAAATAAAAAATAGTTATAACGTAATTAATTAGTTTTTTTATAAATATGTATTATATGTTAACTATTTTTAATTAGTAGTATTCTTTCTGATATAATTATTTCTTAACTCTATTGATATTTGTTAATTATTCATTTTTTCTTCGTATTTCACTATTTATTCATTTCATATTGTTCACTCTCTCTCTCTCTAATAATCACCACTAACTCATTTTATATCTAAACTCAATTTCTCATTTTTATTAATTTATTAATAATTTCACAAAATTTTAAAAGTATTGTTGAGATAAGGAAAAAAACCTAAGAAACTTGCGAGTTGCAAACACAATTGAAAAAATATAAAAAAGTTTCAAAAAATAATGAAGGGTGAGGGTTTAAATGAAAGGGGAGCGATGTTAAAAAAGAAAGAAAAAAAAGGATAGGAGGCTCAAATGACCCAATGATTTAAAAAGCCTTAAGTTGAATCACTCTATTCGCGCTTCATTCCCATTTCTGTCCCTTTTCTTCTCGCTCTATTCTTTCTTTCTATTCGAAAAGTCTGTGTTGACTAAAACCCTAATATCATGTTGCCTCCGAGTCGTGTTTTCTTTCTCTTTCAAGAAATGCACAAACTCTAACAACATGTTGTCTTTGAATCGTGTGTTTTCTCTCTTAATTAATTTCATTTTGTTTCTCATATTTTTTCCGCTAGTCTTTTCTGTTACCGAAGCTATTAATCACTATATTTTGGTTCAAAAATGGAGTCCCACTTTAATCACTAAAATTGTGCACGTAAGGTATTTACATAAAACACCTTAAAAAGACTAGCGAAAGAAATATGAGAAACGAAATGAAATTCATTAAGAGAGAAAACATACGATTCAAAGGCAACATGTTGTTAGGGTTTGTGCATTTCTTAAAAGAGAAAGAAAACAACACGAATAGAGTGATTAACTTGGGGGCTTTTTAAATTATTGGTCATTGAGCCTCTTAGTTTTCTTTTTCTTTTCTAACACCCCTCCCCTTTCATTTAAACCCTCACCCTTTATTATTTTTTGAACCTTTTTTATATTTTTTCAATTGTATTTGCAACTTGCAAGTTTCATAGGTTTTTTTTTTCTTCTTTTGAATTGACATAGAGATATTAGAGGTTTGAACTAGACATACACCCCATGCGATGCACGGGTTAATTTTCTAGGATCGTTTTTGTTAATTATATTATTTAAATAAATTCTTAAAATAAATACATATATTATGATTCTACCTACAATTGAGAATGTATTTCACTGATATAAAAGTTTGATTTTATAATTTCAATAGTGTTAAAATACTTGTTAAAAACATTCATCTTGATTCACTCCTTTGAGTTCTAATTCTAATAAGAAAATGGTTTCTATACTCAACGCAATATTAATTATTTTATCTCAACAATTCTTTAAAAATTTTGTGAAATTATTAATAAATTAATAAAAATGAGAAATTGAGTTTAGATATAAAATGAGTTAGTGGTGATTATTAGAGAGAGAGAGAGAGAGAGAGAACAATATGAAATGAATAACTAGTGTCTGCGAAAATTCATGTTGATGATAATGTTTGATGAGAACTAGTTGTTGGCTTGGGATTCTTTTAATGATTAATTGATGATATGGACTTTGATTAATTGAATGTTGCTGAATTTGGATTAGTAATACACGCTGTTCATTTTCCTTATGAATTGTATGGAGATAACATGCTTTGACAGGATTTTTGAATTCTATTTGATTGATTATATCACATGTTGAGATACTTTGTGGATACTTAGCTTATTGAAACATGAATTGATGAAGACATGTTCTCCTCTTGTGATGTGATTGGTTGGTTATCTTTGTGCATGCTCTTACTGCATTTCGTTGTGATACACTTGCCGCACCGTGTGAAGTTTTGTCACTGAACGCTAGTTTAAGATGGAAGCATGCTTTGTTGTGTTTATGACAATAATAATTGTTGTTTGTGTTGAGTAATGATGGAGTGGATTTTGTTGATGACATTATTGTTGTGATGAAACATACTTGCTGTGCTAATGCTGGAAAATTTGATGACATTTTGGTGTTATTTTGATGATATTTTGTAGCTGGTAATTCAATGTTGTTTTGGTGATTGTTTTGGTACTCTAAAGGTGCATAAAATGGTATTAACATGCGTGCATGATTGCTGAAAATTGAGTGATAATTGTTGGTGCTTGACATAAAAATGGATGAAAATGGTGGATTAAAAAGGATAGTAATGTTGAATTTTTGCTTGAGGATTTGTTTTGATGTTCATTAGTTTAATAATGGTGACACTGGCTTTGTTCTTAATTGTTGGTTGATTACATGAGTTGGAAACATGATTGTTGAACTTTAATTGGTAGTATAATCTATTTTTTGTTGCCATGAGCTTGTGTTGTTGTGAAAATTGACAAAATATTGGAAAGAGCTTTGCTATCATTTGTTACATTTTTAAACTTGGTGCTATTTCTTACTTGATGGATTGTCATTAAGTGCTCCCTCATCATATCTGTTATTAGAAGAGAGCCAAAATTTTGTTGATTCTTCTACGTATAATACTACTGTCTTGAAACCAAAGAACAACACTAACGTAACATATATTCTCAACTTTGTTGTTTAGGAAAGAAAACCTTATAGAGTATCGGCAACAAAAAACCAGAAAGTTTGGAATCATTATATATATGCTCAAAATTCTCCTATATATCTATCTTAAAATGTGAATGAGGCAACGACTGCACCACCTCATAGCAGCCTCATAGCAACGGTAGTGGTGCATGGTTAGCATATAACTGTGGCGTCCGACCATCCAGCAATGTCAACATAACATCAGCCTCTAATCAAACCCAAGTTCTAGGAAGGACGGTTGTCTCCACCAAATGGGGACTGCTTGGGTCACCTACTTTGCAAACAAAGCATCTTTGGAAAATCACAGTATTGAAAATATAACTGTCCCCTGAAACTAAAGTTACTATTACTGCATTATATGTGACATGAGCAAAAATGATTTAAAATAAAGGTTTTGGTTTGAGAATAATGGTTTGAAAATAATAACAGTGGGTGGTTTGACTAGTCGTGTGTGATTAGATTGTACGCAATGCAATTTCTATTTTTCTTAAAACACAATATACACAGTTTGAAATAGTCTTTTATGGGGATTAACATTGATTCATAGAATAACATATATCAGACAATATTCAGAAGAATATCCACCGAGCATCATTAATATAAATCCAATGTTGGAGAGAGTGGCTCTATAATTTCTGGCACATGTGTGAGAGTCTTCCCAATAATGCTCATATTAGGCCTAAGATATACACACTGCAGAGGGCCAGACCAAATATTAGAGTGCAGCTTTAAATGGTCAGTCTAACTATGAAAATATAAAATAAAATAAAATGGATTTAGTGACATAGTAACGTTCAAATTCAATTTCATTTTGTTGTAATTTTGCCACACACAACATTAAGACAATGAATATCATTGTTACTAAACGACGAAGTGTTTTAATGTTGGATTTTTTAGGAAGGTGATTGACTGATTGAGGAGACTTGACGTTGAATTTTATAGTTGGACTCTTGACAGCTGCTCGAGGTGTCGTAATGTTGCATTTTGATGGACAATATTTGACTGCTCGAAGAGCGTTGATGTAGAACCTTATAGCAAGACTTTTTTACTTCTAGAGGTGTCTTAATGTTGGAGTTTGTAGTACGATGTTTCACTCGTCGGGGAGCCTTAAGTTTGTTTGAATTAGTAGCACGACTCGGTGGTGATGGTGGGTTTACATACGTGACATATTGAAACTCAATTGGATAATTACCCCTGTGGGGTCAGTCTATAAAGTGATAAAAATCACGTAAGTTCTACAAATTAATACACGAACTAAATGATCGGCTATGCAATCCTTTTTTACAACAATCATTTCTCCTCCCCAAAATCAAAATGTGACGTATGTATTATCTATGCCTCTACTAAAGTCTTGTTTAGTATATGTTACCGGAATATGTTCGTCATTTGAAAATTCACTTGGAAATATTTCTTGTTGCCCGAGTACTTCAAAGAGATTTACTGCATTAAACAACGCTAATGTTTCATGTATGTACCTTGATCTTCCCCATTTGCCACATGACCAATGCTTTACCCATTGATGATTTCAGAAATGATCGTTAAGCGTGGTAAATTCTAGAAATGATCGTTAAGCGTGGTAAATAAAAGCCAATACCTGGCCATGTTAGCTCGTAGGGCAACATTGACCTTTGTAACATAATAAAAATAATATATGAGTAAAAACATGAATAACACAATCATCGAAATCACAAAATCACTAAAACTCAACAAAAACCCTAATATTATAAATCTAATCACCCAAATAAAAAAGTGGGACTCCAGGTAGCATAAATCTAATCTAACCAGCAACCTTGACTTTCAGCAACTCTAGATTAGATTAGATGCTACTCGGAGTCTCACGTTTTGATTTAAGTGATTAGATTTATGATATTATGGTTTTTGTTGAGTTTTAGTGATTTGGATGATTGTGTTATTGATGTTGTTACTCATAGTAGTTTTAATATTATGTTACAAAGGTCAATATTTTCCTACAAGCTAACATGGTCATGTATTGTCCTTCATTTACCAGGCTTAACAATCATTTGTGGAATCATCCGTCTGTAAAGCATGGGCCGTGTGGCAAATTGGGAAGATTAAGGTAAAATCTCTTTGGAGTACTCGGGCAACATGAAATATTTTCAAGTGAAAGTGACGAACATATTCCGGTAACCTATACTAAAGAAGACTTTAGCAGAGCCATAGATAATACATACGCCCCATTTTGGGGAGCAGAAAGGATTGTTGTAGAAGTGGATTACATAGACGATCATTTAGTCCGTGTATTAATTTGTAGAACTTTAGATGATTTTTATCACTTTATAGACTGTCCCCACAGAGGCAATTGTCAATTTAAGTTTTAATATGTCACGTATGTAAACCCACCACCCGCGAGTCGTGCTTCTGATTCAAACAAACTTAAGGCTCCCCGACGAGTGAAACATTGTACTACAAACTCCAACATTAAGACACCTCTAGAAGTAAAAAGTCTTGCTATAAGGTCCAACATCAAGGCTCTTCGAGTAGTCAAATATTGTCCATCCAAATGCAACATTACGAGACCTCGAGCAACTGTTAAGAGTCCAACTATAAAATCCAACGTAAGTCTCCTCAACCAGTCAAACATCTTCCTAAAAAATCCAACATTAAGGCACCTCGTCGTTTAGTAACAATGATATTCATTGTCTTAATGTTGTGTGTGGCAAAATTGCAACAAAATGAAATTTTATTTGAAGTTTAGTATATCACTCAATCCATTTTATATTTTTATAGTTGGTCTGGCCCTTTAACGATGCACTCTAATATTTGCAGTTGTAGCAGCACTGTGTGTGCAGGGTGAAGCCGATCTTAGGAATAATATTAGCATTGTTGTGAAGGCTCCCACACCTGCGTCAAACATTATAGAGGCACTCTTTAACATTAGATTTATATTAGGGTTGCTCGGTGGATATTCTTCTGGATATTCGTCTGATATATGTTAGTATATGAATGGATGCTAATCCCCATAAAAGTCTATTTCAAACTGTGTATATTGTGTTTTAAGAAGAACACAAATTGCATTGCGTACAATCTAACCACACGTGACTAGTCAAACCACCAATTGGTATTATTTTCAAACCAAAACCTTTGTTTTAAATCATTTTTGTTCATGTCACATATAATGTAGTAATAGTAATTTAGTTTCGGGGGACAGTTATATTTCCAATACTCTCATTTTCTCAAGATGCTTTGTTAGGTGACCCAAGCAGTCCTTGGTGGAGACAATTGTCCTTCCTAGAAGTTGGGTTTGATTGGAGGCTGATGTTATGTTGACATTGCTAGATGGTCGGACGCTGCAATTGTATGTTAACCATGCACCACTATCGCTGCAATGAGTTGTTGCCTCATTCACATTTGAAGATAGAGATATATAAGAGAATTTTGAGGATATATATAATGATTTCAAACTTTTTGGTTTTTTGTTGCTGATACTCTATTAGGTTTTCTTTCCTGAACAACAAAGTTGAGAATATATACGTTAGTGTTGTTCTTTAGTTTCAAGACAGTAGTATTATACGTAGAAGAATCAACAAAACTTCGTCTCTCTTCTAATAACAAATATGATGGAGGAGCACTTAAGAATTTGGTTTTGAATTTATTTCTACCTTTACTTGCCTTCTGGTGTTGCTGTTAGCAAATATATGTTTGGATCTTGATATCATGATTTTTACAGTGTTCTAATTTCTATAATGAAATGTAAAAAACATACTCGGATCCATGTCGGTGTTTCTGGATTTTTACAATTAATAACTTCAAGATCAGTAATTATTACGGAATAGCATGTTTTTTATGTTTGTATTTTGATTTTTCGATAGTTATTAATTGGTATTGATATGTATCATAATTAATTTTTGGGCAATGCTAACGAGTGCCCTGGGGGCACTGGTTAAAAGTTTAAAATGGTATATTTTGTTTATTAAATATTTGTATTAAATGTAAAGAAAATTAAAATAATTGACTTTTCTAAGAAATAAAAGGTATGTTTTTCTTGAAAATACTTGTATTCAATGCATTGGAAGTTTAAATTATTGATTCAATTAAATAATATTTTCTATATTTGGAATCCTTAACCAGTGCCCCTGGGGCACTCGTTAGCATGACCCTTAATTTTTATATGCATGTGCCACCATGTTGCCGTAATGAACAGTGGTTTATAAGACTTGTTCATAATTGAAAGTGAATATAGATGGCCACTTATTGCATAATAATACCATGTGTCTGTATATTATATTCAGTCATTTTTGTATTGTGGCTTCATAAAAATGTTGAAAACTAAACATAAAAGTTCATCATAAATGCTAAAATCATAAACTGTGCATTGTATATTTCTAATAGGTATGATTGATATATGTTAAAGTGTAAGTACTCAAACGAGTTCTAACAAAAGGAGTGGGTAGAATTCTAAATAATTTAGATTTTTCTCCCACAGTTTTAATTACTTCAAGTGTTTGAGAAATTTGGCATATTTTAGAATCTTCTTAATTACTTCAATGAGTGAAATGTACACTTTCACGTTTTTGAATGTATCTAATACTTGTCTCTATTTTCCTCATCTATTTTTTAGTCTTCATTGCTATTTGAGGGAGAGGAAGTGGTTTAGTGTTCTTGTTTACATCAATGGTTTTAGGTTTAGGTTTAGGTATTTTTCTCGGGTGTTTCTTTAACATTTTTTTTTCCGATCTAAGACCAGTGACGCTTCCATTAGGATTTTTCGAATTCACTATTGTTTGAGCATGTAGTGGGTTAGATCATTGATCTTGCATTTGATTGATTGAAATTTTTAGTTGTCCAATATTGGTCTAATTTTGAAATGGTGAAATGTGTTCTTTGTTGAAATTGTAAATTCTGAACAGCCATCTGGATGAGTAGTTATTCACTAATCTAGTGTTGAGGACATCTAGACACTAGTTTTTGAATCACCCCCAATACTCATTAAAAATTTCTCTATAAATCTTTCTAATGCCACATATTTCTTTTCCAATACAAGAAGCTCTTGAGGCAGGAAAAAATATTTCTGTGAATACTTTCTTCTATAACAAAATATGCTTGAAAGTAGTACAACTAATCTATTGCAGCACCTTGAAGATATAGTCTTTCGTGATTCCCTCGGGTTTCAATGGTGTAGATCACGCTACATAAAATTATTTCAAGTGTTGATGAGGATCCTCTCCTGCAAAACCACTAAACTTTACCAACAAGTGTATCTAGTTAGATTTAAGCTCAAATGGTACAACCAAGGTAGGTTATTCTCAATACACAATGCATAATAAGTGACATTAGGTATATCAAGCTCTATTGAAGATCTTTGAGGTTCATCCATATTATGATTAGTATATTCACTATTAGAATAAAATAAAATATGATTGAACAACAACACAATATTCCAACAGTGACCCTTTTACTCAAACCAAAGTGGAAATTCAAAAGTCAATCTAAAGGAAGGAAATTGAAATTTTTAGAGTGAACATCTAAGGGAGTCGTGTTCTTTGATTTATTTGTGATTCTATGGGAACATTTTGGAACAATCTGAATAATTGCTCAATGGTCACTTGCATGACTATTTGGAATATTTAACTATATACGACAACCTTGTAAATAAAAATAAAATAAAAAATATGAGTGCTAATAGAATTCTAAAACTAGGATTCTAAAATTGACTTTATTGTTAGAGAATCCTCAATAATAACGTTAGTTTGATTTATTGTCTCACACGAGTCTAAAAAGAACTAATAAAAATTGTAGTTTATAAAAGTGACACTTGAGTTGTATTGCATAAGCTCCTAATTCAAATGACTAAATTTACAATGAATAAAGTTATAAAGTGGACTTTTCGAGTTTGCACGATTTTAAGAAAATTCTATAAAAATGTGTGAGTACAAATCTATTGATATGCCAACTCGCCAACTCTGACCTATCAGTTCTACGGTTCAATCTCTAATTTCAATTTTATTCACTACAAAAAAAAAAATACATTTTATGACAAGGTAAATAATAGGCACGCCACATTTTAAATTTTAAAAAAATATGTTACATATTCCCTCTGTTGAGCTGTCAATCTAGTAAAAAGGTATACAGGGAACACGTCTTTGAATTCCAACAACTGCATCTTAGCAACTTTTAATTTTTTCTATTTTTGTTTATGGCCTATTACTTCAGGTGAGCTGGCAACCGAGGGAAAAATATTAATAAAACACGCCTTCAAATTCCAGCAACTACATTTTAGCATTTTTATTTATATTTTTATTTACCTTGGCTGAGCTAGCAACTGAAAGGAAAAGTACTTAGGGGACACACCTTCCAATACCAGCAACTACATTTTAGCAACTTTTAAATCTTTTTTTATTTTTGTTTATGATCTATTACCTCGACTATGCTAGAAAAAGAAGGGGAAAGTATTGATCAACTTCCGTTTTGAATTTCAACAACTGTATTTTAACGCATTTTATGTAACTTTATTTTTTATTTATGACCTATTACCTCATTTAGCAACTTTCTTTTCTTAATAACTTTATTTTTCAATATTCAATTTTTTTAATATTAGTAATTTCATAACTTTATTCATTTTAACCACAATTTAGTCGTTTACTAATACATTTTATTATCCTCAATCCAAATGCGTCTTTGACTTGGCTGTTATAGTAGCTATTTTTTTTAATCCATAGGACACGAGACCACGCTCAAACGTTGATGCCCACGTAGATATGGGCTCCAGTACATGAATTTTTTAAACTGCATATATGGGAACTACCCTATCCATATTCTACTAATTTATAAGTTTTTCAATTTTAACTAAAATATAATCTTTTACTAATATCTTTTATTTGACTCAATCAAAATGCGCGAAAACGATGGGTACCACACTAGTTTAAAATTTAAAATTAATTAATTATTAATAAATAATAGAAAAGATCTTTTTCCTTACTAAATGGAGTTAGTGGGATGGTTTATTATTTATTATTAACTAATAATAAATCAAATAATTCAGAGAGATGAGAGTTTTATTATTTATCAAGTAGTTTTAAATCAAATAATTGAGAGATAGTAAATGGAGTTAGTGGGATATTGGGGTAATTTTTTAATATTATTATTATTATTATTATTATTATTATTATTATTTTTATTTAGTGTTAATTTATAATTATTATTATTTTAATTAATTATTTAATTATTAATGAATATTGGGGTAATTAATTATTTATTTAGTATGATGATAATTGAAAATTCATTATTTATTATAAGTTTTGGCGGGAAAAATTGGTGGGAAGAAGTTGTAGGAGTATAATTTAGTATGATATATTCATTAATACTTAATGTTTGGTATATTATATATTCATTATATTAATTTATTTTAAAATAAATTTAAAACTTAAATAAAATATATTTATAAAATATATATTCAAACAATATATTATATGATCTGACACATTTAATACATGCCCTTACATTCAATATTATTGAGTTTGAAGCATGAATATAAATAATAGAACACTTAATAATGAAAATCTAATAGAACACTTAATAATAGGCGATGATTAAATAATAGAACACTTTTAATACATGTAGTGTCATAGGTGATTGATGGAGTTGTTGTTCCAGCAGATGCACGTTCCAGCAGATGCACTTGCTAAACCCATTCCAACAGGGCCTTCTCCATCCGTTCCAGTTGAGGGGCCTTCCCCATATACTACTTCATCACAGAGGCCTCAGGATGATGGTGAGGGTTCCACACAGATGCCCTCTGCGCGCAGACGTCACCGGGGCAGTTCTTTTACTCCTGTGCCTGTTTTTGTGACGATCGATGCATGTTCTCTGGTGCCACCTCCTGAGCTGCACGAGGATGATGATGTTCAGGAGCCTATTTCGTATCCGAGGGTCCTATAGACGCATCCCTGCTGACAGAGTATGCAGATCATGTAACTCGACATATTTGGGTCGGGGAGGTAAAATTTCTTTGGTTATTAATTATTACTTTTTTTCTTTAGTTTCTGATAAATTGTTTCTAACTTTGTTTATTAATAATAATGTTTTTTTTTGAAAATTTCTGGAGAGGGATCCTCAGAAGTTCTACAACCATGGTCAGAAGGTTGTCGCTCTAGCGCTGTCTACTGAGGCGTGATTCCAGAGCGCGTCATGCGTCAGTTTGGCTACAAGCAGACGACACCTCGCGGTCCTTCTGTCTCTGCTCCCATCCCCATGACCCGTCGCCCGTTAGATGGGTTCTTTGCCGCCTTTAAGGAGCACATGGTCCCTGACGAGGCTCGGGCGACCAGATCGGAGCGAGATTGGAGCTGCGTCAACAGGTACATTACTTGGTACTACATAGTGTCACACTCATACATGATCCCCACTACATCGGGTGAGCCACCCATACCAGCCCATAGGGAGATTTTGCAGACTCAGCAGGCTCAAATGGACCACACTCATGATGTTCTTACTCGGTGTCGTCAGATAGTTGACATGGGGCGAGCATGAATTGCAGATAGTTTCTTTCCTGAGGGGTCTAATGACAGGCGTGTAGTGGATGATATGATCAAGCTGGTATAGGAGGCATTTCTGTACCGTCGACATCGTGCCGGAACAGATGAGGCACTTGACGATAGAGGCAGAGTAGCCAAACGACACCATGGACGGCGCGGGGCAGGTGCTAGAGGCAGAGGAGAGATGGATGATTTCCGACAGACACAGTAGTGATAGTAGTATTTTGATTTCATTTATGTACTTTGTATAGATTTTGTACTTTATTATGATTATGTATTTGACTTTACGGTCGATAATTTATACAATGTTTTTTTGTGTGTGCTATTTTCTACTGCATTTAAATTGCGGTACTTTAACTCACTATATGTTACATTTTTTGTTGCACAAATTGAGTTTTTTTGAGTGAAATGAATAATAATTTTAAAATATAACAGGATCCCTAATTTTTGTGAACCAAAACGAAGAAGACGACGTCCGAAGCAACAAAACTAGAACCCTAATTTGTTGCAAAACCCTAGCAATGGCTACTTCCATAGCCTCTCAATTGGAAGCTATCAGAACCATTGCACATGTCGATTCTACGCCTCTAAGAAGACCTTACACTCGTACTTCTATCTTGTTCGATCCTAAAGAAGCTGCTGATATTAGTATTGAATCCATCTTCACTATCGCTCTTTAAGGTAACTTCACTTTTCAATGTTCTTTAGCTATTTTTCATAAGCTTACTCGAATGAATCTCAGCTGTTGTATTGAGTTGATTTTTTAGTTCTGTTACAGGTTTGGAGGTTCTTATTAGCAACGATGAACAGTTTAGGAATTATAAGAATGATTTGTTCAGCCACACAAGTAAAGAGTTGGATAGAACAAAATAATCCACTTAATGTCTTTGATTCATTTGCTTTACATCAATAGCATAATTCCAATAAATGACTTTGATTTCAAAATATGCTTTAAGCATTGGATCAAAATTACCATTTTTGAATGAACATTTTATTTGCAAATAAGTACTCATCTTTCAAGGAAGTTCAAACAGTCGAGAAACTTGATCAATGATCCTATCAGGGGCACGTTATTTTAAGATCCTGTTGTTCAAGATTCATGCTGGGGTAAGTGTTCCCAACATTCATTTCAAGAACTGAAGCCACAATCAGTCAATCAGGGGCAGTCTTCTTCAGCGATCCCCAAGCAGCTTATCAGTCCTTCTCAAAAGGATCATCGGTGTGACAAAACCGTGTTTAAGGATAATAGAGTTGGCAATGTTCTTGTGTTGAGGAATCAGAGTTATAATCTTCCCTCACAAAAGAGTTTACCTTAGTTGTTGTATACAATTGCATTGCATTAATCATTCATATATCATGATAAAAAAATCAATATCATGCATCGAAACAAGATTCATACTCATTTGCATTCTTTTAAGGTTCCGTTGTTATTAACATCCTACCTTGAGATCAAAGCACAACTTACTTGGAACCTACCAAAGCAGTTGTTTGTCTTTTTGTTTCTTCTTTGTCCCATGCAACTCTCGGATGTATAATTGTTTCTCTTCATCCAATGCTACTCTTGAATGTCTTTTTGTTTCTCTCTGTCCAATGCTACTCTTGGATTTATATTTGTTTCTCTTCGTCCAAAGCTATTCTTGGACATATTGTTTCTCACCTTTTATCCAAAGCTACAATTGGATATCACAATCCTTAGCAAAGTGTTATTCAAAGTTACTGTTGAAGGGTCTTTATATCTTTGGGAATACCATCCTTTTTTTATCCAAAGCCACTCTTGGATGTTCTAGAGTTTGTTTTTCCTTCCCATCCAATGCCACTATTGGATGGCTGCTCGTATTTTCCAAAATTGGTATCCATCTCATCTATTGCTCCTCGGGATGACTCTGATACATGTCTAGGTTCAGGTTTCCTTTTTGCGTTCAAAGCCACTATTGAATCTCTTTGGTTTCCATCTTATCCAAAGCTACTGTTGGATTGTCCCCGGTGTTTTTCTGAGTTTGGATTCCTTTCGTTCAATGCTACTCTTGGACGTCTCTGCCATATCTCTGAGTTTGTAGGTCTCCTCTTGCATTCAAAGCCACTTTTGAGTTGTTAGTTTCCTACCATCCGAAGCTACTATTGGATGTCTCCGCTGTTTCCTCAGAGTTTGGATCTTTTTCAGATTCATTCAAAGCCACTCTTGAATGCCTCTGATGTTTGGTGTCGTCTAAAGCCACTCTTAGACGTTCCTACCCAAAGTTTTTATTTCAGATTAATTCAAAGCCACTCTTGAATGTCTCTAATGATTTCCATCTGCTAAAACTACTCTTAGATGTTCCTACTATCTTTTTACCCAGAGTTTTATCCCTCTTTTCCAAGTCTCTCCAGCATTAGTTTGTCTCTTGTGGCACCATATCCCCCTACAGAGTTTCGAGTCTGTCTCATATCATATTGCATAAAAAAAAATCCATGCATTGCATTTCACCTGCATAAGGACAAAAATTCGGGTCCTTCTATATTTAATTACCTCCCGCCATTGATACCATGAAGACTAAAGTCATTCATGCTATTTGGCTTGGGATAATTAAATAGGGGCATCTGTCGTACCCCGATTTTTGCCCCAGTCATTTTTCAACTATTTCACAATCCATTTGCAATCCTTTGCATTGACGGTGTCTGGGTTATTAGTTGACTGTTTGTGAAGTCCATTGGCCCAGTCGTTTTGCTAATCTCGTCGTATCTAAGCTGTGATTGATTTTTGCACCTTGTATATCTGATTTCCTTGCATCATGTGTTAATTGAATTAATAGTTAATTTTATTATTATCAAAATTAATATTTCCTTTAATAATTAAATTTACTATTAATTTATTTAGCATTGTAAATAATATTTAATTTCTTCTTATCTTTTAATTAAAGATGCATTCAAAATAAGTATTTTAATTAAATTTACATTATATTAAATATTTTTTAATAATATATATATATATATATATATATATATATATATATATTCAATTTTATTACTTTTTTATTTATATGGTTATATATAAAAAAAAATTGCAAATAAAAAGGGTTTGTTTCTTTGGGCCAAATTCCTTTTTATTAGAGTCCATTTACTTTTTTACATTAAACAAAATAGTAAAAAAAAAAAAAAACAAAAAAATAACACAGGATTTGTCTTCATCTTGCTGCTCCACCATCCCAGCATCTCTGCACAAAACCTGTCCAACTGCTATCTCTTGCTGCTCTGCACATTACTCCAAATCATTCACAAAAATGAGCACACAAACCTGCATCAGTGAAAGCACGAAGAAGACTTACTAAATAAGTTCAAATCAGTTTCAATTTTCCCTTCGGTCCCTCAAAACCTCACTCAATCTCACTCAGCGATACACACCCCATACGAATCTGAGTCACACACAAAACAACAAATACAGCACAACCTGCAAAGAAACTCTCAACTTTCACCTCAACGTTCAACCACAACTCACCCTCAACAGCAATAATCGAACCTACAGCCTCACCAACAAACACACGAAACTTCACCTCCCTCAAACACATCGCACCACACCACTCTACAGTAGTCACACACGAACTGCACACAAAACGCATAGAAATCCAGAAGCGAGAAGGACGACCAAGAAGAAAAGAGTCAAGGGCGCTTACCTGAAGGTGTTGAATCCGCTCCATCGAGGGTATCTCCGACGTAACCTCATCTCTATTTTTGTAACTTGCTTTCCGCTTTGCCCGATAATTATTGTAATATTTAATCTGAATCAATATTGAAAGATCGGGGATTTAGGATTTTTGTTGTTGCTCGGGAGGAGGCTTAAGAGTCGACAGATCTTCATATCTTCATTCGTTTCGGTTGTCCCTTATTGCCTTGATCAATCTTGTCCAGGTACCATGTTGTGACATAATTTTTTATCCTATTTTCTTCTTGTTAGAACGTGAGAAAATTTAATATGAATGGAAATTAATTTTTGTATTCTATCACCAATAGTTGTAACTAACCTCTAAATTAGTTTTTACAAATGTACCCGGCTCAGCTCTAATAGTTGCAGTCTAGTCACCAATAGTTGTAACTTTGTTGTTTTTTAAATGTCAATTAGCTGGATGGGCAAAAGTATCCGTCTGAACTCCGTGGAGCAGTTAATCATTTCCTTCAGGTATGCTGAAATTTTTTTGTGCTTCTCTTTGTGAGCAATTATACAAAAGTCTTAATGGTCTGAACTCAGCTTGTTCAACTTCAACAGAATAACAAATCACATTCAAAGAAAGACGATTCACTGTATAAGATTTTATGCAAGATGTTGGATGGTAATCTGGATTCACCATCTGATATCTCAGAGTCTAAAGTTTGGTTTGCCTTGTATCATCCAAAGGTAGTACCACCCATTAACTTTCTATTGAATTTCAGTGTCTATAATCATGAAGTGTGAATGGTCATCAATTTTCTGTTAGTATTTATGAGCTTCATTCTTATTTGATATGGTATAGGCTGATGTTAGACGAACTACACTGTGTGATAATCATGTTGCCTCCGAGTCGTGTTTTCTTTCTTTTTCAAGAAATGCACAAACCCTAAAAACATGTTGCCTTTAAATTGTGTGTTTTCTCTCTCAATGAATTCCATTTCGTTTCTCATAGTTCTTGTAATACCCTACCAATATGCGTCTAGAATCATATCAGTAAAATATTAATAACTGGTACTGAGTACAAACAAAAGCTAGGAATAATGATATAAATTGCATACATTTATAAATCATCTCGAAGATGGATACAACGAATATGTCTACACAGTAATAATAATATACGGCGGAAGAAAAGATTAGGCACGGTCTTCACGACATCCGAAACCATGGAATCAACTCCGAATCGCATCACACGATTCGAATCCTCAATAATATGGACCGTAGGGAAACATGGATTCTCATCGAATTGCATCGCACAATTCAACTCATCAAACCCATGGAATCAACTCCGAATCGCATCACACGATTCGAATCCTCAATAATATGGACCGTAGGGAAACATGGATTCTCATCGAATTGCATCGCACAATTCAACTCATCAAACCCATGGAATCAACTCCAAATCGCATCACACGATTCGAATCCTCAATAATGAGAACGATAAGGGGAAGGTATTGGTTCGCATCCCCGGGAGTTCATCCCCGAAGAATACTCCTGAACTACAGAGCACCAATCAATCCCGAGCGTCACACCCGAGAAGGACCTTCATATATGGCCTGGGAGCATCCTTGGACATCGCATCACAAGGACAACCACATATAAGTAACAAGCATCGCACCGGTTACTACCCTCATGCCCATTATGTAACCCTTCGCCATGGCACAGCCTTGTTAGTTGACCTCCGTTAATCCTTCATAATATACATTCTAAGGATTACCTCGCCATTATGGTTATTGAGTAAACATCCTCTTAACACTTATGTTAATTGTATAACCTTTCATCTCTTGGTCCATATAACTCAATCTGTCATTACATGACTTAATTATCTTTAATTAATCATGTATTATACTTAGGTTAGTTTATATAAACCCAAGAGTCAATCATACATGTAACATACTAATATTTCACCAAGTTTTACTTTATTAAACAAGATACAAAATATACATTTGGATTTTAGTAATATTTAGAAGTATGATAGAGTTATGGAAGCTTAGGCATCTCATAGCCCTTTCTGTTAGCTTTCCAACGATATAAAATTTGCGTCAATCGGATATACGATGCAAAAGTTATGAATTTATGAAGTTTCGAAAAAGCTGCCCAAACAGTGATGTAACGGGTTACATGAATCATGTAACCGGTTACATGGCCCAAAAATTGCGTTTTCCCCCCTTTTTCACACATGTAACCGGTTACATCAACCATGTAACCGGTTACATCGCTTACAGACCCAAAAATTCTGCATTTTAGGAGTTCTAAACCAGACCCAAACCCCTCTAATTGATTCCCAGCATCATAATTTAATCCCAAACGAATTTACAACATGCAATAGTGATCTAATGTACATATTACATACATAAAACACAATCTCATCATTAAATCAAACATGCATCAAGTTAGCTCACACTAAAACCCTTAACATACAAATTCTTCCCCAAATTCTACCCAAGGTTTCTAATCTAATGGAACTCACCTTGAATAGGGAAGAGATTCTGAATTCCAAGCTTAGAAGGAGATGACGATGAAGACCAATTCTGACTTGGGAGATGAAGGAGAAGATGATGCACTTGATCATGGTTCTTTCTCCAAAATCACCTAACTCCTCATACATGCATCCATGGAGAAATAATTTGATGCCTCTTCTTCCTTTCCCTTCCTTTCACGTTTTCTCTCTATCTTTCCCCCAAAATTCTGATTTTGCTAAGGCAAGAATGAGTCATTTCCACCAAACTAGTCTTTAAGTTCCTATTTAAGTAGTGGAATGACCACACTACCCTTCAACCATGACATAATTACCAAGGTGCCATCTAGTTCAATTCTAACCAATCCTTAGAATTTCTAACAACTTCTCTTAATAACTATTAACTATCCATAGGTCTCATGCTTAGAGAAATAAGGTTGTTACAGTTCTTTCGCTAGTCTTTTCTGTTATCGAAGCTTTTAATCACTATATTTTGGTTCAAACATGGAGTCCCACTTCTTGTCGAGATTTGCCTTGCATTATTCCCCCAGTGGAGAATCATTTTCATCTACACGGATTATGGCCGAAGGAACTCCATGACCCTTCTCAACCTGCATATCGTGGACCGGGAAACATCGATGGTCAACTTTCCAAGGGGCTCACGGCAATGAGGTAATATTTTTATTTTTGTTTTATGCTACACCATACTACCGTGCATATATAATATTGATCTTCAGTGTTACCATTCTGTTTCAGTCTTAATCGTTCTCGCAAGTATGAACTTATTGCTTTGCTGAATATTTAATTGATTGCTTTGATTTATAAATTGAATTGTTGAATTGATGATGAAGATTCTTGAACAAAATTATGCACGTAAGGCGTTTGTTTTAATTCTGGACATCGTTTTCTTTCTTATGACATAGAGTTTTTTTTGACGGAAAGCTAACTTCTATGACTTACAGTATTATGTGATAGTGGATTCTGGATATTGTGAACGTAATAAATAGATCCTGTGTCATTTAGCTTGTGTTCAATTGTTGATTCCATATCCGGATTGATTTGCTTTACTTAATTTCCACATGTCGAGACTTTGTTGCTTGTGTTGCTAATTGTTGAAAAAATTAAACAAGTTGAGATGATGTTCATGAGATTGATTCTTTTTTTTTCTTCTTTTTCTTTTCACGATACTTGAATCTAGTTGGTGATAATTGTTAATCATGTAGAGTTGTTGTTGGTGTGAGTCATGGGAGATTCGTCCGCGAGAATTCATGTTGATGATAATGTTTGATGAGAACTAGTTGTTGGCTTGGGATTCTTTTTATGATTAATTGATGATATGGACTTTGATTAATTGAATGTTGCTGAATTTGGATTAGTAATACACGCTGTTCATTTTCCTTATGAATTGTATGGAGATAACATGCTTTGACAGGATTGTTGAATTCTATTTGGTTGATTATATCACATGTTGAGAGACTTTGTGGATACTTAGCTTATTGAAACATGAATTGATGAAGACATGTTCTCCTCTTGTGGTGTGATTGGTTGGTTATCTTTGTGTATGCTCTTACTGCATTTCGTTGTGATACACTTGCCGCACCGTGTGAAGTTTTGTCACTAAACGCTAGTTTAAGATGGAAGCATGCTTTGTTGTGTTTATGACAATAATAATTGTTGTTTGTGTTGAGTAATGATGGAGTGGATTTTGTTGATGACATTATTGTTGTGAAGAAACATACTTGCTGTGCTAATGCTGGAAAATTTGATGATGTTTTGGTGGAGTTTTGATGATATTTTGGTGTTATTTTGATGATATTTTGTAGCTGGAAATTCAATGATGTTTTGGCGATTGTTTTGGTACTCTAAAGGTGCATGAAATGGTATTAACATGCGTGCATGATTGCTGAAAATTTTGAGTGATAATTGTTGGTGCTTGACATAAAAATGGATGAAAATGGTGGATTAAAAAGGATAGTAATGCGGAATTTTTGCTTGAGGACTTGTTTTGATGTTCATTAGTTGAATAATGGTGACAATGGCTTTGTTCTTAATTGTTGGTTGATTACATGAGTTGGAAACATGATTGTTGAGCTTTAATTGGTAGTATAATCTATTTTTTGTTGCCATGAGCTTGTGTTGTTGTGAAAATTGACAAATATTGGAAAGAGCTTTGCTATCATTTGTTACATTTTCAAATTTGGTGCTATTTCTTACTTGATGGATTGTCATCAAAGTATATGCTAACAGCAACACTAGAAGTCAAGTAAAGGTTAATAAATAAATTTAAAACCAAATTAAGTGCTCCCTCATCATATCTCTTATTAGAAGAGAGCCAAAATTTTGTAGATTCTTCTACGTATAATACTACTGTCTTGAAACCAAAGAACAACACTAACGTAACATATATTCTCAACTTAGTTGTTTAGGAAAGAAAACCTAATAGAGTATCGGCAACAAAAAACCTGAAAGTTTGGAATCATTATATATATGCTCAAAATTCTCCTATATATCTTTATCTTCAAATGTGAATGAGGCAACGACTGCACCACCTCATAGCAGCCTCATAGCAACGGTAGTGGTGCATGGTTAGCATATAACTGCGGCGTCCGACCATCCAGCAATGTTTACATAACATCAGCCTCCAATCAAACCCAACTTCTAGGAAGGACGGTTGTCTCTACCAACTGGGGACTGCTTGGGTCACCTACTTTGCAAACAAAGCATCTGGAGAAAATCAGAGTATTGGAAATATAACTGTCCCCTGAAACTAAAGTTACTATTACTACATTATATGTGACATGAACAAAAATGATTTAAAATAAAGGTTTTGGTTTAAAAATAATGGTTTGAAAATAATAACGGTGGGTGGTTTGACTAGTCGCGTGTGGTAGATTGTACACAATGCAATTTGTGTTTTTCTTAAAACACAATATGCACAGTTTGAAATAGTCTTTTATGGGGATTAACATTGATTCATAGAATAACATATATCACTCACACAATATTCAGAAGAATATCCACCGAGCATCCTTAATAAAAATCCAATGTTGGAGAGAGTGACTCTATAATTTCTGGCGCAGATGTGAGAGCCTTCCCAATAATGCTCATATTAGGCCTAGACCAAATATTAGAGTACAACGTTAAATGGTGAGTCCAACTATGAAAATATAAAATAAAATAAAATGGAATTAGTGATATAGTAACATTCAAATTCAATTTCATTTTGTTGTAATTTTGCCACACACAATATTAAGACAATGAATATCATTGTTACTAAACGACGAAGTGTTTTAATGCTGGATGTTTTAGGAAGATGATTGACTGGTTGAGGAGACTTGACGTTGGATTTTATAGTTGGACTCTTGACAGCTGCTCGAGGTGTCGTAATATTGCATTTTGATGGACAATATTTGACTGCTCGAAGAGCCTTGATGTAGGACCTTATAGCAAGACTTTTTACTTCTAGAGGTGTCTCAATGTTGGAGTTTGTAGTACGTGTTTCACTCGTCGAGGAGCCTTAAGTTTGTTTGAATTAGTAGCACGACTCGGTGGTGATGGTGGGTTTACATACGTGACATATTGAAACTCAATTGGACAATTACCCCTGTGGGGACAGTCTATAAAGTGATAAAAATCACGTAAAATATTTGACTTTATAGACTGTTCCCACAGGGTCAATTGTCCATTTAAGTTTCAATATGTCTAGTATGTAAACCCACCACCAGCGAGTCGTGCTTTTGATTCAAACAAACTTAAGGCTCCTCGACGAGTGAAACATCGTACTACAAACTCCAACATTAAGACACCTCTAGAAGTAAAAAGTCTTGCTATAAGGTCCAACATCAAGGCTCTTCGAGCAGTCAAATGTTGTCCATCAAAATGCAACATTACGAAACCTCGAGTAGCTGTCAAGAGTCCAACTATAAAATCCAACGTAAGTCTCCTCAACCAGTCAAACATCTTCCTAAAAAATCCAGCATTATGGCACCTCGTCGTTTAGTGACAATGATATTCATTGTCTTAATGCCGTGTGTGGCAAAATTGCAACAAAATGAAATTTTATTTGAAGTTTAGTATATCACTCAAGCCATTTTATATTTTCATAGTTGGTCTGGCCCTTTAACGATGTACTCTAATATTTGCAGTTGTAGCAGCATTATGTGTGCAGGGTGAAGCCGATTTTAGGCCTAATATAAGCATTCTTGTGAAGGCTTCCACACCTGCGTCAGAAATTATAGAGGCACTCTCCAACATTAGATTTATATTAGGGTTGCTCTGTGGATATTCTTCTAGATATTCGTATGATATATGTTAGTATATGAATCAATGCTAATCCCTTTAAAAATTTATTTCAAACTGTGTATATTGTGTTTTAAGAAGAACACAAATTGCATTGCGTACAATCTAACCACACGTGAATAGTCAAACTACCAACTTGTATTATTTTCAAACCAAAACCTTTGTTTTAAATCATTTTTGTTCATGTCACATATAATGTAGTAATAGTAACTTTAGTTTCGGGGGACAGTTATATTTCCAATACTCTCATTTTCTCCGGATGCTTTGTTTGCAGAGTAGGTGACCCAAACAGTCCCCAGTTGGTAGAGACAACCGTCCTTCCTAGAAGTTGGGTTTGATTGGAGGCTGATGTTATGTTGACATTGCTGGATGGTCGGACGTTGCAGTTGTATGCTAACCATGTACCACTATCGCTACTATGAGTTGTTGCCTCATTCACATTTGAAGATAGAGATATATAGGAGAATTTTGAGCATATATATAATAATTTCAAACTTTTTGGTTTTTTGTTGCTGATACTCTATTAGGTTTTCTTTCCTGAACAACAAAGTTGAGAATATATACGTTAGTGTTGTTCTTTAGTTTCAAGACAGTAGTATTATACTTAGAAGAATCAACAAAACTTCGGCTCTCTTCTAATAACAGATATGATGGAGGAGCACTTAAGAATTTGGTTTTGAATTTATTTCTTAACCTTTACTTGCCTTCTGGTGTTGCTTTTAGCAAATACTCCCTCTGGTCCCATTTATAAGAAAAGATTCTCTTTTTAGATACATTGAATAAATAATGTATCTAGACAACATATTTTTCAGATACATTATTTATTCAATATATCTAAAAAGGGAATCTTTTCTTATAAATGGGACCGGAGGTAGTATATGTTTGGATCTTGATATCATGATTTTCACTGCGTTCTAATTTCTATAATGAAATGTAAAAAACATACCTGGATCCATGTCGGTGTTTCTGGAATTTTACAATTAATAACTTCACGATTGTATATGCAAAATTGTATTTTCTGTGATTTATGATAGTTTGCATATTGGTAACAGTAATTATTACGGAATAGTATGTTTTTTATGTTTGTATTTTGATTTTTCGATAGTTATTAATTGGTATTGATATGTATCATAATTAATTTTGATATGCATGTTGCCGTAATGAACAGTGGTTTGTAAGACTTGTTCATAATTGAAAGTGAATATGGATGGCCACTTATTGCATAATAATACCATGTCTCTTTATATTATACTCAGTCATTTCTGTATTGTGGCTTCATAAAAATGTTGAAAACTAAACATAAAAGTTCATCATAAATGCTAAAATCATAAACTGTGCATTGCATTGTATATTTCTAATATTGATATATGTTAAAGGGTAGGTACTCAAACGAGTTCTAACAAAAGGAGTGGGTAGAATTCTAAATAATTTAGATTTTTCTCCCACAGTTTTAATTACTTCAAGTGTTTGAGAAATTTGGCATATTTTAGAATCTTCTTAATTACTTCAATGAGTGAAATGTTCACTTCCACGTTTTTGAATGTATCTAATGCTTACTTGTCTCTATTTTCCTCATCTATTTTTTAGTCTTCATTGCTATTTGAGGGTGAGGAAGTGGTTTAGTGTTCTTGTTTACATCAATGGTTTCAGGTTTAGGTTCAGGTATATTTCTCGGGTGTTTCTTTAACATTTTTTTTTCCGATCTAAAACTAGTGACACTTCAATTAGGATTATTTGAATTCACTATTGTTTGAGCATGTGATTGATTGAAAATTTTAGTTGTCCAATATTGGTCTAATTTTTGAATGGTGAAATGTGTTCTTTGTTAAAATTGTAAATTTTGAACAGCCATTTGGATGAATAGTTATTCACTAATCTAGTGTTGAGGACATGTAGACACTAGTTTTTGAATCACCCCAGTAGTCATTAAAAAATTCTCTATAAATCTTCCTAATGCCACATATCCCTTTTCTAATACAAGAAGCTCTTGAGGCAGGCAGTAAAAAATATATCTATGAATACTTTCTTCTAATCATTCCAGCTTGCAATATAATATGCCTGAAAGTAGTACAACTAATCTATCTCAGCACCTTGAAGATACTCTCAACTTGATATGGTCTTTCGTGACTCCCTCGGGTTTCAGTGGTGTAGATCATGCTACATAAAATTATTTCAAGTACTAATGAGGATTCTCTCCTGCAAAACCACTAAACTTTACCAACAAGTGTATCTTGCTAGATTTAAGCTCAAATAGTACAGTCAGGTAGGTTATTCTCAATACACAATGCTTGATAAGTGACATTAGGTATATCTAGCTCTATTGTAGATCTTTGAGGTTCATCCATATTATCCATATTATGATTAGTAAATTCAGTATTAGAATCAAATAAAATATGATTGAACAACAACACAATATTCCAACAGTGACCCTTTTACTCAAAGCAAAGTGGAAAATGAAAAAAAAAACGATTAAAATTAAATATAAAATAGCAACAAAAATTTCTAACAGTATCCTTATTACTAAAATCTAATTGGAAAAAAAAATGTAAGTTTTTTTTTTTTTTGGATTTTTTCAAAAATACAACAAATTCAAAAGTCAATCTAAAGGAAGGAATTTGAAATTTTTAGAGTGAAAACATCTAAGGGAGTCATGTTCTTTGATTTATTTGTGATTCTATGGGAACATTTTGGTTCTTTGATTTATTTGTGATTCTATGGGAACATTTTGGTTCTTTGATTTATTTGTGATTCTATGGGAACATTTTGGTTCTTTGATTTATTTGTGATTCTATGGGAACATTTTGGAACAATCTGAATAATTGCTCAATGGTCACTTGCGTGATTATTTGGAATATTTACCTATATACTACAACCTTGTAAATCAATAAAATAAAACATGAATGCTAATAGGATTTTAAAATTGACATTATTGTTAGAGGATCCCCAATAATGACGTTAATTTGATTTATTGTCTCACACAAGTCTAAAAAGAACTAATAAAAATTGTAGTTTATAGAAGTGACACTTGAGTTGTATCGCATAAACTCCTAATTCAATTGACTAAATTTATAATGAATAAAGTTATAAAGTGGACTTTTCGAGTTTGCACGATTTTAAGAAAATTCGATAAAAATGTGTTTGAGTACAAATCTATTGATCTGCTAAATCGTCAACTCTGACCTATCAGTTCTATAATTCAATCTCTAATTTCAATTTTATTCACTACTACAAAAAAAAATACATTTTATGACAAGGTAAATAATAGGCACGCCACATTTTAAATTTAAAAAAAATAAGTTACATACTCCCTCAGTTGAACTGCCAACCTAGTAAAAAAGTATACAGGGAACACGTCTTTGAATCCAAACAACTGTATTTTAGCAACTTTTAATATTTTATATTTTTGTTTATGGCCTATTACCTCAGGTGAGCTGACAATCGAGGGAAAAAATATTAATGGAACACGCCTTCAAATTTTAGCACCTTTTATTTTATTTATATTTTAATTTATGACCTATTACTTTGGTTGAGCTATCAACCGAAGGGAAAAGTACTAGGGGACACACCTTCCAATACCAGCAACTACATTTTAGCAGGGCCGGTCCCGACTTTTTAGAGGCCCGGGACAAATAAATAAATGGGCCCATAATAAAAAACACGTGTATAATTCGCCTCCAAAATGAAGAAGAATCTCGGAGACAAGATAAAAAATATGAAGTCTTGATTATTTCGAACAATAAAAATAATTTCAATGTAGATAAGTAGCCATATGCAAATCATTAAGAATTCAAAATCAAAATATAATTAACTGAATTAAGAATGAGAATCTTTAGATTGCTTTAAGTGTTCCATTTTCTATGTAACATCCACCCTCTCAAATAATTGCAATTGACGTTTTCTCTGAAAAATCAAATCATATGGCTAAAAAATGTAGGAGTAGGGGTAAACCATGTCCTGACCATAATAGGCAGGTTTACTTGATTGATAAATAATTTATGGTGAATTCTTATCAACCCAACTCAAAAAGTTGGGTAAAGTTACCTCCTTTGTAAAATGCTTTGAAAATAACAAACATTTATAGTATTTTAATATTTTAATAAATAATTAAATGTATTAAATGAGATGAAATCATGTGATTGGTTGGAGGTACACTACCCAACTTTTTGTGATGGGTAGAGAAGTTTTTCCCATAATTTATTTCTATGATAAAAAAATAATAAATCAAAGCATAAGTGATGATAAATTTAATTTCATCATAAAAATCTATAATAAATTAGGTAATTATATGACAAACTTTTAAATATTTAATTATAATATGTAAATAATTTCTAAAATTTATATACTAAAATAAATTAAAATAAAATTATAATAGTTCCAATTAATAACCATTAAAAATAAATTTTATAATAACCATTAAAAATAAATTTTGGATTTAAAATTTAATTATAAATGTTAATCGATTATAAACAAATTATTTTATAATAAAATTAGAAATATTAATTAGTTAAAATGAGAGAGTTATGGCACTAAGTTAATTAAATATGCCAACTGTACTTATGTAGGTAGTAAAAAAAACAACCTGAACTTTAGAAAGTAAGCCCAAACCCGAGTTGAGAACACTTCACCCGCCCAGCAATTGCAAATCCGCTAGGCCACAAGTAATGTGTTATGTTTTCCATTTTGCTAAAAGCTATATAATTTAATATTTCAGTGTTATTAATTTTTAACTACACCTCCCAAATTTTGAGGCCCCCATTTTGTTGAGGCCCTGGGCTGTGGGCCTGATTGCCCTGGCCCAGGGCCGGCCCTGCATTTTAGCAACTTTTAATTTTTTTAAATTTTTGTTTATGATCTATTACCTCGACTATGTTGAAAAAAGAAGGGAAAAGTATTGATCAACCCGCGTTTTGAATTTCAACAACTGCATTTTAACGCGTTTTATGTAACTTTATTTTTTATTTATGACCTATTTGTTGTACCCCACCGCTACACTATTACCTCATTTGATCTAGCAACCGAGTGGAAATATTTGTTAGCCATTAGTAAAATAACAACATTCAAGACATTGTTAACTCATCAATCCACATGAAATATTAGTGATCCGCGTGAAACTCTCACCAGCCAATCAAAACGTGAAAGCCACAACGATCCATGTTGGACGTAAAGTGATGAAATACAAACTTAAGATAATAAAAATAGTGATAATGAAAGCAATTGCATGAAGTACAACATCTTTCTCTCAGATGGATTGCAAAAGTAGGAATATATTTCAAGGTTGGTTCCTTAATGCAATCTCTTCTCTTATAATTGCTTGTTAAAAATGTTTAATGTTAGTTTAAAAAGAAAGGATGTAACTTAGCAATGTTAGTTCTTGCTCTTGTGTCTAGTAAAATGTTTAATGTAGTTGTTGTTGCTGGGATTTAATGTTTAAAGATTCTATTGGTTTTGCTTATTTGTTGTTGTTGTTGTTGAGATTTTATATTTAAATCTTCTATTGATTTTGTTGTTGTTGTTAGACAAATTTAATTTTTAACGATTTTATTGATTTTATTTTGTTACTGTCGATGTTGATAATAATGAGGAGGAAGAATCAAAACTCGTCAACAAATTTGATTCTTTGCATATCAAAAGAAAATAAAATAGGTTAAACCAAAAATTATGTAAATATGATATTTTACCTCGGGTGTTAATTCCAATTGAGGGGAAAAGTTTAAAAATTGTTTTTGCTGACAGGTCGAACCCATGACCAGTCACATTTTTCCCCTCGGTTGGGGATTCAACTGAGGGAAAAATGACACACTTTTAATAACACTCGTCGAACCCATGACCAGTCACATTTTTCCCCTCGGTTGGGGATTCAACTGAGGGAAAAATGACACACTTTTAATAACACTCTTATTTACTTGCCCACTAAAAACCGATGTAAACCCCATTTCCAATCGAGATAATAACACTTATTTTGTGTGAATTTGAATTCCTGTTACGGGATAAAAAATTATGGTTGACTGTGAACTAGAGTTAAATAATCAAGCATAGTAAAACTATAACCTATCGATTATGTCCTAAGGAATTGAATTCTATCGGACTAAATTCTATCGGCATTTGAATTAAACGTTCAAAACAAACAAAATCATATAGGAATGGAATATCATTAATGAAATTAAATATATAACGTACAAATCTCGAGTTGTGACGAATTGGTGCAACAACGGATCGAAAGAAAATTTTAGCCGTCCATTTGAGGTTCTCTTCTTGAAAATTCCATGTTCTCAATTCTAAAAACTCTCCCCTTATTTTAAATCCTAAAGCGCGATTAAATATAACAAATGTTTGGACTTTAAGAACACCGGGTGCGAAAATATAAAATGGCCCAACATAAAACATAAAATAAACTTTACTTCAAAAGTCTAATACGAAAAACAGAACTATAGATTGATCAATACTCCAAATTAGGTTATGGAATTTACATTCAACTTGAGCTTTTTCTCCTAGCTTGTTCAAAATAACCATAAATCGAACTGAACCGCCGAACTGAATCGAATTGGAGTTAAAATAACCAAACTATTACTAATGGTTAGTGAACCATACATATATTTTATTAATGGTTCTAGAACAAAACCATTAAGCAATTAACAAATCTCAAATTAATTCCGAACCGAATCATTGTTACTTTAGTTTCTAAATGAAATTTATTTTTTTCGTACCCCAAACTTTAATGGTTCTAGAACTGATATTAATAGTTGCTCTAATAGAAGACCGTCATACCCCAAAATTTGCCCTACTTTCTTCTCAAGTATCTGACCTTAATCGTTTAAAATCATCGAGGGACTTGTATCTGACTTTTGTTTCTTAGTCATTTCATTATAATATTCATTCATCATTTCGTATTCATGCATAAGTCAATATCAAAGGACCATTTCATTAAGATTAAAATCAATTGCATTACATTCATTTTTTCTTTGAATTTGGATTTCAAGTAAGCCATAAACAATTGACTTACTAATAGTGTGTTTGGTTTAGCTTTTCAACATACAAACGCGCGTTTCAACATGACCCTACCGTGATTTTTGAGAAACTATAAAAGGCAGCTTCTGCGAAAACGTGGAAATCCACCGTGATTTCATAGAAGCCACCGCTAATCCAAACAGGCTATAAGAATTTGAATTTATTGTGAAGGTTAAGATGGTTTGCGTTGTTACTTGAATTCAATTTTTTTTTTTTTTTGCATAACTTAGATTGCATTCTCCTTTTAAGTTTTATTGGGATTGGGGCTAGTGATTAAATTGCTATTTAATTACTATTGCTAATTTAAATTGGATTTAAGAATCATTTAACATAATTAAAGAAATGAGGCATTTTTATTATATTATTTAAACATATTGCAAAAAATAAAAAAAATAAAAAATAAGAATTAACAGCATCTTGATTTCTCATTTGACTAATTTTAAGTCCGCATGAGCATTACTATATATAAAACGAAAATTCATTTTTATCTCCCTGGCATCATCATCTTGCAAACATCCTCTTGCAAACATCCTCATATGACTCATACCTGCAAACCCTAGCAACCAAAACAGTCCAAAAAACTACAGCTGTTATCTGTCCAAAATCAGACCCTGCACATACAAACAAAATAAACAGTCTTGCTGCACCAAACTTTCCCGTAATGAATCAACCAGGACCTGCATCAAAAAAAAAGTAGAAAATCATTACATCAAAATTGACCCAAGAAAGCTTAGCAAGCAAGGGTTCTATTTCAAATTTTCTCCCTCAAATGCTAGCTTGAACACTATATAAAGAAGTCATCCGACTATCAGAAGGGGGAGAAAACCTTACAAAACATCTGTTAAAAAAATCACTCTCAACTTCCCCCAAATTTCTTCAGAATTTTCAACCATCACAAACCCACCACACTCAACAGCAAACCACACCGCCCTAACCTCACCTTCAGCCATCAAATACTCTCCCTTAACTCCATAAAACTGTATACCTCAATGACCCTTCAACCAAAACGACAACAACACAGACGCTTTCCTCACAAAAACATCAAACACCTCATCAAACTTTCACAACCTTCACACTCAAAACGCATCAGCTCACGCGCCAAATCAACACAACAACTTTCACAGACCAGAAGCAGAATTACAGCGGATTCCAGAAGCAAGAGGAGACGGAAAGCAGAAGAAGACCGCGCAAGAACCACGTACCCGATTTCTTTTGTCGCTTTTGATTTCCTTTTGAATTTGTTTGATGTACTCTCTAATCCTTGATCAATAGTGAAAATGGGGGCTGATATAGGGTTTCAATGAGGTTTAGGGTTCTTTCTGATTGAATCTTATTTGTTTGCTTGTGTGTTGTATCAAGAATTGATCTAGAGAGATCAAGAGTGAATCGGGAGATTGATGAAGGCAGAGAGACCGTGAAAGGCACGTTTCGAGTGAGAGAATCGCGAGAGAGAAGCAGAGAAGAACGTGTTCAGGTATGATCAAAATTCAAACAATTTCTTTTCACCATTTGTGAAAATGTGGCAAATCATTATACAAGAACTTCTTATGACATTTTATAGATAAAAAATGAATATTTAAAAATGAACATAATAAATAGATCCTGTGTCATTTATCTTGTGTTCAATTGTTGATTCTATATCCGGATTGATTAGCTTTACGTAATGTCGACATGTCGAGACTTTGTTGCTTGTGTTGCTAATTGTTGAAAAAATTAAACAAGTTGAGATGATGTTCATGAGATTGATTCTTTTTTTTTTTCACTATACTTGAATCTAGTTGGTGATAATTGTTAATCATGTAGAGTTGTTGTTGGTGTGAGTCATGGGAGATTCGTCCGCGAGAATTCATGTTGATGATAATGTTTGATGAGAACTAGTTGTTGGCTTGGGATTCTTTTTATGATTAATTGATGATATGGACTTTGATTAATTGAATTTTGCTGAATTTGGATTAGTAATACACGCCGTTTATTTGGAGATAACATGCTTTGACAGGATTGTTGAATTCTATTTGATTGATTATATCACATGTTGAGATACTTTGTGGATGCTTGGCTTATTGAAACATGAATTGATGAAGACATGTTCTCCTCTTGTGGTGTGATTGGTTGGTTATCTTTGTGCATGCTCTTACTGCATTTCGTTATGATACACTTGCCGCACCGTGTGAAGTTTTGTCACTAAACGCTAATTTAAGATGGAAGCATGCTTTGTTGTGTTTATGACAATAATAATTGTTGTTTGTGTTGAGTAATGATGGAATGAATTTTGTTGATGACATTATTGTTGTGATGAAACATACTTGTTGTGCTAATGCTGGAAAATTTGATGATGTTTTGGTGGAGTTTTGATGATATTTTGGTGTTATTTTGATGATATTTTGTAGCTGGAAATTCAATGTTGTTTTGGTGATTATTTTGGTACTCTAAAGGTGCATAAAATGGTATTAACACGAGTGCATGATTGCTGAAAATTTTGAGTGATAATTGTTGGTGCTTGACATAAAAATGGATGAAAATGGTGGATTAAAAAGGATAGTAATGCTGAATTTTTGCTTGAGGACTTGTTTTGATGTTCATTAGTTGAATAATGGTGACAATGGCTTTATTCTTAATTGTTGGTTGATTACATGAGTTGGAAACATAATTGTTGAGCTTTAATTGGTAGTATAATCTATTTTTTGTTGCCATGAGCTTGTGTTGTTGTTGTGAAAATTGACAAAATATTTAAAAGAGCTTTGCTATCATTTGTTACATTTTCAAACTTGGTGCTGTTTCTTACTTGATGGATTGTCATAAACATATACTTTGATGCATAATTTTATGGAAATTTGGTTGCTAGTGCTCACTTGAAAACTATATCATGAACCAATTTCAACTTGTGAATTTTTGTGTGTTCTTTGAATCGATTGTTGTGAAGCATGATCTTGAGTTTGAATGTGTTTCTTTGGCTTATTAGGGACTGTCATGGTATTGATATTATGCAGAATTTTTGTTAGTTCCATTTACACTACATTTCCATCTTCACAACTCATGAAAAGTATCCAATTTGTTGCTTTTTTTGACTTAGGTCTTGTTGATTTTGGTTGTTTGTTGATTCTCAGTGATAAAATATTGTTTCCTTGTGCTACTAATTGATATTGAGTTGCTGGAAATTTTCTGTGTTGCTTATTCATCGCGTCTTGCTCGGTTTTGACTCTTACGCGCGGAGTTTAGGCTTTACCAAATTGGCCATAACTTTTGATCTATGATGATTTTTTGAGCATGTGAATAATGTTTTCCATATATAATAATATTTCTGGAGCTGCTGAAAGTCAAGGTTGCTGGTTAGATTAGATTTATGCTACCTGGAGTCCCACTTTTCTCCATATTCTCAACTTTGTTGTTCAGGAAAGAAAACCAAATAGAGTATCAGCAACAGAAAACCAGAAAGTTTGGGATCCTTTTATATATATATATATATATATATATATATATATATATATATATATATATATATATATACTCAAAATTCTCCTTTATATCTCTATCTTCAAATGTGAATGAGGCAACAACTGCACCACCTCATAGCAGCGGTAGTGGTGGATGGTTAGCATTCAACTGCGGCGTCCGACTTTAGCAATGTCAACATAACATCAGCCTCCAATCAAACTCAGCTTCTGGGAAGGACGATTGTCTCCACCAACTGGGGACTGCTTGGGCCACCTACTCTGCAAACAAAGCATCCAGTAGAAAATGAGAGTGGCAAAAATTGGAAATATAACTGTCCCACGAACTAAAGTTACTATTACTACATTATATGTGACATGAACAAAAATGATTTAAAACAAAGGTTTTGGTTGTTTGAAAATAATAACAGTGGGTTGTTTGACTAGTCATGTGTGGTTTGACTATACGCAATGCAATTTGTGGTCTCTTAAAACCCAATATCCACAGTTTGAAATAGAATTTTATGGGAATTAGCATTAATTCATAGACTAACATATATTAGACGAATAATATCCACCGAGCATCCCTAATATAAATCCAATGTTGGAAAGTGGCTCTATAGCTTCTGGCGCAGGTGTGGGAGTCTTCACAACAATGCTCATATTAGGCCTAAGATCAGCTTTACCCTGCATAGACAGTGCTGCTACAACTGCAAATATTAGAGTGTAGCGTTAAAGTGCCAGTGAAAATATAAAATAAAATGGATTAAGTAATATTCTAACCTTTAAATTCAATTTCATTTTGTTGCAATTTTGCCACACACAGCATTAAGACAATGAATATCAACGAGGTGCCTTAATATTGAATTTTTTTTGGAAAATGCTTGACTGGTTGAGGTTGGATTTTATAGTTGGACTCTTGACTGCTGTTCGAGGTGTCGTAATGTTGCGGACAATATTTGACTGCTCGAAGAGATGTTGGACCTTTTAGCAAGACTTTTTACTTCTAAAGGTGCTATTTTGTGATTTATTTGATTTTGTTATTCATATTTTTACTTCTATTATTTTTATTATATTACAAAGGTCAATGCTGCCCTACGGCCTAACTTGGTCAGGTATTGACCTTCATTTACCATGCATAATGATCATTTCTGTAATCATCAGTGGGTAAAGCATGGGTCGTGTGGCGAATGAGGAAGATCAGGGTATATACATAAAACATTGGCGTTGTTTAATGTCGTAAATCTCTTTGAAGTACTTTGGCAACATATGGATATTTCCATATTGACTAAGTACTTCAAATAGATTTACTGCATTAAACAACGTCAATATTTCATGTATGTACCTTGATCTTCCTCATTCGCCACACGACCCATGCTTTATCCAGTGATGATTCCAGAAATGATCGTTAAGCATGATAAACGAAGGCCAATACCTGACCATGTTAGCTTGTAGGGCAGCATTGACATTTGTAACATAATAAAAATAATATGAGTAAATATATGAATAACACAATCATCCAAATCACTAAAACATTAAGGCACCTTTAGAAGTAAAAAGTCTTGCTATAAGGTCCAACATCTCTTCGAATAAATATTGTCCATCAAAATGCAACATTACGGCACCTCGAGCAGCAGTCAAGAGTCCAACTATAAAATCCAACGTCAAGTCTCCTCAAGCATCTTCCTAAAAAATCCAGCATCTCGTCGTTTAGTGACAATGATATTCAGTGTTTTAATGCTATGTGTGCCAAAATTGCAACAAAATAAAATTGAATTTGAAGGTTAGAATATCACTCAATCCATTTTATTTTATATTTTCATAGTTGGTCTGGCACTTTAACGCTGTACTCTAATATTTGTAGTTGTAGCAACACTATGTGTGTAGGGTGAAGCTGATCTTAAGCCTAATATGAGCATTGTTGTGAAGGCTCCCACACCTGCACCAGAAGTTATAGAGCCACTTTCCAACATTGGATTTATATTTGGGATATTCGTCTGATATATGTTAGTCTATGAATCAATGCTAATCCCCCTATGAATCAATGCTAATCCCCATAAAAGTCTATGTCAAACTGTGTATATTGGATTTTAGAAGGCCACAAATTGCATTACGTACAGTCAAACCACACATGACTAGTCAAACCACCCACTGTTATTATTTTCAAACAACAAAAACCTTTATTTTAAATCATTTTTGTTCATGTCACATATAATGTAGTAATAGTAACTTTAGTTTTGGGGATAATTATATTTCCAATTTTTGCCATTCACATTTTCTGCAGGATGCTTTGTTTGCAGAGTAGGTGGTCCAAACAGTCCCCAGTTGGTGGATACAATCGTCCTTCCTAAAAGCTGGATTTGATTGGAGGTTGATGTTATGTTGACATTGCTGGATGGTCGGAAGCCACAGTTGTATGCTAACCATGTTGGTGATTTTAGTATCACCAATGTGTTTTGGTAGTAATGTGATTTACTATAGGCCAATGCAATTATGCGTTAAGTTTGAAACGAGTTAGGGTAGTGCGGAGTGCACGCTCGTCGAGCCAAACGTGTAACTGAATACGAATAATAGAAACGGGGTTCCAAAGGGCGTAGCCCCTGGCGGGGTGCGGGGCAACGCCCCGTCGGGGCAGCGCCCCGTTTGAATAGTTGTACCCTTTTCCAACAGACATGATCGTTTTTTTCCGAAAAGGTGTGTCTGTTCGTTTTCTGCTATTGGTCTCCTATATAAGGAGTCATTTGGCCTCGATTTTGGGACACGAAATATATTTCCTCTCTACATTCTGATTTGTTCTCTATTGTCAGAAAACAGATTGCTCTTCGAGAATTATCCCCGCAAAGATTTCGTGAACCCAGACAAGAATATGGTCGAAATACTTTGTTCGGAAAGTGAACGAACACGATTCTTCGAAGATATCCAGTATTATCATACCGAATTTCTAACAAACCATGCACCACTACTGCTGCTATTAGGTTTTCTTTCCTGAACAACAAAGTAGAGAATATATATGTTACGTTAGTGTTATTCTTTGGTTTCAAGACAATAGTATTATACGTAGAAGAATCAACAAAACTTCGGCTCTCTTCTAATAACAGATATGATGAGGGAGCACTTAAGAATTTGGTTTTGAATTTATTTCTTAACCTTTACTTGCCTTCTGGTGTTGTTAGCAAATATTTGTTTTGGATCTTGATATCATGATTTTCACGGTGTTCTAATTTCTATAATGAAATGTAAAAAATATACCCGAATCCATGTCGGTGTTTCTGGATTTTTACAATTAATAACTTCACGATTGTATATGCAAAATTGTATTTTCTGTGATTTATGATAGTTTGCATATTGGTAACAGTAATTATTACAGAATAGCATGTTTTTTATGTTTGTATTTTGATTCTTCGATAGTTATTAATTGGTATTGATATGTATCATAATTAATTTTGATATGCATGTGCCACCATGTTGCCGTAATGAACAGTGGTTTATAAGACTTGTTCATAATTGAAAGTGAATAGTTGCCGTAATGAACAGTGGTTTATAAGACTTGTTCATAATTGAAAATGAATATGGATGGCCACTTATTGCATAATAATATCATGTCTGTATATTATATTCAGTCATTTCTGTATTGTGGCTTCATAAAAATGTTGAAAACTAAACATAAAAGTTCATCATAAATGCTAAAATCATAAACTGTGCACTGTATATTTCTAATAGGTATGATTGATATATGTTAAAGTGTAAGTACTCAAACGAGTTCTAACAAAAGGAGTGGGTAGAATTCTAAATAATTTAGATTTTTCTCCCACAGTTTTAATTACTTAAAGTGTTTGAGAAATTTGGCATATTTTAGAATCTTAATTACTTCAATGAGTAAAATGTTCACTTCCACGTTTCTGAATGTATCTAATACTTGTATCTATTTTACTCATCTATGTTCTTGTTTACATCAATGGTTTCAGGTTTAGGTTCAGGTATATTTCTCGGGTGTTTCTTTAACATTTTTTTCCGATCTAAGACCAATGATGCTTGCTTCCATTAGGATTATTTGAATTCACTATTGTTTGAGCATGTAGTGGGTTAGATCATTGATCCTGCATGTGATTGATTGAAATTTTTAGTTGTCCAATATTGGTCTAATTTTTGAATGGTGAAATGTGTTCTTTGTTGAAATGGTAGATTTTGAACAGTCATTTGGATGAGTTGTTATTCACTAATCTAGTGTTGAGGACATCTAGACACTAGTTTTTGAATCACCCCCAATACTCATTAAAAAATTCTCTATAAATCTTGGTAATGCCACATATTCCTTTTCTAATACAAGAAGCTCTTGAGGCAGGAAAAAATATTTCTATGAATACTTTCCTCTGATCATTCCAGCTTGTAACAAAATATTCCTGAAAGTAGTACAAATAATCTATCGCAGCACCTTGAAGATATAGTGGAAAGGCTCTCAACTTGATATGGTCTTTTGTGACTCCCTCGGGTTTCGGTGGTGTAGATCACGCTACATAAAATTATTTCAAGTGCTGATGAGGATCCTCTCCTACAAAACCACTAAACTTTACCAACAAGTGTATCTAGCTAGATTTAAGCTTAAATGGTACAGCCAAGGTAGGTTATTCTCAATACAATGCATGATAAGTGACATTAGGTATATCAAGCTCTATTTAAGATCTTTGAGGTTCATCCATATTCTGATTAGTATATTCACTATTAGAATCAAATAAAATATGATTGAACAACAACACAATATTCCAACAGTGACCCTTTTACTCAAAAACCAAAGTGAAAAATGAAAAAAAAAACGATTAAAATAAAATATAAAATAGCAACAAAAATTTCTGACAGTATCCTTATTACAAAAAATTCAAAAGTCAATCTAAAAGAAGGAATTTGAAATTTTTAGAGTAAACATCTAAGGGAGTCATGTTCTTCGATTATTTGTGATTCTATGGGAACATTTTGGAACAATCTGAATAATTGCTCAATGGTCACTTGCGTGACTATTTGGAATATTTACCTATATACGACAACCTTGTAAATTAATATATATATAGTTAAAACTTGCTAAAATAGACCTTCATAAAAACAAGTGAATCTATTGTAGCAAACCCCACAGGGGTTTGCTATAATACACCCACTTAATTTTATGAAGGTGTGTTTTAGTAAGTTTTAACTAAAAAATATTTAAATGCACCCTGAGGTGCATGTTGCTAAAATAGACCTTCATAAAAACAAGTGGGTCTATTATAGCAAAACCCATATATATATATTTTGCTAATAGGATTCTAAAATTGACTTTATTGTTAGAGAATCCTCAATAATGACATTAATTTGATTTATTGTCTCACACGAGTCTAAAAAAAATTAATAAAAGTTGTAGTTTATAAAAGTGACACTTGAGTTGTATCGCATAAACTCCTAATTCAATTGACTAAATTTACAATGAATAGTTATAAAGTGGACTTTTCGAGTTTGCACGATTTTAAGGAAATTCTATAAAAATGTGTGAGTACAAATCTATTGATCTGCTAAATCGCCAACCCGCCAACTCTGACCTATCAGTTCTACGGTTCAATTTCTAATTTCAATTTTATTCACTACCAAAAAAAAATACATTTTATGACAAAGTAAATAATAGGCACGTCACATTTTAAATTTAAAAAAAATATGTTACATATTCCCTCTGCTGAGCTGCCAACCTAGTAAAAAAGTATACAGAGAACACGTCTTTGAATTCCAACAACTGCATTTTAGCAATTTTTAATTTTTTATATTTTTGTTTATGGTCTACTACCTCAGGTGAGCTGGCAACCGAGGGAAAAAATATTAATAGAACACGCCTTCAAATTCCAACTACTACATTTTAGCACCTTTTATTTTATTTATATTTTTATTTATGGCCTATTACCTTGGCTCAGCTAGCAACTGAAAGGAAAAGTACTCAGGGGACACACCTTCCAATACCAGCAACTACATTTTAGCAACTTTTAAATCTTTTTTTATTTTTGTTTATGATATATTACCTCGGCTATGCTAGAAAAAGAAGGGAAAGTATTGATCAACTTCTGTTTTGAATTTCAACAACTGTATTTTAACGCATTTTATTTATGTAACTTTATTTTTTATTTATGACCTATTACCTCATTTGATCTAGCAACCGAGTGGAAATATTTTGCCCAATTTGATGAAATAATTAACGAATATTTGTAAGTCATTAGTAAAATAACAATGTTCAAGACATTGTTAAATCATCAATCCACATGAAACATTAGTGATCCGCGTGAAACCCTCACCAGCCAATCAAAACGTGAAAGCCACAACGATCCATGTTGGACGTAAAGTGATGAAATACAAACTTAAGATAATGAAAATAGTGATAATGAAAGCAATTGCATGAAGTACAACATCTTTCTCTTAGATGGATTGCAAAAGCAGAAAAATATTTCAAGGTTGGTTCCTTAATGCAATCTCTTCTCCTATAATTGCTTGTTAAAATGTTTGATGTTAGTTTAAAAAGAAAGGATGTAACTTAGCAATGTTAGTTCTTGCTCTTGTGTCTAGTAAAATGTTTAATGTAGTTGTTGTTGCTGAGATTTAATGTTTAAAGATTCTATTGATTTTGCTTATTTTTGTTGTTGAGATTTTATATTTAAATCTTCTATTGATTTTGTTGTTGTTGTTTTTATAATACAAATTTAATATTTAACGGTTGTATTGATTTTGTTTTGTTACTGTTGATGTTGATGATAATGAGGAGGAAGAATAAAAACTCGTCAACAAATTTGATTCTTTGCATATCAAAAGAAAATAAAATAGGTTAAAACAAAAATTAAGTAAATATGATATTTTACCTTTGGTGTTAATTCCAATTGAGGGGAAAGTTTTTCGTTTTGAAAGTTTAAAAAATGTTTTTGCTGACGGGTCGAACCCATGACCAATCACATTTTCCCCTCGGTTGGGAATTCAACTGAGGGAAAAATGGCACACTTTTTATAACACCCTTATTTACTTGCCCACTAAAAACGATGTAAAACCCATTTCCAATCGAGATAATAGCACTTATTTATAGTACTTATTCCTTTTTTACTATAGAGTGCATTAAACAAGCGCCAATTAACCTCATGTGAATTTGAATTCCTTTTATTGGATAAAGAATCATGGTTGACAGTGAACTAGAGTTAAACAATCAAGCATAGTAAAACTATAACCTATCGATTATGTCCTAAGGAATTGAATTCTATTGGACTAAATTCTATCGGCATTTGAATTAAACGTTCACTACAAACAAAATCATATAGGAAAGGAATATCATTAATGAAATTAAATATATAACGTACAAACCTCGAGTTGTGACGAATTGGTGCAACAACGGATCGAAAGAAAATTTTAACCGTCCATGTGAGGTTCTCTTTTTGATTACTTATATACTGGACATTACTTCTCTCATCTCATAGGTGTCATAGGTGAGAGTGGACATAGCGAAAATATAAATTTGTCCTTGTATTTGTGGACGCATCTATAATACATAATTTTTCCTTGTATCCTTGGACGCATCTATAATACACACACCTCAACAATTTGCTCAAACTTAACACTTCTCTATTTTGGAAAGGGTTGAGCTTAGATATGGTTGAGAAAGCGGATAAGCTTCCTTGCTCTTGCAAAATACATAGCCTCTTAAGCTGACCGAAAGAACTTCTCAATAGCTTTCCTGTTATTCTTAGATTGTGGCATACAAAGATATTTTTTTGGTTTTGCTATATGACACCCTGTCAAGTCAGCTTGATCGAAATGTGTTGAAATTGCTTGACTCCCTTGTTTCTTTCTGTCACCCTACACCAATGTTATACCAAATAAAAAAATTCTCTCTTTTTTTTTTCTTTTCAAAATGCTAAAATTCTCCTCTTTATCTGATAAATTTTATTTGTTGTCAATATATTTTCTCCAGCCTTATTTATAAGCAAAAGTCTTCGGCCTTATTTGAGAATAGATGGATGAAAAGTAAGATAAATGAACAGTTTCAAGACCATTTTCAGAGTTTCATCACCAAATACTAGAGGGTGGCTGTCATAGGTGCGGATGCCATAGATCCAAAAGCATTATTTGCAACTAATCAGCTAGGCTGGTGAAAAATCCATCTTCGTCCAAAGCATAGCAAATAAGCCAAACCAAAGAAGAAAATGAAGGAATTAAGAAAAGAGTAGCAAAAAGTTCCAGCAAAAGAGGAATTAACATCATGTTAAGAACATATATAATCAGCACTCGGCAGTTTTGAATTATTTAGCACATCAAAATTTAGTTAAAGTAATACAAATTCCACTCAACTGCCCATAGTAAGGGCTGAAAACAACCAACAATATAGGTTGGCTACTCGTAAAATTAACATAGGATTGGAATTTTGACAGACAATAGGAAATGACTTGGTTCCTGAAGTATGCATTTATGTGATGACTGTGGGGGCAGATCGGCCGGTGAACTCCTCCATCTTTGAAAGTTTCAAAGCAGCCTCCACCTGTTATTAAGACAATTCAACTAGTTAAGACGAATGCAAGCTTGGCACTGAAAATGTATATTTAAACTATATAAGATCTTACAAGAGGTGCAAGTGCTTCATGTGAAAGTCTCCCAATCTTTGATGGATCCTTCTCATATTGCTCGATGTATAGTCGAATAGTTGCACCTTCTGATCCAGTTCCAGAGAGGCGGAAGATCTGAGGAAGGAAGTTACGCGAAGAAGGTAAGACAATAAAATAGTTAGGAGCAGGTAAGTATGAAAAAGTGAATATATTCATGGAAACAAAAAATCTGCAATAAATCCATAGCATTTGGTAAACAAGCTGAAATTAACAATGATTTGCTAGACAAAATGTATTTTCAAGTCCACATGCATTTTCTATCCAACTAAGCTAGTAATGCATAATCAGTACTTATCATCAAAAAGAGAATAATAATCACTAAACTTACCAATCGGGATCCATCCTCAAACAAATATCGGATGCCCTGGTGTGATGAAATGGAACCATCCACAGGATCATTGTATTCAAATTCATCACCGTGGACAACCTTTGACACATCTGAACTTGCCCCCTTAATAATCCTAAAAAGACAATGAATAAAATCCATTAAATTTATGATGAGAGAAACTTTAACTTCAACCATACCATGTTATTCCTCAGACACATTCTCATAAATGGTAACGCATACAGGTTTGTCATACCATGTCCATCAACTAATTAGTTTTGAACTTAATTATAAATAATTATAAAACTATTTTCAAACTGGCCCTCCAATTTAAAATAGACCATCATCAAATGCAGCTGATGTGGCCACCTAGGCACTGAGGCGAGACAGAAAAGAGATTCAACACTGGAGATACTCTGAAGGAGGATAGCACGTTCAAAGTGGCAGCAAAGAACTCCCAAAAGACTTCTGAAGTTGTGAGTAAAGTACATCACCATTGGTATTTTTATTCAGGAAGTGCTAGCTACCTAGATTCTTTGGATAGTGAGTTTTATGTTTCATTTTAAGTCATGAGTCATGACTCCTAGAGAAGTCTGCCCGATGTTACCAATGATTTTGTTCTATGATTGCTCGAGTTTTTGGTTAATGGGTAGTCAGCTTACGTGTTTTCTAATTGTAAATCTCTTATTTAATGCTCTTATTTAACGCCTATGATTAAAAAGTTACACGATAGTATAGGTTTGCTCTCGCTGGTAGAGTATTTAGAAGTGCAATAAGTAACCATAAGGATAAGAAAGCACTGCTAAATAGCCATGGGGGATCATTATTCTGATATAGAAGTCAATTTCTACTTTCTAAACACCAATTGCTTGGAGAATGTCAAGTCTAGGTCAGACTTGAAAAGCTTTTACTTCATCATGAGGAAATAACTGAAAGCAATCTCAAAGTTTAAATAAAGTTGGGTATTAATATTAACATACTCATTGACTTCTGGGAGTGAGGACTGCAGTTTGACCAAATGTGCCATCAGTTCCTTTGCTGCACCTGCATCCATATTCTTTAAGGGGGGGCGGGGATCGATTAGGTTAACTGATTTTCAGAAGGAATTATACTAAAGTAGGATAAAATGCAACTGAAACATACTTCGTAGTCATATCGAGTATAATAGTGGCGCCCATAAGTAGCCCAATGCTGGCGAACAATGTCTTCAACTGTTACAAGCTTGCTTTCAAGATTATCTTTGTTTTTATATGCAAGTATGGATAGCCAGGCCAAAACTGCCCAGATTCCATCCTTCTCACGAATGTGGTCCGAACCTATCCATAAACACAACAACAATCGCAGATAATAAGAGGTTTGAGTAAGTTTACAAGATTGTTGTTTTCTCTTCTTAATGCAGTAGCAATCACATACCAGTCCCAAAACTTTCTTCACCACAAACTGAACACAGTCCAGCATCCATTAAATTACCAAAGAATTTCCAACCCGTGGGAACCTGGTTTTGAATAATAAATCAAATAACCGTCTAATAGCAACTAGTGATCAGTTTCGCACTTCAAGACAATCGAAACAGTTGTATTGAATTGATTTTTTAGTTATGTTACAGGTTTGGAGGTTCTTAATAGCAACGATGAACGGTTTAGGAATTATAAGAATGATTTGTTCAGCCACACAAGTAAAGAGTTGGATAGAACAGAATAATCAACTTAATGTCTTAATTAATTCGTATTTAAAATTAGTTTATGGATTTTTTATGCTTCCGTCTGCACTTCAAACACTCCCGCAGACACAAGTGAGTTGATAATTTCTATTTCTTTTTTAGTGATTATGTTTTGTGGTATTTGGTCTCAAAATGAAGACAGTTCAGGCAATAGTTAGGAATATCAAAAATAAAAAAGAAAAGTCAATAAATTCTTTGAACAACAATAAAACATTGTGACTATCAAAAGGAAGAAGTGAATGCCATCTAAAAAATTCCCTTGACTTATGAGTCATTATCACGTGAATAAGTGAAATTCCAAAAGTCTCTTGGAACCTGAATGCATAAGTTGAATTAACTGAACATAGGAATGAAGATCATCACGAAGAATGGGGTGGGTTAAAAATAAATTTTGAGCCTATATCATTTCTTTCTAAAACCGTGAACCAAACCACGTTACAACCATCGAAAGACCTAATTGAAGCAAGGTTTATTTTGAATGCATACTGCAACAAGGTTGTGTTAACCTGACTCCTAAAGATTTTTGCAAATCATTTGTTTTTCCATACTTTTTCTTCATATTCCACTTTGAATGTCTAGACCATTATGTTTGGACCTTTGATTCATTCGCTTTACATCAATAGCATAATTCCAATAAATGACCTTGATTTCAAAATATGCTTTGAGCATTGGATTAAAATTACCATTTTTGAATGAACATTTTATTTGCAAATAAGTATTCATCTTTCAAGGAAGTTCAAACAGTCGAGAAACTTGATCAGTGATCCTATCAGAGGCACGTTACTTCAAGATCTTGTTGTTCAAGATTCATGCTGGGGCAAGTATTCCCAACATTCATTTCAAGAATTGAAGCCACGATCAGTCAATCAGGGGCAGTCTCCTTCAGCGATCCTGAAGCAGCTTATCAGTCCTTCTCAAAAGGATCATCGGTGTGACAAAACCGTGTTTAAGCATAATAGAGTTGGCAATGTTCTTGTGTTGAGGAATCAGAGTTCTAATCTTCCCTCACAAAAGAGTCTACCTCAGTTGTCGTATACAATTGCATTGCATTAATCATTCATATATCATGCATAAAAAAATCAATATCATGCATCGAAACAAAATTCATACTCATTTGCATTCTTTCAAGGTTCCGTTGTTACTAACATCCTACCTTGAGATCAAAGCCCAACTTACTTGGCACCTACCAAAGGTATTGTTTGTCTTTCTGTTTCTTCTTTGTCCAATGCAACTCTCAGATGTATAATTGTTTCTCTTCATCCAATTCTACTCTTGGATGTCTTTTTGTTTCTCTCTGTCCAATGCTACTCTTAGATTCGTATTTGTTTCTCTTCGTCCAAAGCTACTCTTGGACATATTGTTTCTCACCTTTTATCCAAAGCTACTATTGGATATCACAATCCTTAGTAAAGTGTTATTCAAAGCTACTGTTGAATGATCTTTATATCTTTGGGAATACCATCCTTTTTATCCAAAGCCACTCTTTGATGTTCTTGAGTTTGTTTTTCCTTCCCATCCAATGCCACTATTGGATGGCTGCTCGTATTTTCCAAAATTGGTATCCATCTCATCTATTGCTCCTCAGGATGACTTTGATACATGTCTAGGTTCAGGTTTCCATTTTGCGTTCAAAGCCAATGTTGAATCTCTTTGGTTTCTGTCTTATCCAAAGCTACTTTTGGATTGTCCCCAGTGTTTTCCAGAGTTTGGATTCCTTTCGTTCAATGCTACTCTTTTACGTTTCTGCCATATCTCTGAGTTTATTTGCATTCCAAGCCACTCTTGAGTCTTGTTGGTTTCCTACCATCCAAAGCTACTATTGGATGTCTCCGATGTTTCCTCAGAGTTTGGATCTTTTTCAGATTCATTAAAAGCCCTCTTGAATGTCTCTGATGTTTGGTGTCGTCTAAAGCCACTCTTAGACGTTCTTACCCAAAGTTTTTATTTCAGATTCATTCAAAGCCACTATTGACCGTCTTTGATGTTTGGTGACGTCTAAAGCCACTCGTTCCTACCCAAAGTTTTTTATTTCAGATTCATTCAAAGCCACTCTTGAATGTCTCTGATGATTTCCACCGTCTAAAGCTACTCTTAGACGTTTCTACTATCTTTTTACCCAGAGTTTTATCCCTCTTTTTCAAGTCTCTCCAGCATTAGTTTGTCTCTTGTGGCACCATATGCCCCACAAAGTTCCGAGTCAGTCTCATATCATATTGCATAAAAAAATCCATGCATTGCATTTCACCTGCATAAGGACAAAAATTCGGGTCCTTCTATACTGAATTACCTTCCGCCATTGATACCGTGAAGACTAAAGTCATTCATGCTATCTGGCTCGGGATAATTAAATAGGGGCATCTGTCGTACCCCGATTTTTGCCCCAGTCATTTTTCAACTATTTCACAATCCATTTGCAATCCTTTGCATTGACTGTGTCTGGGTTAATAGTTGACTGCTTGTGAAATCCATTGGCCCAGTCGTTTTGCTAATCTCGTCGCATTTAAGCTATGATTGATTTTTGCACCTTGATATCTGATTTCCTTGCATCATGTGTTAATTGGATTAATAGTTAATTTTATTATTATCGAAATTAATATTTCCTTTAATAATTAAATTTACTATTAATTTATTTAGCATTGTAAATAATATTTAATTTCTTCTTATCTTTTAATTAAAGATGCATTCAAAATAAGTTTTTTAATTAAATTTACATTATATTAAATAGAGGTTAAAGGTAGTGCACTGACAGTGTAAAAAAGTTTTACACTGTCATCCAATAGAAACAAATCATTTTGCCATGTCATATAATTTTTTTTAAAATTACAGTCTGATTTGTCCTGATTCATGGTCGTGATTGGTTGACAGTGTAAAACTTTTTTACACTGTCAGTGCATCACCTATTTTCTCTATTAAATATTCATATTTTTTAATAATAGTTATAGTTATATATTAACTTTTATTACTTTTTTTATTTATATGGTTATATATCTAAAAAAATTGCAAATAAAAAGGGTTTGTTTCTTTGGGCCCAATTTGTTCCTTTTTATTAGAGTCCATTTACTTTTTTACATTAAACAAAATAGTACCAAAAAAAAAAAAGACAAAAAAATAACACAGGATTTGTCTTCATCTTGCTGCTCCACTATCCCAGCATCTCTGCACAAAACCTGTCCAACTGCTACCTCTTGTTGCTCTGCACATTACTCCAAATCATTCACCAAAATGAACACACAAACCTGCATCAGTGAAAGCACGAAGAAGACGTACCAAATAAGTTCAAATCAGTTTCAATTTCCCCCCTAAATCAATTGTCTGCATCAGTGAAACTCTCAACTTTCACCTCAACGTTCAACCACAACTCACCCTCAACAGCAATAATCGAACCTACAGCCTCACCAACAAACACACGAAACTTCACCTCCCTCAAACACATCGCACCACACCACTCTACAGTAGTCACACACGATTTGCACACAAAACCCATAGAAATCCAGAAGCGAGAAGGACGACGAAGAAGAAAAGAGTCAAGGGCGCTTACCTGAAGGTGTTGAATCCGCTCCATCGAGGGTATCTCCGACGTAACCTCATCTCTATTTTTGTAACTTGCTTTCCGTTTTGCCCGATAATTATTGTAATGTGTTGGCTCAAATGATATATTTGCATCTTTTGAAATTCATTGCAGACTGTAAGGGTTGCTTCCATGAAATGTATCCATGAGTTACGTGCCTTGTGGTGTCGCATTGAACGTTCGCATCCACACTGGGTTCATTCTGTCATAATATCTTAGTACCTAAAAATATGGAAAACAGGTATATAATGTTACTTCAACTATTATCTTTTGAAGGCTCCACTTTTATCACCACACAACTATTTGGTATATATTCATTGAATTAGCTTCTTATCACTTCCATTTCCATGTTTCCTGCTTCTGTTATTGAAAATTTCCATATCTTTCAAATGTGTAGAGGGGAATTTGGATATATCGTCTATATCTTACTTCCATATAATGTGTAAAATATTGGGATAGAATGTGTGGCCTGGCCTTTTACAAGCGTTTGAACTGTTGCTTCGTATTGCTAAAATGGGATAGCTTTAAGTTTTAGGGATATTCTGTTGTGATTGACTCTAAATTAGTTGATGCAGATTTATGTGATGTGTCATTTGCTATCTTTCTCTATGTTGCCCGTTGGTACTTTTTTGTCTTTCTAGCAAGATTGTTCTACATGAGTTGGAAACATAATTGTTGAGCTTTAATTGGAAGTATAATCTATTTTTTGTTGCCATGAGCTTGTGTTGTTGTTGTGAAAATTGACAAAATATTGAAAATAACTTTGCTACCATTTGTTACATTTTTAAACTTGGTGCTATTTCTTACTTGATGGATTGTCATAAACATATATTTTGATGTATAATTTTATGGAAATTTGGTTGCTAATGCTCACTTGAAAACTATATCATGAACCAAGTTCAACTTGTGTAATTTTGTGTGTTCTTTGATTCAATTGTTGTGAAGCATGATCTTGAGTTTGAATGTGTTTCTTTGGCTTATTTGGGATTGTCATGGTATTGATATTATGTAGAATTTTTGTTAGTTCCACTTGCACATCATTTCCATCTTCACAACTCATGAAAAGTATCCAATTTGTTGCTTTTTTTTGACATAGGACTTGTTGATTTTGGTTGTTTGTTAATTCTAAGTGATAAAATGTTGTTTCCTTGTGATACTAATTGATATTGAGTTGCTGGAAATTTTCTGTGTTGCTTATTCATCGCGTCTTGCTCGGTTTTGACTCTTACGCGCGTAGTGTCGGCTTTACCAAATTGGCTATAACTTTTGATCTATGATGATTTTTTGAGCATACGAATAATGTTTTCCATATTTAATAATATTTCTGGAGCTGCTGAAAGTCAAGGTTGTTGGTTAGATTAGATTTATGCTACCTGGAGTCCCACTTTTTGATTTGGGTGATTAGATTTATGTTATTAGGGTTTTTGCTGATTTTGTGATTTGGATCATTGTGTTATTCATGTTTTTACTTATATTATTTTTATTATGTTACAAAGGTCAATGATGTCCTACGAGCTAACATGGCCAGGTATTAGCCGTTATTTACTATGCTTAACGATCATTTCTAGTTTTATCAGTGGTTAAACATGGGTTGTGTGGCGAATGGGGAAGATTAAGGTACATATGAAACATTGGCGTTGTTTAATGCAGTAAATCTCTTTGAAGTACTTAGTCAACATGAAATATTTCCAAGTGACAAACATATTCTGGTAACCTATATAAAAATAGACTTAAGCAGAACTATAGGTAATACATACATCCCTATTTTGGGGGAACAGAAAGGATTGTTATAGAAGTAGATTGCATAGACGACTATTTAGTCCGTCTATTAATTTTTAGAACTCTAAGTGATTTTATCACTTTATAGACTGTCCCACATGTGCAATTGTCCAGCTGAGTTTCAATATGTCATGTATGTAAATCCACCACCTCCACCGAGCCGTGCTTCTAATTCAAACAAACTTAAGGCTCCTCGTCGAGTGAAACATTGTCCTACAAACTTCATCATTAAGGCACCTCTAGAAGTAAAATGTCTTGCTATAAGGTCTAACATCAAGGTTCTTCGAGCATTCAAATATTGTCCATCAAAATTTAAACATTACGGCACCTTGAACAACAGTCAAGAGTCCAACTATAAAATCCAACGTCAAGTCTCTTCAATCAGTCAAGTATCTTCTTAAAAAGTCCAGCATTAAAGCACCTGGTCGTTTAATATCATTGTTACTAAACGACGAGGTGGCATAATGCTGGAATTTTTTGGAAGATGCTTGACTGGTTGAGGAGACTTGACGTTGGATTTTATAGTTGGACTCTTGATTGCTGTTCAAGGTGCCGTTGTTCAAGAGTCCAACTATAAAATCCAACGTCAAGTCTCTTCAATCAGTCAAGTATCTTCTTAAAAAGTCCAGCATTAAAGCACCTGGTCGTTTAATATCATTGTTACTAAACGACGAGGTGGCATAATGCTGGATTTTTTTGGAAGATGCTTGACTGATTGAGGAGACTTGACGTTGGATTTTATAGTTGGACTCTTAAATGCTGTTCAAGGTGCCGTAATGTTACATTTTGATGGACAATATTTGACTGCTCGAAGAGCCTTGATGTTGGACCTTATAGCAAGACTTTTTACTTTTAGAGGTGCTTAATGTTGGAGTTTGTAGTACGATGTTTCACTCGTCGAGGAGCCTTAAGTTTGTTTGAATTAGAAGCACGACTCGGTGGTGGTGGTGGGTTTACATACGTGACATATTGAAACTCAGTGGGACAATTGTGCCTGTGGAGAGTCTATAAAGTGATAAAAATCATCTAGAGTTTTACAGATTAATACATGAACTAAATGATCGTCTATCAAATCCACTTCTACAACAATCCTTTCTGCTCCCCATAATCGGGGCTTGTGTATTACCTATGGCTCTGCTAAAGTCTTCTTTAATATAGATTACCGAAATATGTTCCTCATTTGGAAATTCACTTGGAAATATTCCATGTTGTCAAGTACTTCAAAAAGATTTACTACATGCCAATGTTTCATGTATATGTATGTACCTTGATCTTCGCCACACGACCCATGCTTTACCCACTGATGATTCCAGAAATGATCGTTAAGCATGATAAATGAATCGTGATATGGTGTCATGGTGTGGTTCATGATGATCAAAATAAAATTAATGAATCTATTTTAACAAGCATCATTGTTGAAATCATCAAATTGTTACCTTTCCAAAAGCAAATATTTTTTCCCAGCTATAGATCAAATAACTTATTCCATGTCGTGTCTTGGTCTACTAGAAAATATCAAAAAGAGATATACCAAAATCCGGCTTTAAACAAAAAGTATTATTCTAAATTATGCCAAAAGAAATGGAAAAAAGTGAACAAATCACCTAATAGTAGAATCCAAAGATGAATAAAGTCAATAGCTACATGTTCCCCAAAATTGATTTTAAAAAGAGAAAATAAATGGTCCTTTCATATTGATTAAACAGTGTACACAACAACCAAAATTATAATTCTGCACACTCTGTGCTGTAATGTTGGTTGATGGAAGGTAAGGTTTGGTGATAAGTGAATATGGATGGCCACTTATTGCATCCTTATATAAACCAAACTATCATAAATCACATTAATAATTACGGAATAGCATGTTTTTTATGTTTGTATTTTGAATTTTCGATAGTTATTAATTGGTATTCATATGTATCATAATTAATTTTGATATGCATGTGCCACCATGTTGCCGTAATGAACAGTGGTTTACAAGACTTGTTCATAATTGAAAGTGAATATGGATGGCCACTTATTGCATAATAATACCATGTGCCTGTATATTATATTCAGTCATTTCTATATATTTCTAATAGGTATGATTGATATATGTTAAAGTGTAAGTACTCAAATGAGTTCTAACAAAAGGAATGGGTAAAATTCTAAATAATTTAGATTTTTCTCCCACAGTTTTAATTATTTAAGTGTTTGAGAAATTTGGCATATTTTAGAATCTTCTTAATTACTTCAATGAGTGAAATATTCACTTCCACGTTTCTGAATGTATCTAATACTTGTCTCTATTTTCCTCATCTATTTTTTAGTCTTCATTGCTATTTGAGGGAGAGGAAGTGGTTTAGTGTTCTTGTTTACATCAATGGTTTCAGGTTTAGGTTCAAGTATTTTTCTCGGGTGTTTCTTTAACATTTTTTTCCGATCAAAGACCAATGACGCTTCCATTAGGATTATTCAAATTCACTATTGTTTGAGCACGTAGTGAGTTAGATCATTGATCCTGCATGTGATTGATTGAAATTTTTAGTTGTCCAATTTTGGTCTAATTTTTGAAAGGTGAAATGTGTTATTTGTTGAAATTGTAGATTTTGAACAGTCATTTGGATGAGTAGTTATTCACTAATATTGTGTTGAGGACATCTAGACACTAGTTTTTGAATCACCCCCAATACTCATTAAAAAATTCTCTATAAATCTTCCTAATGCCACATATTCCTTTTTTATAAATATTTTCTTCTAATCATTCCTGCTTGTAACATAATATGCCTGAAAGTAGTACGACTAATCTATCGCAGCACCTTAAAGATATAATGGAAAGCCTCTCAACTTGATATGGTCTTTCGTGACTCCCTCGGGTTTCAGTGGTGTAGATCACGCTACATAAAATTATTTCAAGTGCTGATGAGGATCCTCTCCTGCAAAACCATCAAACTTTATCAACAAGTATATCTATCTAGATTTAAGCTCAAATGGTACAACCAAGGTAGGTTATTCTCAATACACAATGCATGATAATTAAATAGGGGCATCTATCGTACTCCAATTTTTGCATCAGTCATTTTTCAACTATTTCACAATCCATTTGCAATCCTTTGCATTGACTGTGTCTGGGTTAATAGTTGACTGTTTGTGAAGTCCATTGGCCCAGTCGTTTTGCTAATCTCGTCGCATCTAAGCTGTGATTGATTTTTGCACCTTGTATATCTGATTTCCTTGCATCATGTGTTAATTGGATTAATTGTTAATTTTATTATTATCGAAATTAATATTTTCTTTAATAATTAAATTTACTATGAATTTATTTAGCATTGTAAATAATATTTAATTTCTTCTTCTTATCTTTTAATTAAAGATGCATTCAAAATAAGTTTTTTAATTAAATTTACATTATAGTAAATATTTGTAAATAAGTTTTTTAATACTTTTTTTACATTAAACAAAATAGTACCAAAAAAAAAAAAACACAGGAAATGTCTTCTTCATCTTGCTGCTCCACTATCCCAGCATCTCTGCACAAAACCTGTTCAAATCAGTTTCAATTTTCCCTTCGGTCCCTCAAAACCTCACTCAATCTCATCGATACACACCCCATACGAATCTGAGTCCCACTCAAAACGACAAATACAACACAACCTGCAAAGAAACTCTCATCCTTCACCTCAACGCTCAACCACAACTCACCCTCAACAGCAATAATCGAACCTACAGCCTCACCAACAAACACACGAAACTTCACCTCCCTCAAACACATCGCACCACGCCACTCTACAGTAGTCACACACGAACTGCACACAAAACGCATAGAAATCCAGAAGCGAGAAGGTCGACGAAGAAGAAAAGAGTCAAGGGCGCTTACCTGAAGGTGTTGAATCCGCTCCATCGAGGGTATCTCCGACGTAACCTCATCTCTATTTTTGTAACTTGCTTCCGTTTTGCCCGATAATTATTGTAATATGTAATCTGAATCAATATTGAAAGATCGGGGATTTAGGATTTTTGTGGGATAAGGGTTTCATTGCTTGTTGCTTGCATTCGTTGATTGAACATCGGGTTTCATTGCTTGTTGCTTGCATTCGTTGATTGAACATCGTGAGAGAAAGCAAGATGAATGAGTGAAACCTTGAGAACAGAGAGTGATGAGCGGCGAGAGCATTTCGTTGTCGTTGTTGTTCGTTCATGTACTAAAAGAGAGCATTTCGTTGTTGCTGCTAAAGAGTCGACAGATCTTCATATCTTAATTGGTTTCGGTTGTCCCTTATTGCCTTAATCATTCTTGTCCAGGTACCATGTTGTGACAGAATTTTTTATCCTATTTTCATCTTGTGAATGAATACTGATTATTATTCATTCGCAGTTCTAAAGATGAATACTGCCAGCAGGCTTTGCTGTCCTTGATAGAAAAGGTCCCCATAAATGATTCTGTTCATCACGTGGTCACCAAAATCCTATCAACTTGTGTGAAACTATCCCAAAAAGTTGACGACTCAATATCTTTGATGTCAGGTATGTATTATGATTCTGAATTAAGATTTCAGGGAATTCTAGAACGTGAGAAAATTTAATATGAATGGAAATTAATTTTTGGATTCTATCACCAATAGTTGTAACTGCTGTAACTAACCTCTAAATTAGTTTTTACAACTGTACTCGGCTCAGCTCTAATAGTTGCAGTCTAGTCAACTATTCAGTTATGATATGATGCCTAGCCTATTGTCCTCACAACTTTGTTGTTTTTTAAATGTCAAATAGCTGGATGGGCAAAAAAGATTCTGATAATTGTTAATACAAAGTATCCGTCTGAACTTCGCGGAGCAGTTAATCATTTCCTTCAGGTATGCTGAAATTTTTGTATGCTTCTCTTTGTGAGCAATTATACGAAAGTCTTAATAGTCTGAACTCAGCTTGTTAAACTTCAACAGAATAACAAATCACATTCAAAGACAGACGATTCACTGTATAAGATTTTATGTAAGATGTTGGATGGTAATTTGGATTAACCATCTGATATCTCAGAGTCTAAAGTTTGGTTTGCCTTGTATCATCCAAAGGTAGTACCACCCATTAACTTTCTATGGAATTTCAGTGTCTATAATCCTGAAGTATGAATGGTCATCAATTTTCTGTTAGTATTTATGAGCTTCATTCTTATTTATGTGGTATAGGCTGATGTTAGACGAACTACACTGCGTGATATAAATTCTTTGGCATCTTCAAAATCGAGGCATTTGTCTCATACAAATTACAATTCCAAATCCTATGACATCATACTAAATTATCATCCTAAATTATAATTCTACAACTTCAACAAAATTTTCCCACCAAAACTCTTTTATTATAATTAATTAATTAACAATAATGAAATTCTCATAATTAATAATAAAAAATAAATCTATAATCCCACTTATCCCACTACTTCATTATAATATCAATTTGAGCCATTTGAGCCTCCTAGCATTTTTTTTCTTTTCTAACACCCCTTTCATTTAATCCCTTCCCTTCATTATTTTTTTGAAACTTTTTTATATTTTTTCAATTGTGTTTGCAAATTTCTTAGTTTTTTTTTTCTTTTGGATTGATATAGAGATATTAGAGGTTTGAACTAGACGTACACCTGTGCGATGCACGAGTTAATTTTCTAATATCATTTTTGTTAATTATATTATTTAAAGGGTTAATACTACTTTACCCCCTGCCATATAAGCGAGATTCGGTTTACCCCCTCTAAAAAAAAAACTTATTGGACAAACCTTGCAAAATAAAGATTCCATCAAATTTGACCCTGATCAGTTTTTTTGGCCAAGATTCTTAGAATCTTGCCTACGTGGCATTTTTGGTAGTGCTGACTGTACAGCACATTGCTTATGTGGCACAGTCAGCACTGCCACGTGGAATTTTTTTTTAATAAAAATTTAATATTTTTTTAAAATTTTTTTATTAATTTTGTTGATTTTTTTAATTTTTTTTTTAAAAAAAAATTAATATTTTTTTTACGTTTTTATTATATATAAATTATAAAAAAATTGAAAAAGAATTATAAAAAATTGGAAAAATTAAAAAAAATTTACGTTTTTACGTTTTTATTAATTTTTTTTAAAATTTTTTTTCCAAAATTGTTTTACTGTTTTTTTTTATTATTTTTAAAATTTATTTTTATTATATATAAATTCGCAGGTATTTTCAAATCCGTAGGTAAATCCACAGGTATTGTCAAATTCGCAGGTAAATCCGCATGTATTTTTAAAGGTAAATCCGCATGTAATTTTAAATTCGTAGTTAAATCCGCAGGTATTGTCAAATCCGTAGGTAAATCCGCAGGTATTTTTAAATCCGTAGGTAAATCCGCAGGTATTGTCAAATTCGTAGGTAAATCCGCAGGTATTGTCAAATTCGCAGGTATTGTCAAATTCGCAGGTAAATCCGCATGTATTTTTAAAGGTAAATCCGCATGTAATTTTAAATTCGTAGTTAAATCCGCAGGTATTGTCAAATCCGTAGGTAAATCCGCAGGTATTTTTAAATCCGTAGGTAAATCCGCAGGTATTGTCAAATTCGTAGGTAAATCCGCAGGTATTGTCAAATTCGCAGGTAAATTCCAGGTAAATTCGCAGGTAAATTCGCAGGTAAATCCCCAGGTATTGTCAAATTCGTAGGTAAATCCGCAGGTATTGTCAAATCCGTTGATGAATCCGCAGGTATTTTTAAATCCGTACGTAAATCCGCAAGTACTGTCAAATATTTTTTAAAAACGTAAAAAAATATTAAATTTTTTAAAAAAAAATATTAATTTTTTTTAAAAAAAAATTAATTTTTTTTAAAAAAAAAATAAAAAATTTAAAAAAAAAAATAATTTTTTTAAAAAAAATATATTAATTTTAAAAAAAAAATTCAAAAAAAAAATTAAATTCCACGTGGCAGTGCTGACTGTGCCACATTGCTTATGTGTTGTACAGTCAGCACTACCAAAAATGCCACGTAGGCAAGATTCTAAGAATCTTGGCCAAAAAAACTGATCAGGGTCAATATTGATGGAATCTTTATTTTGCAAGGTTTGTCCAATAAGTTTTTTTTTTAGAGGGGGGTAAACCGAATCTCGCTTATATGGCAGGGGGGTAAAGTAGTATTAACCCTTATTTAAATAAATAGATATCTTATGATTCTACCTAAAATTGAGAATGTATTTCAGTGATATAAAAGTTTGATTTTATAATTTCAAATATCATCAAAATACTAGTTAAAAACATTCATCTTGATTCACTCATTTGAGTTCTATTTCTAATAAGAAAATGGTTTCTATACTCAATGCAATATTAATTATTTATCTCAAAAATTCTTTTAAAATTTTGTGAAATTATTAAAAAATTAATAAAAATGAAAAATTGAGTTTCGATATAAAATGAGTTAGTGGTGATTATTAGAGACAGAGAGTGAACAATACAAAATGAATAAGTAGTGAAATATGAATAATTAACATATATCAATAGAGTTAAGAAATAATTATATTAGAAAGAATACTACTAATTAAAAATAGTTAACATATAATACATATTAATAAAAAAAACTAATTAATTACGTTATAACTTTATTTTAATTGATAATGAAGTAGTGGGATTATAGATTTGTTTTTTATTATTAATTATGAGAATTTCATTATTTAGTGGGAAACTTTTGTTGGAGAAGTTGTAGAATTATAATTTAGTTGGTGATAATTGTTAATCGTGTAAAGTTGTTGTTGGTGTGAGTCATGGGAGTTCGTCCGCGAGAATTCATGTTGATGAGAACTAGTTGTTGGCTTGGGATTCTTTTTATGATTAATTGACGATATGGATTTTGATTATTTGAATGTTGCTGAATTTGGATTAGTAATACACGCTGTTCATTTTCCTTATGAATTGTATGGAGATAACATGCTTTGACAGAATTGTTGAATTCTATTTCATTGATTATATCACATATTGAGATACTTTGTGGATTGAAACATGAATTGATGAAGAAATGTTTTCTTCTTGTGGTGTGGTTGGTTAGTTATCTTTGTGCATGCTCTTACTGCATTTCGTTTTGATACACTTGTCGCACCGTGTGAAGTTTTGTCACTAAACGCTAGTTTAAGATGGAAGCATGCTTTGTTGTGTTTATGACAATAATAATTGTTGTTTGTGTTGAGTAATGATGAAGTAGATTTTGTTGATGACATTATTGTTGTGATGAAACATACTTGATGTGCTAATGATGGAAAATTTGATGATGTTTTGGTGGAGTTTTGATGACATTTTGGTGTTATTTTGATGATATTTTGTAGCTGGAAATTCAATTTTGTTTTGGTACTCTAAAGGTGCATAAAATGGTATTAACATGAGTGCATGATTGCTGAAAATTTTGAGTGATAATTGTTGGTGCTTGACATAAAAGTGGATGAAAATGGTGGATTAAAAAGGATAGTACTGCTGAATTTTTGCTTGAGGACTTGTATTGATGTTCATTAATTGAACAATGGTGACAATGGCTCTGTTCTTAATTGTTGGTTGATTACATGAGTTGGAAACATAATTGTTGAGCTTTAATTGGTAGTATAATCTATTTTTTGTTGCCATGAGCTTGTGTTGTTGTTGTGAAAATTGACAAAATATTGAAAAGAGCTTTGCTATCGTTTGTTACATTTTCAAACTTGGTGCTATTTCTTACTTGATGGATTGTCATAAAAATATACTTTGATGCATAATTTTATGGAAATTTGGTTGCTAGCGCTCACTTGAAAACTATATCATGAACCAATTTCAACTTGTGGATTTGTGTGTTCTTTGAATCAATTGTTGTGAAGCATGATCTTGAGTTTGAATGTGTTTCTTTGGCTTATTTGGGACTATCATGTTATTGATATTATGCAGAATTTTTGTTAGTTCCACCTACACTACATTTCCATCTTCACAGCTCATGAAAAGTATCCAATTTGTTGCTTTTTTTGACATAGGAATTGTTGATTTTGGTTGTTTGTTGATTCTAAGTGATAAAATGTTGTTTCCCTGTGCTACTAATTGATATTGAGTTGCTGGAAATTTTCTGTGTTGCTTATTCATCGCGTCTTGCTCGGTTTTGACTCTTACGCGCGTAGTGTCGGCTTTACCAAATTTCCAACTGGTTGATGATACCTGTGGTTTGGCTGTTTCCATTTGCATATAAATCCTTTATATACATGATTTATAAAATACTTTTTTTTCCAGGGATTTGCCAGTGGTTTTATTAGAATTGTCTAAGGAGTTCAACATTGAAAAGTTTCTTGTTGTTTTATTGGACTCCCTAATTAACTGCAGGTGAGAATTCTATGAGTTTCTTTCTGGCGGTCTATGCATACTATACTACCAAAAACTTTTTTGTGCAGATTATTATTCATTCGCAGTTCTAAAGATGAATACTGCTAGCAGGCTTTGCTGTCCTTGATAGAAAAGGTCCCCATAAATGATTCTGTTCATCACGTGGTCACCAAAATCCTATCAACTTGTGTGAAACTATCCCAAAAAGTTGATGACTCAATATCTTTGATGTCAGGTATGTATTATGATTCTGAATTAAGATTTCAGAGAATTCTAGAACGTGAGAAAATTTAATATGAATGGAAATTAATTTTTGTATTCTATCACCAATAGTTGTAACTGTTGTAATTAATATGATGCTGAAATTTAGTATGATGCTGAAATTAATTGGCTGAACTTCCTCAAATTATGGATAATGTGATGAAGTCCTCTCGTATTGTGCTGTCTAGTCACGATTTGAAACCAATAACTAATGATGTTTTATCAGTCTCAACTGAAACCCATTTTATTTCTGTTCTTGTTACTTTGGAGGCAGTTATGGACAAGCTCGGTGGATTCCGAAATCCATATCTCACAAATATCATGGAGCTTCTGGTGCTTCATCCCGAATATGTATCGGGAATGTATCCCAAAGTGGAATCCCGAGCTCATGGATTATGAAAGCTTCTTGCTGGAAAAATTCCAATAAGGCTTGCTATAACATAAGTATTGTTTGGCTGTCCTAGTATGAAATGATTGCATGTTTTCTAACTGAACATCATTTTATTACAGGTACGCCTTGCCTTGTCGCCATTGTTAAAACTATATCCTGCTGCCGTTGAAGCTGGGGATAAAAGCTTAACAGTTGTGTTTGATATGTTGGCAACATTTATTGGTACAATGGACAGATCATCTATCGTGGCATTCCATGGAAAGATTTTTGACTTTTGCTTGGTTGCTCTTGATCTTCGCCGTCAAAGTCCTCGTTCAGTTCAAAACATTTATTTAGTGGAAAAAGGTGTGATGAGTGCTATACTTGCGCTGACCCTAAAGTTTACTGAGAGCATGTTCAAGCCTCTTTTTGTAAAAGTATTGAATGGGCAAAATCTGTAATGGATGAAACTGCATCAGCAGGAAACATGGATAGGGCCATATCTTTTTATGGCATGGTAAATAAGCTTGCTGAGAACCATCGGTAAGTCACTGCCTAAATATTATTATGTGTTTATGACAATAATAATTGTTATTTGTGTTGAGTAATGATGGAGTGGATTTTGTTGATGACATTATTGTTGTGATGAAACATACTTGCTGTGCTAATGCTGGAAAATTTGATGATGTTTTGGTGGAGTCTTGATGACATTTTGGTGTTATTTTGATGATATTTTGTAGCTGAAAATTCAATGTTGTTTTGGTGATTGTTTTGGTACTCTAAAAGTGCATAAAATGGTATTAACATGAGTGCATGATTGCTGAAAATTTTGAGTGATAATTATTGGTGTTTGACATTAAAATTGATGAAAATGGTGGATTAAAAAGGATAGTAATGCTGAATTTTTGCTTGCGGACTTGTTTTGATGTTCATTAGTTGAATAATGGTGACAATGACTTTGTTCTTAATTGTTGGTTGATTACATGAGTTGGAAACATAATTGTTGAGCTTTAATTGGTAGTATAATCTATTTTTTTGTTGTCATGAGCTTGTGTTGTTGTTGTGAAAATTGACAAAATATTGAAAAGAGTTTTGCTATCATTTGTTACATTTTCAAACTTGGTGCTATTTCTTATTTGATGGACTGTCATAAACATATACTTTGATGCCTAATTTTATGGAAATTTGGTTGCTAGTGCTCACTTGAAAACTATATCATGAACCAATTTCAACTTGTGGATTTAAGTGTGTTCTTTGAATCAATTGTTGTGAAGCATCATGATCTTGAGTTTGAATGTGTTTTTTTGGCTTATTTGGGACTGTCATGGTATTGATATTATGCAGAATTTTTGTTAGTTCCACTTACACTACATTTCCATCTACACAACTCATGAAAAGTATTAAATTTGTTGTTTTTTTTGACATAGGACTTGTTGATTTTGGTTGTTTGTTGATTCTAAGTGATAAAATGTTGTTTCCTTGTGCTACTAATTGATATTGAGTTGCTGGAAATTTTCTGTGTTGCTTATTCATCGCGTCTTGCTCGGTTTTGACTCTTACGCGCGGAGTTTCGGCTTTACCAAATTGGCCATAACTTTTGATCTATGATGAGTTTTTGAGTATGCAAATAATGTTTTCCATATGTAATAATATTTTTGGAGCTTGGAGTCCCATTTTTTTCTATATTCTCAACTTTGTTGTTCATGAAAGAAAATCCTAATAGAGTATTAGCAATAGAAAACCAAAAAGTTTGGGATCCATATATATATATATACATGCTCAAAATTCTCCTATATATCTCTATCTTCAACTGTGAATGAGGCAACAACTGCACCATCTCATAGCAGCGGTAGTGGTGCATGGTTAGCATACAATTGCGGCCATCCAGCAATGCCAACATAACATCAGCCTCTAATCAAACTCAGCTTCTAGGAAGGACAGTTGTCTCCACCAACTGGGGACTGCTTGGGCCACCTAGTGGCAAAAATTGGAAATATAACTGTCCCCCGAAACTAAAGTTACTATTATTACATTATATGTGACATGGACAAAAATGATTTAAAACAAGGTTTTGGTTGTTTGAAAATAATAACTGTGGGTGGTTTGACTAGTCATGTGTGGTTTGACTGTACGCAATGCAATTTGTGGTCTTCTGAAAACCCAATATACACCATTTTAAATAGACTTTTATGAGGATTAGCATTGATTCATAGACTAAGATATATCAGACGAATATCCACCGAGCATCTCTAATATAAATCCGATGTTGGAAAGTGGCTCTATAGCTTCTGGCGCAGGTGTGGGAGCCTTCACAACAATGCTCATATTAGGCCTAAGATTAGCTTCATCTTGCACACACAGTGCTGCTACAACTGCAAATATTAGAGTGCAGCGTTAAAGTGTCAGACCAACTATGAAAATATGAATAAAACGGATTAAGTGATATTCTAACCTTCAAATTCAATTTCATTTTGTTACAATTTTGCCACACACAGAATTAAGAATATTAATATCATTGTCACTAAACGACGAGATGTTGTATATTTTAGGAATATCTTGACTGGTTGAGATGTTGTATTTTTTAGGAAGATGCTTGATTGGTTGAGGAGACTTGACGTTGAATTTTATAGTTGGATTCATGGCTGTTGTTCGAGGTGCCACAATGTTGCAATTTGATCGACAATATTTGACTGTTCGAAGAGATGGAGAATATTTGGCTGCTCGAAGAGATGTTGGACCTTTTAGCAAAACTTCTTACTTCTAAAGCGTTTTAGTGATTGTGTTATTTATATTTTTACTCATATTATTTTTATTTTGTTACAAAGGTTAATGCTGCCCTACGAGCTAACATGGTCAGGTATTGACCTTCATTTTAACGTTTATTTTCTGGAATCATCAGTGGGTAAAGCATGTGTCGTGTGGCGAATGGGGGAGATCAAGGTACATACATGAAACATTGACGTTTAATGCAGTAAATCTCTTTTAAATACTTGGGCAACATAGAGATATTTCCATGTTTCCCAAGTACTTCAAAGAGATTTAGTGCTTTGAACAACACCAATGTTTCATGTATGTACCTTGATCTTCTCCATTCGCCACACGACCCATGCTTTACCTATTGGTAATTCCAGAAATGATCGTTGAACATGGTAAATGAAGGCCAATACCTGACCATGTTAGCTCGTAGGGCAGCATTAACCTTTGTAACATAATAAAAATAATATGAGTAAATATATGAATAACACAATCATCCAAATCACAAAATCACTAAAACATTAAGGCACCTTTAGAAGTAAAAGTCTTGCTATAAGGTCCAACGTCTCTTTGAGCAGTCAAATATTGTCCATCAAAATGCAACATTACGACACCTCGAGCAGCAGTTAAAAATCCAACTATAAAATCTAACGTCAAGTCTCCTCAACCAGTCAAGCATCTTCCTAAAAAATACAACATCTCGTCGTTTAGTGACAATGATATTCATTGTCTTAATGCTTTGTGTGGCAAAATTGCAATTAAATGAAATTGAATTTGATGGTTAGAATATCACTCAATCCATTTTATTTTATATTTTCATAGTTGGTCTGACACTTTAACGTTGCACTCAAATATTTGCAGTTGTAGCAGCACTATATGTGCAGGGTGAAGCTGATCTTAGGCCTAATATGAGCATTGTTGTGAAGGCTCCCACACCTGCGCCAGAAGTTATAAAGCCACTTTCCAACATTTGATTTATATTAGGGATGCTCGGTGGATATTCGTCTGATATATGTTAGTCTATGAATCAATGTTAATCCCCTTAAAAGTCTATTTCAAACTGTGTATATTGGATTTTAAGAAGACCACAAATTGTATTGCGTATAGTCAAACCACACATGACTAGTCAAACCACCCACTGTTATTATTTTCAAACAACCAAAACCTTTGTGTTAAATCATTTTTGTTCATGTCACATATAATGTAGTAATAATAACTTTTGTTTTTGGGATAGTTATATTTCCAATTTTTGCCATTCTCATTTTCTGCATGATGCTTTGTTTGCAAAGTAGGTGGCCCAAACAGTCCCCAGTTGGTGGAGACAATCGTCCTTCCTAAAAGCTGGGTTTGATTGGAGGCTGATGTTATGTTGACATTGCTGGATGGTTGGACGCCGTAGTTGTATGCTAACCATGCACCACTACCGCTGCTATGAGGTGGTGCAGTTGTTGCCTCATTCACATTTGAAGATAGAGATATATAGGAGAATTTTGAGCATATATATAAGGATCCCAAACTTATTGGTTTTCTGTTGTTGATACTCTATTAGGTTTTCTTCCCTGAACAACAAAGTTGAGAATATATATGTTACGTTAGTGTTATTCTTTGGTTTCAAGACAATAGTATTATACGTAGAAGAATTAACAAAACTTCGGCTCTCTTCTAATAACAGATATGATGAGGGAGCACTTAAGAATTTGGTTTTGAATTTATTTCTTAACCTTTACTTGCCTTCTGGTGTTGCTGTTAGCTAATATATGTTTTGGATCTTGATATCATGATTTTCACAGTGTTCTATTTTCTATAATGAAATGTAAAAAACATATCCGAATCCATTATGATAGTTTGCGTATTATTAACAGTATTTATTACCGATTAGCATGTTTTTTATGTTTGTATTTTGATTTTTCGATAGTTATTAATTGGTATTGATATGGATCATAATTAATTTTGATATGCATGTGCCACCATGTTGTCGTACTGAACAGTGGTTTGTAAGACTTCATCATAATTGAAAGTGAATATGGATGGCCACTTATTGCGTAATAATACCATGTGTCTGTATATTATATTCAGTCATTTCTTTATTGTGGCTTCATAAAAATGTTGAAAACTAAACATAAAAGTTTATCATAAATACTAAAATCATAAACTGTGCATTGTATATTTCTAATAGGTATGATTGATATATGTTAAAGTGTAAGTACTCAAACGAGTTCTAACAAAAGGAATGGGTAGAATTCTAATGAGTGAAATGTTCACTTCTGAATGTATCTAATACTTGTCTCTATTTTCCTCATCTATTTTTTTAGTAAACATTGCTATTTGAGGGAGAGGAACTGGTTTAGTGTTCTTGTTTACATCAATGGTTTCAGGTTTAGGTTCGTGTATTTTTCTCGGGAGTTTCTTTAACATTTTTTTCCCGATCTAAGACCAATGACGCTTCCATTAGGATTATTCGAATTCACTATTGTTTGAGCATGTAGTGGGTTAGATCATTGATCCTGCATGTGATTGATTGAAATTTTTAGTTGTCTAATATTGGTCTAATTTTTGAATGGTGAAATGTGATATTTGTTGAAATTGTAGATTTTGAACAGCCATTTGGATTAGTAGTTATTCAGAGTGTTGAGGACATCTAGACACTAGTTTTTGAATCACCCCCACTATTATATAAATCTTCCTAATGCCACATTCCTTTTCTAATACAAGAAGCTCTTGATGCAGGAATAAATATTTCTATGAATACTTTCTTCTAATTATTCCAGCTTGTAACAAAATATGCCTGAAAGTAGTACAACTAATCTATCGCAGCACCTTGAAGATATAGTCTTTCGTGACTCCTATTTCAAGGGTTTCAGTGGTGTAGATCACGCTACATAAAATTATTTCAAGTGCTGATGAGGATTCTCTCCTACAAAATCACTAATCTTTACCAACAAGTGTATCTAGCTAGATTTAAGCTCAAATGGTACAGCCAAGGTAGGTTATTCTCAATACACAATGCATAATAAGTGACATTAGGTATATCAAGCTCTATTGAAGATCTTCGAGGTTCATCCATATTATGATTAGTATATTCACTATTAGAATCAAATAAAATATGATTGAACAACAACACAATATTCCAACAGTGACCTTTTTACTCAAACCAAAGTGGAAAATGAAAAAAAAAAGATTAAAATAAAATATAAAATAGCAACAAAAATTTCTGAAGGAAGGAATTTAAAATTTTTAGAGTGAAAACATCTAAAGGAAGGAATTTAAAATTTTTAGAGTGAAAACATCTAAGGGAGTCATGTTCTTTGATTTATTTGTGATTCTATGGGAACATTTTGGAACAATCTGAATAATTGCTCAATGGTCACTTGCGTGACTATTTGGAATATTTACCTATATACTACAACCTTGTAAATAAATAAAAAAAAAAAGAAATATGAGTGCTAATAGGATTCTAAAATTGACTTTATTGTTAGAGAATCTCCAATAACGACGTTAATTTGATTTATTGTCTCACACGAGTCTAAAAAGAACTAATAAAAATCATAGATTATAAAAGTGACACTTGAGTTGTATCACATAAACTTCTAATTCAATTGACTAAATTTACAATGAATAAAGTTATAAAGTGGACTTTTCGAATTTGCACGATTTTAAGGAAATTCTATAAAAATGTGTTTGAGTACAAATCTATTAATCTGCTAAATCGCCAACTCGCCAACTCTACCTATCAGTTCTACGGTTCAATCTCTAATTTCAATTTTATTTACTACAAAAAAATACTGTTAGACGCTGGCCTTAGGATCTAGAGGGGGGGTGAATAGATCGTTCACAGTTTTACGGAGTTAAACGACTTTTCAGCGGAAGTGATTCTGAATCGACTCGCGTCTATTCCGAACCACTATCGAAACGATTGTATATGTGTTTAAAACCAGTCAAAAACTTGAGGTAAGTGATAAGAGTATACGTTGCAGAATCAAAGCGTTGCTCTTATTGAAAATCAGATTAACTTCTTGAATGATGGACAATGTTTGCAATGTAGTAAGAGTGATAGAAACAAATATACAAACACTTGGTGATAATGATCAAATTGACGGTGATTCAATATGTGATGGATTGTGATGTTTATATAAGTTCTCAATTCACAATCTTAACACTCGAATCGTTGATCAATTTGCTATTATAACCAAATATGAACAGAACGTAAATGAAAAAGTAAAAGCGACAAGAACACGATATTTGTTTAGGCAGTTCGTCGATCGTCCTCGCTACGACTACGTCTGCCCCCAATTCCAAACTGAAATTGGGTAATCTTTCATTAATGTTGAAAGTAGTATATACAAAGAAGATAACAAATCGATAAACCATAAACCAATTATGTCGATCCTTTGAATCTTCTTCCCCCTTAATCTTGAATCAGATCAAGGTTATCCAAGAGCTTCACTTTGATCCCTTTCTGCAGTGTCTTCAATTCCCTCGAACCCTTGTTCTTCAATCTTCACACTCAGCCGGATCCTCGATGAAACCTCTTGATAAAAACCCCCAAGAAACACCTATCTTGGAGGACAAAACCCGCAGATTTTATTCACCAAAAACCCCACAAATCTTCACCCACTAGGAATCTTCAATTCCGTTCCATGGACGTTATCGAACTCGATCACTAACCCTCAACGCAAGAATGATTATGTGTAATTGTGTTGGAGATGACGAAGAACGAAGATGAGAAGCCTTTGTGTATCTTTCAGTCGTTGGTGTTTCATTGAATAATTGAACCTTTGATAATATATATGATAGCTTAACAGTTGGAGATGAGAGAAACAGAATTTTTGGCATTCTTGATCAGTTAGGTCGACCTCTTGTAGTGCTTAGGTCGACCTAGCAGAGCTTGCAGAATTTTGCTCCCAGTTAGGTCGACCTGTTTAAGGAGTAGGTCGACCACAATCCTCTTCAGATGCATTCTGGGGACATTTTCTCAGATTAGGTCGACCTAGTTGTTGTGTAGGTCGACCTAGCAGACTGATATGTAAATTTCTTCATTTTAGGTCGACCTGGATGATGTGTGAGTCGACCTAGCAGAGGTATATTGATTTTTCTTCATTTTAGGTCGACCTGGGTTGACAGTAGGTCGACCTAACTGCTGCTTTTCTGCATTCTTCTTGTTTTGTTTGTGTTGAGTCAACCTATAAGCATAATAAGTCGACCTGTTCTGACATGAGTGATCAATGCTTGCTTTTCTTTGAGTTTTCTGCTTCCACCTTGTTGCTTGTATGCTTATTGAGTTTGCCATGAATCAAAAACATCTTTGTGATTGTAATCTTGTATTCACAAATACATTTTATGACAAGGTAAATAATAGGCACGCCACATTTTAAATTTTAAAAAAATATGTTACATATTTCCTCTGTTGAGCTGCCAACCTAGTAAAAAAATATACAGGGAACACGTCTTTGAATCCCAACAACTGCATTTTAGCAACTTTTAATTTTTTATATTTTTGTTTATGGCCTAATTACCTCAGGTGAGCTGGCAACCGAGGGAAAAAATGTTAATAGATCACGCCTTCAAATTCCAGCAACTACATTTTAGCACCTTTTATTTTATTTATATTTTTATTTATGACATATTACCTTGGCTGAGCTAGCAACTGAAGGGAAAAGTACTCAGGGAACACACCTTCCAATACCAGCAACTACATTTTAGCAACTTTTAGATCTTTTTTTTTTTATTTTTGTTTATGATCTATTACCTCGGCTATGCTAGAAAAAGAAGGGAAAAGTATTGATCAACCCCCGTTTTGAATTTCAACAACTATATTTTAATGCATTGTATGTAACTTTATTTTTTATTTATGACCTATTACCTCATTTGATCTAGCAACCGAGAGGAAATATTTTGCCCAATTCGATCAGTCAATCAGGGGCAGTCTCCTTCAGCGATCCCCAAGCAGCTTATCAGTCCTTCTCAAAAGGATCACCGGTGTGACAAAACCGTGTTTAAGCATAATAGAGTTGGCATTGTTCTTGTGTTGAGGAATCAGAGTTCTAATCTTCTCTCACAAAAGAGTCTACCTCAGTTGTCGTATACAATTGCATTGCATTAATCATTCCTATATCATGCATAAAAAAAAATCAATATCATGCATCGAAACAAAATTCATACTCATTTGCATTCTTTCAAGGTTCCGTTGTTATTAACATCCTACCTTGAGATCAAAGTCCAATTTACTTGGCACCTACCAAAGCAGTTGTTTGTCTTTCTGTTTCTTCTTTGTCCAATGCAACTCTCAGATGTATAATTGTTTTTCTTCATCCAATGCTACTCTTGGATGTCTTTTTGTTTCTCTCAGTCCAATGCTACTCTTGGATTTGTATTTGTTTCTCTTCTTCCAAAGCTACTCTTGGACATATTGTTTCTCACCTTTTATCCAAAGCCACTCTTGGATGTTCTTGAGTTTGTTTTTCCTTCCCATCCAATGCCACTATTGCAGTGGCGGATCCAGAAATTTTCCGTAATGGGGGCATAAAAAATACTCAATAATATATTTTTAATAAATTGTTTTAATTTTTTTCAAATTATCTATGTATAGGAACATAATTATTCAAAATAGTATATAATCTTTGGTAGATTCAAAAATTTTATGTTGTGTCTGCACAAAAAATAATCAATAATATTCTTTTAATAAAATGTTTTAATTTTTACAAAATACTCATTTATATAAACAAAATTGCAATCATTCAAAAAAAGTATTGGCTGATCCATAAATTCTATGTAGTAGTACATAAAAGACAGGCAATGATATTTTTTCATAAAATATTTAAATTGACAAAATATTTATTTATATGAACACAATTATTTAAAATAGTATATAATATGTAGGGTGATATTTACTTTCCAAAATATATTGTAGTATAACTTTTTTAATTATTGGTATTAAAAGATGAAATAAAAGTTAAAGTAGATAATTCAAAATGATACTTTTTATATTTTTTATTCTTTAAAAAATAGAATTTTGGGTGTCAATAATTATTTTTGTGAAAAAGATTAACATTATTATGGCATTTTTAAACTTTTTTGTTTTCCTTTGTGGGGGCAAGAGCCCCCAAACCACTATACCTGCATCCGCCTCTGCACTATTGGATGGCTGCTCGTATTTTCTAAAATTGGTATCCATCTCATCTATTGCTCCTCAGGATGACTCTGATACATGTCTAGGTCCAGGTTTCCTTTTTGCGTTCAAAGCCACTGTTGAATCTCTTTGATTTCCGTCTTATCCAAAGCTACTGTTGGATTGTCCCCGGTGTTTTTCAGAGTGAATTCCTTTCGTTCAATGCTACTCTTGGACGTCTCTGCCATGTCTCCGAGTTTGTAGGTCTCCTCTTGCATTCAAAGCCACTCTTGAGTCTTGTTGGTTTCCTACCATCCGAAGCTACTATTGGATGTCTCCGATGTTTCCTCAGAGTTTGGATCTTTTTCACCTGCATAAGGACAAAAATTGGGGTCCTTCTCTATTTAATTACCTCCCGCCATTGATACCATGAAGACTAAAGTCATTCATGTTATCTGGCTCGGGATAATTAAATAGGGGCATCTGTCGTACCCCGATTTTTGCCCCAGTCATTTTTCAACTATTTCACAATCCATTTGCAATCCTTTGCATTGACTGTGTCTGGGTTAATAGTTGACTGCTTGTGAAGTCCATTGGCCCAGTCGTTTTGTTAATCTCGTCGCATCTAAGATGTGATTGATTTTTGCACCTTGTATATCTGATTTCCCTGCATCATGTGTTAATTGGATTAATTGTTAATTTTATTATTATCGAAATTAATATTTCCTTTATTAATTAAATTTACTATTAATTTATTTAGCATTGTAAATAATATTTAATTTCTTCTTATCTTTTAATTAAAGATGCATTCAAAATAAGTTTTTTAATTAAATTTACATTATATTAAATATTTGTATTTTTTAATAATAGTTATATATATATATATATATATATATATATATATATATATATATATATATATATATATATATATATATATATATATATATATATATATATATATATATATATATATATATATATATATATATATATATATATATATATATATATATATATATTCAATTTTATTACTTTTTTATTTATATGGTTATATATCAAAAAAAATTGCAAATAAAAAGGGTTTGTTTTTTGGGCCCAATTTGTTCCTTTCTATTAGAGTTCATTTACTTTTTTACATTAAACAAAATAGTAAAAAGAAAAAGACAAAAAAATAACACAGGATTTGTCTTCATCTTGCTGCTCCACTATCCCAGCATCTCTGCACAAAACCTGTCCAACTGCTACCTCTTGTTGCTCTGCACATTACTCCAAATCATTCACCAAAATGAACACACAAACCTGCATCAGTGAAAGCACGAAGAAGACGTACCAAATAAGTTCAAATCAGTTTCAATTTCCCCCCTAAATCAATTGTCTGCATCAGTGAAACTCTCAACTTTCACCTCAACGTTCAACCACAACTCACCCTCAACAGCAATAATCGAACCTACAGCCTCACCAACAAACACACGAAACTTCACCTCCCTCAAACACATCGCACCACACCACTCTACAGTAGTCACACACGATTTGCACACAAAACCCATAGAAATCCAGAAGCGAGAAGGACGACGAAGAAGAAAAGAGTCAAGGGCGCTTACCTGAAGGTGTTGAATCCGCTCCATCGAGGGTATCTCCGACGTAACCTCATCTCTATTTTTGTAACTTGCTTTCCGTTTTGCCCGATAATTATTGTAATATGTAATCTGAATCAATATTGAAAGATCGGGGATTTAGGATTTTTGTGGGATAAGGGTTTCATTGCTTGTTGCTTGCATTCGTTGATTGAACATCGGGTTTCATTGCTTGTTGCTTGCATTCGTTGATTGAACATCGTGAGAGAAAGCAAGATGAATGAGTGAAACCTTGAGAACAGAGAGTGATGAGCGGCGAGAGCATTTCGTTGTCGTTGTTGTTCGTTCATGTACTAAAAGAGAGCATTTCGTTGTTGCTGCTAAAGAGTCGACAGATCTTCATATCTTAATTGGTTTCGGTTGTCCCTTATTGCCTTAATCATTCTTGTCCAGGTACCATGTTGTGACAGAATTTTTTATCCTATTTTCATCTTGTGAATGAATACTGATTATTATTCATTCGCAGTTCTAAAGATGAATACTGCCAGCAGGCTTTGCTGTCCTTGATAGAAAAGGTCCCCATAAATGATTCTGTTCATCACGTGGTCACCAAAATCCTATCAACTTGTGTGAAACTATCCCAAAAAGTTGACGACTCAATATCTTTGATGTCAGGTATGTATTATGATTCTGAATTAAGATTTCAGGGAATTCTAGAACGTGAGAAAATTTAATATGAATGGAAATTAATTTTTGGATTCTATCACCAATAGTTGTAACTGCTGTAACTAACCTCTAAATTAGTTTTTACAACTGTACTCGGCTCAGCTCTAATAGTTGCAGTCTAGTCAACTATTCAGTTATGATATGATGCCTAGCCTATTGTCCTCACAACTTTGTTGTTTTTTAAATGTCAAATAGCTGGATGGGCAAAAAAGATTCTGATAATTGTTAATACAAAGTATCCGTCTGAACTTCGCGGAGCAGTTAATCATTTCCTTCAGGTATGCTGAAATTTTTGTATGCTTCTCTTTGTGAGCAATTATACGAAAGTCTTAATGGTCTGAACTCAGCTTGTTCAACTTCAACAGAATAACAAATCACATTCAAAGAAAGACGATTCACTGTATAAGATTTTATGTAAGATGTTGGATGGTAATTTGGATTCACCATCTGATATCTCAGAGTCTAAAGTTTGGTTTGCCTTGTATCATCCAAAGGTAGTAAATATTTGTAAATAAGTTTTTTAATACTTTTTTTACATTAAACAAAATAGTACCAAAAAAAAAAAAGACAAAAAAAAAAAAAACACAGGAAATGTCTTCTTCATCTTGCTGCTCCACTATCCCAGCATCTCTGCACAAAACCTGTTCAAATCAGTTTCAATTTTCCCTTCGGTCCCTCAAAACCTCACTCAATCTCATCGATACACACCCCATACGAATCTGAGTCCCACTCAAAACGACAAATACAACACAACCTGCAAAGAAACTCTCATCCTTCACCTCAACGCTCAACCACAACTCACCCTCAACAGCAATAATCGAACCTACAGCCTCACCAACAAACACACGAAACTTCACCTCCCTCAAACACATCGCACCACGCCACTCTACAGTAGTCACACACGAACTGCACACAAAACGCATAGAAATCCAGAAGCGAGAAGGTCGACGAAGAAGAAAAGAGTCAAGGGCGCTTACCTGAAGGTGTTGAATCCGCTCCATCGAGGGTATCTCCGACGTAACCTCATCTCTATTTTTGTAACTTGCTTCCGTTTTGCCCGATAATTATTGTAATATGTAATCTGAATCAATATTGAAAGATCGGGGATTTAGGATTTTTGTGGGATAAGGGTTTCATTGCTTGTTGCTTGCATTCGTTGATTGAACATCGGGTTTCATTGCTTGTTGCTTGCATTCGTTGATTGAACATCGTGAGAGAAAGCAAGATGAATGAGTGAAACCTTGAGAACAGAGAGTGATGAGCGGCGAGAGCATTTCGTTGTCGTTGTTGTTCGTTCATGTACTAAAAGAGAGCATTTCGTTGTTGCTGCTAAAGAGTCGACAGATCTTCATATCTTAATTGGTTTCGGTTGTCCCTTATTGCCTTAATCATTCTTGTCCAGGTACCATGTTGTGACAGAATTTTTTATCCTATTTTCATCTTGTGAATGAATACTGATTATTATTCATTCGCAGTTCTAAAGATGAATACTGCCAGCAGGCTTTGCTGTCCTTGATAGAAAAGGTCCCCATAAATGATTCTGTTCATCACGTGGTCACCAAAATCCTATCAACTTGTGTGAAACTATCCCAAAAAGTTGACGACTCAATATCTTTGATGTCAGGTATGTATTATGATTCTGAATTAAGATTTCAGGGAATTCTAGAACGTGAGAAAATTTAATATGAATGGAAATTAATTTTTGGATTCTATCACCAATAGTTGTAACTGCTGTAACTAACCTCTAAATTAGTTTTTACAACTGTACTCGGCTCAGCTCTAATAGTTGCAGTCTAGTCAACTATTCAGTTATGATATGATGCCTAGCTTATCGTCCTCACAACTTTGTTGTTTTTAAATGTCAATTAGCTGGATGGGCAAAAAAGATTCTGATAATTGTTAATACAAAGTATCCGTCTGAACTCCGTGGAGCAGTTAATCATTTCATTCTGGTATGCTGAAATTTTTTTATGCTTCTCTTTGTGAGCAATTATACGAAAGTCTTAATGGTCTGAACTCAGCTTGTTCAACTTCAACAGAATAACAAATCACATTCAAAGAAAGACGATTCACTGTATAAGATTTTATGTAAGATGTTGGATGGTAATTTGGATTCACCATCTGATATCTCAGAGTCTAAAGTTTGGTTTGCCTTGTATCATCCAAAGGTAGTACCACCCATTAACTTTCTATGGAATTTCAGTGTCTATAATCCTGAAGTGTGAATGGTCATCAATTTTCTGTTAGAATTTATGAATTATGAGCTTCATTCTTATTTGATGTGGTATAGGCTGATGTTAGACGAACTACACTGCGTGATATAAATTCTTCTGGCATCATGAATAACGAGGCATTTGTTTCAGAGGTATCTATGCTCTGCTGCTACTTTTACCCTCTCCTCCTAAAGCTATATCTTTCATTTATATTTTCATGTGTGACAATGGTTTAAGAACATCCTTGGAGTTGAAAAATTCAAAATTTTTGCTCAATATGGTTAATTACCAATATTTTACAAAAATCTCTGATCATTGTGGCCTATTGGTTAAATATTATTGCCTATTTTTGATTATATTTTATCTGAAAAGGCTGTGTTGTATATTTGTCAAAATGGTTTTATTTGGAAATGTATTTCTATATGTTGAGTTCCATTTCAAATGATTTGAACTGATTATATTTGTTATCTAATATATGTGTTGTTGCTGAGAGAGAGGGAGGTTTAAGGTCATTGATAGATATTACACATATTTGGTGGGTGCGGGTTAGTTGATTTTGATATAAGACTTAATTAGGTGGTTTACAAGGTAGAGGGGTTTATGGATTCGTTTGTTCTAGTTTAAAAAATTGAATTTCTGATATACCTTTATTAAAGCTGATATTATTCTTGATATAATTAAACTTAGTATTTTTGTTGAGAAAAAAAACACTGAAACAACAATTTTGAGATTTTCATTTTATTTTCAAAACATTCACTTGATTATGACAAATAACACTATAATTTGTCATTTTTGATATAAAAATCTGAGCTGCTTTGAAATTGACATGGGTGTAAACTTTATAATTTGGTCAAAGTGTTTGTTGTGTTGGATCGATGCTGCTAGTTGTGTGCGTTAGTGCATGATATGAGAACAAGAGAGTACGGGAAATCTCATGTTTTAAAATTTTGCCAAATTATACAGTGCATAAGTGATTCCTATTACTCATTCCTTGTCCTTAACTTTTTAACTCTTGACTTCTACACTAGTTTTTTTGTTGATCAGGGTCTTGTTGACATTCAAGAAGCCATTTTGAGACAGCTTGATGATAAAGATCTAACAGTTGTTCAAGCAGCTTTAAATGTCGATGGCTTGCAAAATGTACTAGGTGCTTCTAAGCTTATTGAGACACTGGCAAGCTGCTGTCTGGTAAGTGTGGCATATTAAAAATACAAATAATTTGGTAGAAATTCAGCTCCCTCTTTTGTTTAAATGTTACTTTAAAGCACTAATAAACATGTTTGTCTGTTGCAAAAATAAACACGGTGACTGGTTAATTGGTTAATGATAGTATAAGTCAAGACATGCATTTTGTATTAGAGATCACCCTGCCTATATAGAGCCTTGTATCTCTGTCTTGAACAAACTTAATAGTCAATTCTACACGGGGTTGCAGAATAAAGTGAAGGTCTGATTAGCAATACAATTATTTATTTTGAGTCTGTTGTCATTCATGATAAGCTGACATATACATTTTCTTGGTGTGATGCACTGATAATTTTCTTATTGGGTAAATGAAAAACATCATTACCAAACCAATCTATAGTCCCTACTATGACCTAAACTATTGTCTTTTTCTTGTATTTCAGGAGGATTTATTTCCTGCACTTGTTTTTTTGTGCCATAGTGCTAACAGTGATGTACAAAGTGCAACTAAAGAGGCTTTAATGCACATAGATGTGAGTTTCTTGCTTTTGGTTATTTTTTCATCAAACATGTCTTGTCTTATTAAGGTTCTTTTGCTTGTTTTTTATTTTAGTTTCTGTTTTGTATCTCTCTAGTTTATTGCATCCTAAAACAGAGACAACCAAACATAGCTGTTTACCACTAAAAAATGCGACACACACTTGAGCCATTTTCAATCAATGCACTCAGGGTGACAACTGACCAAGAGTTCACATTTCCACAAATTCTCTTTCCTTCAATTTGTAAAACAAGCATTTAGTAACTCTTTTAAAATAGGGCAGTTACAGAGCTTGCTCAGGAAGGACCCCAAGGCATCCAAGACTTTCCAGTAGTAAATAATTATCATCAATTGTACTGCGTACTGCTATATAGACAAATCAATTTACTATGGTGACTTTGAAGTTCTGAATATGTTTTTGAAGAATGAGTAACATAAAGAACTGGATATTTTACATGAAATGTGAAACGCACCATTATTCTTTGGTTGACAATGACATGTTTATGTTGTGAACTATAAATCCAGTGAAAAATTGGTAGATCTTATATTTAGCCATGCTATCATGGGATTATATTAGTTTTCATTTTAGACAGTGTTATATCATACCTTGTGTCAAATGCCGACTACTATTTTTTTTTAATGAAATATTAAGATGGATGTTTTCTTGTGTAAATTTTAAATTTAAATTCTGAGTTTGATTTCGCTTGGCTATTATATATTTTTGGTCAATGAGTTATTTGCATTATATATATTTTTTGGGTATATGTTTCTGTCTATTGCAGTAGGTGTTTTTCTCCTGCTTCCATTTAAAAAAAGCGAAAATTAAACTGAAAATAATTTGTGGTTTTTATGGAATTGCAGATAGATTTCTCAACTGTTGGCCACATACTTGATCTCATACTTGCACCAAAATGTGGCCCAGTTAGGTCAGCAGATGAAAAGACTATAAAGAGACAGAAATTGACAACAGATCAAGAAGCAGAACTTCCCACTAATGACATATGCACAATAGATGATCCAGTCTACCTTCTTAGTTCCCTTCTTGACGTTTTGTTACTGAAGAAAGGCATAACAAACAGGTGACTTTATTATTATCCTAGTACCATGACTGGAAAATTGGACAAATCATTTCATTGTGCTAAATTTGTAGTTGATTCTTGCAGGCATATTCTTTTAGACCCCTTATTTAAACTTCTTAGCAAGGTATTTTCAGAAGAATGGGTAAATGGTACTCTTTCCCTTGAGGAAGGATCAAGCCAACCATCATCAAGTCCTTTTGAATCCGTAAATCATATTCAACAGACTCTATTGATTATCCTGGAGGATATAATCATGTCTCCTAAAGGCATAGCTGCGCTGAATGTATGTTTTTTTATGGTGAATCTCGAATATTTAAATGATAATAGAAAATTTAAAATACCTCTTCGCTAATTTTTCTGCTTCCTTTTATTAATTTTCATTACTCATGACAGGAAAAAATGACGAATAAGATTAACATTACGCTACTGATTGAGTGTGCCCGGACTACCAATGTTTTAGTCATCAGCAACCATATATTTTCTCTGCTTTCTGCTGTTATTAAAGTCTTGCCAGAAAAAGTCTTCGAGCATATACTTGATATTCTTCCGGTTATTGGTGAATCAGCTGTTACACAGGTCTGTAAATGTTGGTTTCCCCCTCATTTGGGTCCCTGCTTCTTTTCTTCAATCCTCGATTTTCATGATTATTAAATCCTCCAACTATTGTAATCTTTTGCTTGCAAATTTTTGAGGGTATGTATGGGTCCAATATTCCAAATAACCTTGCCTCACCTTTCTATGTAGATAACAGTCATTCAAAGCATGTTTTTGAGGATCTCGTATCTGCAATTGTTCCTTGTTGGCTGTCTAAGATGACGTGGAGAAGTTACTGAAGGTTGGTATTTCATGACAATACTTCTGGGCCTTTATATCTCTCCCTCATAAGGTAAACATCGATGGTCAACTTTTTCAAGGGGCTCACGACAATGAGGTAATACTTTTATTTTTGTTTTATGCTATAACATACTACTCCCATACATATATAATATTGATCTTAAGTGTTACTATTCTGTTTCAGTCTTAATCATTCTGGCAAGTATGAACTTATTGCTTTTCCGAATATTTGATTGATTGCTTTGATTTATAAATTGAATTGTTGAATTGATGATGAAAATTCTTGGATAAAATTGTGCACGTAAGGTGTTTGTTTTAATTCTTGACATCGTTTTCTTTCTTATGACATAGAGTTTTTTTTTACGTAAAGCTAACTTCCAAGACTTGCAGTATTATGTGATAGTGGATTTTGGATATTGTGAACGTAATAAATAGATCTTGTGTCATTTAGCTTGTGTTCAATTGTTGATTTCATATCCGGATTGATTTGCTTTACGTAATGTCGACATGTCGAGACTTTGTTGTTTGTGTTGCTAATTGTTGAAAAAATTAAACAAGTTGAGATGATGCTCATGAGATTGATTCTTTTTTTTTTCTCTTCACGATACTCGAATCTAGTTGGCGATAATTGTTAATCATGTAGAGTTGTTGTTGGTGTGAGTCATGGGAGATTCTTTCGCGAGAATTCATGTTGATGATAATGTTTGATGGGAACTAGTTGTTGGCTTGGGATTCTTTTTATGATTAATTGATGATATGAACTTTGATTAATTGAAAGTTGCTGAATTTGGATTAATAATACAAACTGTTCATTTTTTATGACATTTTGGTAATGCTGACATTTTTGATGACATTTAGTTGTGCTAATGCTGGAAAATGTGATGATGTTTTGGTGGAGTTTTGATGACATTTTGGTGTTACTTTGCTGAATTTTGAATGTTGCATAAAATGGTATTAACATGAGTGCATGATTGCTGAAAATTTTGAGTGATAATTGTTGGTGCTTGATGTAAAAATGGATGAAAATGGTGGATTAAAAAGGATAGTAAATTTTTGCTTGAGGACTTGTTTTGATGTTTATTTGTTGAATAATGGTGATAATGGCATTGTTTTTAATTGTTGGTTAATTACATGAGTTTGAAACATAATTGTTCAGCTTTAATTGGTAGTATAATCTATTTTTTGTTGCCATGAGCTTGTGTTGTTGTGAAAATTGACAAAATATTGTAAAGCGCTTTGCTATCATTTGTTACATTTTCAAACTTTGTGCTATTTCTTACTTGATGGATTGTCATAAATATATACTTTGATGCATAATTTTATGAAAATTTGGTAGCTAGTGCTCACTTTAAAACTATATCATGAACCAAGTTCAACTTATGGAATTTTGTGTGTTCTTTGAATCAATTGTTGTAAAGCATGATCTTGAGTTTGAATGTATTTCTTTGGTTTATTTGGGACTGTCATGGTATTGATATTATGCAAAAAAAATTGTTAGTTCCACTTACACTACATTTCGATATTCACAACTCATGAAAAGTATCCATAACTTTTGATCTATGATGAGTTTTTGAGTATACGAATAATGTTTTAGATTAGATTTATGCTACCTGGAGTCCCACTTTTTGATTAGATTTATGATATTATGGTTTTTGTTGATTTTTAGTGATTTTGTGATTTGGATGATTGTGTTATTCATGATTTTACTCATTATTTTTATTAAATTACAAAGGTCAATGCTGTCCTACGAGCTAACATGGCCAAGTATTGACCTTCATTTACTATGCTTAACGATCATTTCTGAAATCATCAGTGGGTAAAGCATGGATCATGTGGGGAATGGGGATCAAGGTACATACATGAAACATTGACATTGTTTAATACAATAAATCTCTTACTATTCTGGTAACCTATATACTAAAGAAGACTCTAGCAGAGCCATAGGTAATACATACGCCCCTTATTTTGGGGAGCGTAAATAATTATTGTAGAAATGGATTGCATAGACGATCATTTAGTCTGTGTATTAATTTGTAGACCTCTAGGTGATTTTTATCACTTTATAGATTATCTCACAAGGGCAATTGTCCAACTGAGTTTCAATATATCACATATGTAAACCCAACACGACCGAATCGTGCTTCTAATTCAAACAAACTTAAGCTCCTCGACGAGTGAAACATCGTACTACAGACTCTAACTTTAAGACACCTCTAGAAGTAAAAAGTCTTGCTATTAGGTTCAACATCAAGGCTCTTCGAGCAGTCAAATATTATCCATCAAAATGCAACATTACGGCACCTTGAGCATCACTCAAGAGTCCAACTATAAAATCCGACGGGAAGTCTCCTCAACCAGTCAAGCATCTTCTTAAAAAATCCAGCATTATGGCACCTCAACCAAGCATCTTCCTAAAAAATGTAGTATTAAGGCACCTTGTCGTTTAGTGACAATAATATTCATTGTCTTAATATTGTGTATGGCAAAATTGCAACAAAATGAAATTAAATTTAAAGGTTAGTATATCACTTAATCCATTTTATTTTATATTTTCATAGTTGGTCTGACCCTTTAGCGTTGTACTCTAATATTATTTGCAATTGTAGCAGCACCGTGTGTGCACCATTGTGTGTGCAGCACTGTGTGTGCAGTGAAGTTGATCTTAGGCCTAATATGAGCATTGTTGTGAAGGTTCCCACACCTGCGCCAGAAGTTATAGAGCCACTCTCCAACATTGAATTTATATTAGGGATGCTCGGTGGATATTCTTCTGGATATTTTTCTGATATATGTTAGTTTTTAGTTTATGAATCAATGCATAATCCCCATAAAAGTCTAATTCATACTGTGTATATTGTGTTTTAAGAAGACCACAAATTGCATTTCGTATATCAAACCACACATGACTAGTCATCTCCACTATGCAACCTCAATTCAGTGGGTGGTTTGACTAGTCATGTGTGGTTTGACTGTACGCAATGCAATTTGTGGTCTTCTTACACAATATACACAGTTTGAAATACTTTTATGAGGATTAACACTGATTCACATACTAACATATATCAGACGAATATCCAAAAGAATATCCACCGAGCATCCCTAATATAAATCCAATGTTGGAGAGTGACTCTATAACTTCTGGCGCAAGTGTGGGAGCCTTCACAATAATGCTCATATTAGGCCTAAGATTAGCTTCACACAGTGCTGTTTCACCCTGCACACACAGTGCTACTACAACTGCAAATAGTAGAGTGCAGAGTTAAACGGCCAAACCAACTATGAAAATATAAAATGGATTGAGTTATATACTAACCTTTAATTTCATTTTGTTGCAATTTTGCCACACAGCATTAAGACAATGAATATTATTGTCACTAAATGACGAGGTGCCTTAATGCTTGATTTTTTTAGAAGATGCTTACTGGTTGAGCAGATTTTACGTTGGATTTTATAGTTAGACTCTTGACTGCTGCTCAAGATGCTGTAATGTTGCATTTTGATGGACAATATTTGACAGCTCGAAGAGCATTGATGTTGGACTTATAGCAAGATTTTTTACTTCTAGAGGTGCCTTAATGTTGGAGTCTGTAGTACGATGTTTCACTCGTCGAGGAGCTTAAGTTTGTTTGAATTAGAAGCACGACTCGGTGGTGGTGGATTTACATATGTGATGTAATGAAACTTAGTTGGACAATTGCCCTTGTGGGGCAATCTATAAAGTGATAAAAATTACCTAGAGGTCTACAAATTAATACACAGACTAAATGATCGTCTATGCAATCCACTTCTACAACAATTCTTTTCGCTTCCCCCAAAATAGGGGCGTATGGTATTACCTATGGCTCTGCTAAAGTCTTCTTTAATATAGGTTACCAGAACATGTTTGTCACTTGGAAATATTCCATGTTGCCCAAGTACTTCAAAGAGATTTACTGCATTAGAAAACGCCAATGTTTCATGTATGTACCTTGATCATCGCCACACGACGAATGTTTTACCCACTAATTATTCTAGAAATGATCGTTAAGCATGATATATGAAGGCTAATACTTGATCATGTTAGCTCATAGAGCAACATTGACATTTGTAACATAAGAAAAATAATGAGTAACAACATGAATAACACAATCATCCAAATCACATAAACTCAACAAAAACTCTAATATCATAAATCTAATCACCCAAATTAAAAAGTGAGACTCCAGGTAGTATAAATCTAACCAGCAACCTCGACTATTAGCAGCTCCAGAAATATTATTACATATGGAAAATATTATTGGCATGCTTAAAAACTCCTCATAGATAAAAAGTTATGGCCAATTTGGTAAAGCCAACACTATGCGCGTAAGAGTCAAAATCAAGCAAGACGCGATGAATAAGCAACACAGAAAATTTCCAGCAACTCAATATCAATTAGTATCATAAGGAAACGAACATTTTATAATTTAGAATCAACAAACAACCAAAATGAACAAGTCCTATGTTTAAAAAGCAACAAATTTGATACTTTTCATGAGTTGTGAAGATGAAAATGTAGTGTAAGTGGAACTAACAAAATTTTTGCATAATATCAATATCATGACAGTCTCAAATAAGACAAAAACACATTCAAACTCAAGATCATGCTTCACAACAGTTGATTCAAAGAGCACACAAAATTCTATAAGTTGAACTTGGTTCATGATATAGTTTACAAGTGAGCACTAGCAACCAAATTTTTATAAAATTATGAATCAAAATATATGTTTATGACAAGTAAGAAATAACACCAAGTTTGAAAATGTAACAAATGTTAGCAAAACTCTTTCCAATATTTTGTCAATTTTCACAACAAACAAGCTCATGGCAACAAAAAATAGATTATACTACCAATTAAAGTTGAACAATTATGTTTCCAACTCATGTAATCAACCTACAATTAAGAACATAGCCATTGTCACCATTATTCAACTAATGAACATCAAAACAAGTCCTCAAGCAAAAATTCAGCATTACTATCCTTTTTAATCCACCATTTTTATGTCAAGCACCAACAACTATCACTCAAAATTTTCAGCAATCATGCACTCATGTTAATACCATTTTATGCACCTTTAGAGTACCAAAACATCATCAAATTTTCCAGCATTAACACATCAAGTATGTTTTATCACAACAATAATGTTATCAACAAAATCCACTCTATTATTACTGAACACAAACAATTATTATTGTCATAAACACAACAAAACATGCTTCCATCTTAAAGTAGTATTTAGTGACAAAACTTCACACAGTACGACAAGTGTATCACAACGAAATGCAATAAGAGCATGCACAAAGATAACCAACCAATCACACCACAAGAGGAGAACATGTCTTCATCAATTCATGTTTCAATTAGCTAAGTATCTCAACATGTGATATAATCAATCAAATAGAATTCAACAATCTTGTCAAAGCATGTTATCTCCATACAGTTCAGCAACATTCAATTAATCAAAGTCCATATCATCAATCAATTAATCATAAAAAGAATCCCAAGCCAACAACTGGGTCTCATCAACATGAATTCTCGCGGAAGAATCTCCCATGACTCACATCAACAACAACTCTACATGATTAACAATTATTAGCAACTAGATTCGAGTATCGTGAAGAGAAAAAAAAAGAATCAATTTCATGAACATCATCTCAACTTGTTTAATTTTTTCAATAATTAGCAACACAAGCAACAAAGTCTCGACATGTCAACAATTGAAAACATGATCTATTTATTACGTTCACAATATCCAGAATCCACTATCACATAATACTGCAAGTTTTGGAAGTTAGCTTTACGTCAAAAATTAAAACAAACATCTTACGTGCACAATTTTATTCAAGAATCTTCATCAATTCAATTTATAAATCAAAGCAATCAATCAAATATTCAGCAAAACAATAAGTTCATACTTGCTAGAACGATTAAGACTGACACGGAATGGTAACACTGAAGATCAATATTATTTATGTATGAGAGTAGTATGGTGTAGCATAAAACAGAAATAAAAGTATTACCTCATTGCCGCGAGCCCCTTGGAAAAGTCTGCAGGTTGAGAAGGGTAATGGAGTTCCTTCGGCCATTATCCATGTAGATGAAAATGATTCTCCACTGGGGGGGAATAATGCAAGCCAAATCCCGGCAAAAAGTGGGACTCCATATTTGAACCAAAATATAGTGATTAAAAGCTTTGCTAACAGAAAAGACTAGCGAAAGAACTATGAGAAACAAAATGAAATAGAAAACACACGATTCAAAGGCAACATGTTCTTAGAGCTTTTTAAATCATTGGGCCATTTGAGCCTCCTAGCCTTTTATTTCTTTTCTAGGATCGTTTTTGTTAATTATATTATTTAAATGAATTCTTAAAATAAATCCATGTATTATGATTCTACCTACAATTGAGAATGTATTTCACTGACAAAAAATTTGATTTTATAATTTAAAATATCGTTGAAATACTTGTTAAAAACATTCGTCTTGATTCACTCCTTTGAGTTCTAATTCTAATAAGAAAATGGTTTCTATACTCCATGCAATATTAATTATTTTATCTCAACAATTTTTTTAAATTTTTTTGAAATTATTAATAAAAATAAAAATGAGAAATTGAATTTAGATATAAAATGAGTTAGTGGTGATTATTAGAGAGAGAGAGAGAGAGTGAAATATGAAATGAATAAATAGTGAAATACGAAGAAAAAAAAAAGAATAATTAACATATATCAATAGAGTTAAGAAATAATAATATTAGAAAGAATACTACTAATTACAAATAGTTAACATATAATACATATTAATAAAAAAACTAATTAATTACGTTATAGCTATTTTTTATTTACTATAAATTTTAATTTTTTTAATTGATAATGAAGTAGTGGGATAAGTGGGATTATAGATTTATTTTTTATCATTAATTATGAGAATTTTATTATTGTTAATTAATTATATTAAAAGTCTGTTTGGTTCAAATGAGAGCGAAGGGAAGAGAGGAATTTTAATAGAGGGAAGTGGAGGAGAGGTGAGGTGAGGGGTTGGTTCAAAATAAGAGAGGGGAGGGGAGTGAAGGAGTTTTAATTAAAAATATGTTTGGTTCAAGAGGGGAGGGGTTTTATTAATAAATTACATTTTTATTCTTATGATCTTATAAAAGTGATATGATATGCAAATATAAAAAATTCATACGTAATATTTTGGTAATAAAATTTTTAATATTGAAGGACTAAAATATTATAATTTACCATAACGTTAATAAACCGAGTACACTTGATTCAGATTATAACTCTCTGACACAAATGAAACTATACCCTAATCATAATTTTTAAATCGTATAAAATAAGTTATTATTAAAATTAATAATTTAAATTTTTTAATAAACTGAATAAACAAAAAATAAAATGAAATGAATTTAAAACTTGATATAAAAAAATATAATAGGATAAATAAAAAAATTAGAAGAAAACATGAACATATACAAATATTAAAAAAATTATAAGAATAATAAAATGATTATGATTTATATTAACTACAAAAATTTGAAAATAATTTGAAGGTAGATAATAGTTATAATAAGTTGATGAAAGCAATCGAGAAAAATCGCAAAAAAGAAAAGTAGGAACACGAAAGAAAATAATAACTTTAAAATAATAAAATAAAACGGAGGATATTTTAGTAAAATATTATTAATTTATTAAATATCAAAATCACCTTCCCTCCCCTCCGAATCCTTCCGATTTGGGGGACGCAAAAAGTGTAATTTAGAGGAATTTTGCTCCCATCCCCTCCTCTCCCCTCCTAAAAATTGAACAAATATATATTCAATAATTATTTTAGATTAATTACAATTTGAATTCTTCAATTTGACTTAAATATCAAAATTAATTTTCTTCTTTCAAATTCTATCAGTTTAGTCTTCCCCTCACTTTTCTGTACTTAAAATCGATATTATGTTTATTTTTAAATATTCATTTTTTATCTATAAAATGTCATAAGAAGTTCTTGTATAAAGATTTGTCACATTTTCACAAATGGTGAAAAGAAATTGTTTGAATTTTGATCATACCTGATCAGAATGAATTGTCACGGCCAGCATTTGGAGAACTTTTGTGAATGGGGTGTACCTGCAAGGTATTCCGATTCCAAAGTCAGGTTCAAAGTGAAGAAGCAAGTACAAGGTAAGAGAGTGAAAGAGTGAATGATTAAATACATGACTCTCTACTGAGAGAGGATATTTATAGTGTCCCCAGCGGTGGACCAAGATCTCCTTATTGGGTTGGATCGTGAGGCCCAATAGTAGAGACTACCATGATCCACGAGAGTGTGGAGACCAACACGTGGTCTCCTTCCTGGTTGATCACTCCGAGGATCTAGGGGCAACCCGTTATTTTTGGAGAGCAGGAGATGGGCGGTTAGTTGACCGTTCATGGAGACCTCGTCTTACACGTGAGCAGGTTTGACCGTGAGTGATGCAGGACAATTACGGCAAAGCTGGACTGGGCCTATGTTGGACAGTTTGGACAAAGTGGATTGGGCCTGCGCCGAGTTGGGTCTGCCTTGCATGAGGCTAGGCGTAGTCCAGGACAAATTTCAAATTGAAATTAGGTAAAATATGGAGATATTTAATCAAAAAAATTCTTTTATCTTTTAGAATTATAAACATAAATTAGTTAAATATTTTAAGCAAGTTTTTAACTTAATTCTAGTTTTCTTCTCTTCAATGCAATCTAATTTGTCAATTAGGCTTAATTAATCATAGTTTAGCATACTCTTAAATATTTGATAATTTAATAAATTTAAAAGATAAACTTTCTTTTATGAATAAACCATAGGAAGAGTAGTAAACAATCAGCCGAATTTATATATAATATCTAAATTTGAGTTTAGTGTAATTCAAATCATACAACATTGATTTGCAAAATGAAAAAAAAGAAAAGTAAAAGGTCTTTCATTTATAAACTCAATTCATTCGCATTGTCTCATTAATGTGAATGTTTCAAAATCACATTTGAAATTAGTGTTTTAAAAATCAGACCGGTCATTAAATTGGTGAGGGTAATGGGTCACTGGTTCATTGGTTGAACCACTGGATCACAGGTCGAACTGTATGATTAAATTGGATTAAATCAGATAATTCACTTGAATAAACAAGTCTCTATTGCAATACTATATATTTATTAAATTGATCGAACCGGATGACTGAGTCTCTAAAAAATATCACAACACTTACAAAATTTTACAATTTTAAAATATCATAATTTCATTATATACTGGACATTACTTCTCTCATCTCATAGGTGTCATAGGGAGGGTGAACATAACAAAAATATGAATTTGTCCTTGTATTTGTGGATGCATCTATAATACATAATTTTTCCTTTTATCCTTGGGCGCAACACTTTGCTCAAACACCTCTCTATTTTGGAAAGGGTTGAACTTAGATATGGTTGAGAAAGCGGACAAGCTTACTTGCTCTTGCAAAATACATAGCCTATTAAGCTGACCGAAAGAATTTCTCAATAGCTTTCCTGTTATTCTTAGATTGTGGCATACAAAGATATTTTTTTGGTTTTGCTATATGAATCCCTGTCAAGTCAGCTTGATCGAAATGTGTTGAAATTGCTTGACTCCCTTGTTTCTTTCTGTCACCCTACACCAATGTTATACCAAATAAAAAAATTCTCCTCTTTATCTGATAAATTTTATTTGTTGTCAATATATTTTCTCCATCTTTATTTATAAACAAAAGTCTTCGGTGTTATTTGAGAATAGAATAATGAAAAGTAAGATAAATGAACACTTTCAAGACCATTTTCAGAGTTTCATGACCAAATACTAGAGGCTGGCTATCATAGGTGCGGATGCCATAGATCCAAAAGCATTATTTACAACTAATCAGCTAGGCTGGTGAAAAATCCATTCCAAAGCATAGCAAATAAGCCAAACCAAAGAAAAAAAATGAAGGAATTAAGAAAAGAGTAGCAAAAAGTTCCAGCCAAAGAGGAATTAACATCATGTTAAGAGCATATATAATCAGCACTCGGCAGTTTCAAATTATTTAGCACATCAAAATTTAGTTAAAGTAATACAAATTCCACTCAACTGCCCATAATAAGGGCTGAAAACAACCAACAATATAGGTTGGCTACTCGTAAAATTAACATAGGATTGGAATTTTGACAGACAATAGGAAATGACTTGGTTCCTGAAGTATGCATTTATGTGATGACTGTGGGGGCAGATCGGCCGGTGAACTCCTCCATCTTTGAAAGTTTCAAAGCAGCCTCCACCTGTTATTAAGACAATTCAACTAGTTAAGACGAATGCAAGCTTGGCACTGAAAATGTATATTTAAACTATATAAGATCTTACAAGAGGTGCAAGTGCTTCATGTGAAAGTCTCCCAATCTTTGATGGATCCTTCTCATATTGCTCGATGTATAGTCGAATAGTTGCACCTTCTGATCCAGTTCCAGAGAGGCGGAAGATCTGAGGAAGGAAGTTACGCGAAGAAGGTAAGACAATAAAATAGTTAGGAGCAGGTAAGTATGAAAAAGTGAATATATTCATGGAAACAAAAAATCTGCAATAAATCCATAGCATTTGGTAAACAAACTGAAATTAACAATGATTTGCTAGACAAAATGTATTTTCAAGTCCACATGCATTTTCTATCCAACTAAGCTAGTAATGCATAATCAGTACTTATCATCAAAAAGAGAATAATAATCACTAAACTTACCAATCGGGATCCATCCTCAAACAAATATCGGATGCCCTGGTGTGATGAAATGGAACCATCCACAGGATCATTGTATTCAAATTCATCACCGTGGACAACCTTTGACACATCTGAACTTGCCCCCTTAATAATCCTAAAAAGACAATGAATAAAATCCATTAAATTTATGATGAGAGAAACTTTAACTTCAACCATACCATGTTATTCCTCAGACACATTCTCATAAAAGGTAACGCATACAGGTAGGTCATACCATGTCCATCAACTAATTAGTTTTGAACTTAATTATAAATAATTATAAAACTATTTTCAAACTGGCCCTCCAATTTAAAATAGACCATCATCAAATGCAGCTGATGTGGCCACCTAGGCACTGAGGCGAGACAGAAAAGAGATTCAACACTGGAGATACTCTGAAGGAGGATAGCACGTTCAAAGTGGCAGCAAAGAACTCCCAAAAGACTTCTGAAGTTGTGAGTAAAGTACATCACCATTGGTATTTTTATTCAGGAAGTGCTAGCTACCTAGATTCTTTGGATAGTGAGTTTTATGTTTCATTTTAAGTCATGAGTCATGACTCCTAGAGAAGTCTGCCCGATGTTACCAATGATTTTGTTCTATGATTGCTCGAGTTTTTGGTTAATGGGTAGTCAGCTTACGTGTTTTCTAATTGTAAATCTCTTATTTAATGCTCTTATTTAACGCCTATGATTAAAAAGTTACACGATAGTATAGGTTTGCTCTCGCTGGTAGAGTATTTAGAAGTGCAATAAGTAACCATAAGGATAAGAAAGCACTGCTAAATAGCCATGGGGGATCATTATTCTGATATAGAAGTCAATTTCTACTTTCTAAACACCAATTGCTTGGAGAATGTCAAGTCTAGGTCAGACTTGAAAAGCTTTTACTTCATCATGAGGAAAACATACTGAAAGCAATCTCAAAGTTTAAATAAAGTTGGGTATTAATATTAACATACTCATTGACTTCTGGGAGTGAGGACTGCAGTTTGACCAAATGTGCCATCAGTTCCTTTGCTGCACCTGCATCCACATTCTTTAAGGGGGGCGGGGATCGATTAGGTTAACTGATTTTCAGAAGGAATTATACTAAAGTAGGATAAAATGTAACTGAAACATACTTCGTAGTCATATCGAGTATAATAGTGGCGCCCATAAGAAGCCCAATGCTGGCGAACAATGTCTTCAACTGTTACAAGCTTGCTTTCAAGATTATCTTTGTTTTTATATGCAAGTATGGATAGCCAGGCCAAAACTGCCCAGATTCCATCCTTCTCACGAATGTGGTCCGAACCTATCCATAAACACACCAACAATCGCAGATAATAAGAGGTTTGAGTAAGTTTACAAGATTGCAGTTTTCTCTTCTTAATGCAGTAGCAATCACATACCAGTCCCAAAACTTTCTTCACCACAAACTGAACACAATCCAGCATCCATTAAATTACCAAAGAATTTCCAACCCGTGGGAACCTGGTTTTGAATAATAAATCAAATAACCGTCTAATAGCAACTAGTGATCATTTTCGCACTTCAAGACAATAGAAACAGTTTACCTCAAAAAACTTCAAATTCAGATTTTTTGCTACAACATCCAGGGCAGCAGAGGTTGGCATGCTCCTACAAAACATTTACAGTGATCTTTTTAACACTTCAAAACATTTATATACTGGTAAAAATAGTGCCGAGAAGTCAAGTTCCATAAGATTAAATTGCTAGGAAATAATCTCAAGAACCAAAAGCGGATAAAGAACTATGGGCCACCGAGGCAAGAACTACCAATAAAAAAAACCTTGTCCATTACCCAAGAGTTATAAATATATCTTTGTATTAAATTCAATGGAGTTCCTTCCTATTTCATTGTCCTACTATAAACACATATGATTTCCCCTTTTGCAGCAACCATATAGACAATTACAAGTATAAGCCTTCCATTACTGTATTTCACATGATCACATGTGTTTTTATATGCTTGCACACACAAACACACTGAAGTCTGTGTGTGCATGTGTGTGACAGAGACAGAGAAGCTAAAAACTTGAAAATATGATGAAAACCTGGCAACTCCCTTTAAGCCAGCAGAAAAGTAGGGTATTGCTTCAACAGCATTTGCAGCAATAATGGCCACAGAGTCCGAGGGAGTGACAAAAAACCTAACATACAAAAGAAAAGTGTAAGTAAAAAAAAATAAAAATAGAAAAGGTTTAAACTTATCACAAGTTGAGCTCCACTACCTTTTACCAAGTACCATGTTGCGATCTGCGTCACCATCAGCAGCAGCACCAAACTCTGGGACCTCACCTTGTGGTTCTGATTTTCCCAATCCCATACGAGCAACCAACTCTTTTGCATATGTCAAGTTGGGGTCTGGGTGTCCCCCTCCAAAGTCTTCCTGTATCCAAGAAAGTCATCCACAAATCAAAAATTGGTAGGCATTGCTAAATATTCCAGACTACTTAAAGCTTATCATTGATGTAATCCATATGCGAATAAAGACCTTTGGTACACAGTTTATCAAAGAGTTTTCTTGTGCCCCAAGCTCATCCACAAAAATACTTTTTGCATAAGCTCCAGCAACTCCATGTAATGCATCATAACTTCAATAAAGTTACAGAAATTTTCCATTATGTTTTGGGATGATGAAAAGGGCAAAAATTAAGATTATTCTATATCAAAATTTAAAACAGCATTCACAAAAGATACCAGAAACTGAATTTAGGAGATGTCAGCAGTTTCCTGATAGATTCAAAGTCAAAAATTGACCTGCAAAATATCAACCGAGGAGTAAGAGAGTTGAGTTGGTAGAAGCACGTGACTAGATAGAATGTTTGACTATCATATTAAAATCAAATTCATACTTTCGAAAACAGTCTTAAAAGTGACTCCAAACTGAATAAACAAATTGAAAAGTCGAAAAAACTTATCAAAACAAATTTTCGAAGCATGTCAGTTTAAGAACATTTGTATTCCCTTAAAACTCTCCAATTGTCTAGGTCAAGTGGTGTAGTGACATGAGATGTTATGATTAAATCCATTTCCTTAAAGCTGTTTTTGTGTAAATGAAGAGTGAAATACTATGTCAATTCTGTAAAATATCTTACTTCATCAACTTTATATAATCGCTTGCTGAATCAAACACCTCAACATCAAATGGTCCTTCAGGCCCTGTAAAGTTTGTGACACCTACTGTGGAGATATCCACCTGGGAAAACAAATTGATGATTGGGAACAAGGTTTAGGTAGATGAACCACATAGAAATCTTAGTTAGATAAATAAAGATATGGGAAAATCTGAAGCCAGGTTGTGAGCAGTACATTTGGCAGATCTGGAGCAATCAAGTACTCCTTGATTGTTGTTGTGTTCTCATATATTTTGTTAGTAATTCCCTCGGGTGCAGGTCCACCGTTTTCCATGTTATATTTAATCCCAAAGTCCTGCATGATGGAAACCAATTGACAGGAACAAACACTTAGAGTTGGTTTTCTATGCAACAATGTCTCAGTATAATAGTATAATATCATACAAGAAACTTACATCTGAATAAGAAGTTGATTCTATTTAATTAACCTAGCCTAACATCTATCTACTCAACACATTCACCTTTGAAAATATTCATCTTATTAAGTTACATTATGTGAAAAAGGAGCCATAACGTAAAGATTGAAGTCGCAGCCGTATGACTTGGAGATCACGGGTTTGAATTATGGAACTAGCCTCTCTTTCAAATGAAAAGTAATGCTTGAAGGCTACTTACATAAGACCCACAATGGGTCTAATTGTTTCCTAAACCCATCATAGCTGGAGCCTTATAACACTAAGTTTACCTTTTATTAACTTCAGGTTATGTCTCATTGATATCCACAAGAAATGCTATTTCCTATGTTCAGCTTCAGCAATGTTTACAATCATCCAAAACTGAAATGTGATTTACCATGGTAGAAAGCCTATCTGCCTTTTTTGTTTTGTTTTGGGGGAGGGACTGAGTAATGCTTTTGTGGGCACATAAACACAAGATTTCAACATCAGACTAAATCAAAGCTTAGCACTCAAATCCTCTATTTACCACTTCAAAACGAATATCGTTTCACAGAAAGTTTCCCACCTATTTCTTACTATTTGGTCTTAACATTCCAATCTGAACCAATCAGATCATTCTATACCAACAGTTATCACCTAAGGCCGACCAGCTACTTAGGAATTTTGAAAGTATAAGGAGAACTTGAAAAGAGTAAACAGGTATATCGTTTATCCAAAAGCTACAAATGAAGGAAGAATATAAATGTTCTATCATGTCATTCCGTGATTCAAGGAAATTACATCCAAGAACTATAAGTCAATCTCAAATATTTAGGTGAGCAACCTACCGGCTAAATGTCATACATCTCGGTTCAGATTTCAGAAATAGTGTGCAAGACTCACATTAAATCCCTATACCAATTATCATAATCACTGATCAAATATATTCTTCCAAAAATGATTATGAGTAAAACATGGAAGTACTCACCTCATTAGGACCTCCAGGGTTGTGACTTGCTGTCAGTATAAATGCTCCTGTTGCCTTGGATCCCTGTAAATTAACTTTTTTTTATGCACTGCTTTTCTTTAATTCAGGAGGAAAATAGTTGCCTAGACTAAAAAAAACATGGCCTGTCTTGGATAAAACCAAGAAAAAAATATCTATTCAAAGAGAAAGGAAGTATGAAGAGAAGTAAATTACAGAAAACATGACTTACGTCAGCTCCAACTCTTTCACGTATAACAGCAGATACTGCAGGAGTTGAAAGCAACCCATTTTGACCAATCCAAATACGTCTTACTCCATTTGCTGCTGCCATTTTAGTTATAATCTACAGATTTATCAAAATCATTAATGATGTACTACTTAATATTATATTGCTTTTAAGAAGATATGCATGTGATGTACAGCAAGTTATGTATATCCCCCATACAAGAAAGTCACTATCGAAAAGATGCATAAACCAGTGGTGTAGTAAGCTAAAGAAACATGTTTTGAAGCTGGAAAATAATAATTTGGTTTCTGTCTCCTTGTTACTATATTCTTTAATTTGTACTTTATAGTTTAATAGTTTAGCTTAATGTGACAGCCATTTCAAAGACCGAAACAATAAATTATATCCAAAAGACCACGAGTGGTGAAACTAGATTAGTCAAAATGCCTGCCTGATTTGTGTATTGGAAGTACTAATCAACTTAAACCAAAGAAGCTCGATTTCAGAGCAACAACATCAAATAAATCTACCAAGGCATCAAAGCAATGCAAATGTCAAGTTTGCAATAGAGATGGTATCAATTCATGAATAGCATAATTAATAAACCAAATTCTTCAGAAATAAAAAAGTACACATTAAAAGGCAAGAACGGCATATATGTTAAAAGTACCTGAATTGCCTGCTCCGAATAATAACGACCATCACCAGATACAACTAGTGTTGCACCTACAAATATGAAAGGTACAGTTATCAAAACCCACATTGCAGTATAATTGAAACTCAAAAGGAAACCTTTTAAAAAAAACAACATATAAAGATATGGATCTATATTGACAAACAAGATATGCTGAATGCTGATCTTTTTCGGAAAGGATTAAAAAAAAGTCATATTAATTTCACTATCATCAGTTTGAGTGATGCCGTAAAACAAAACATAAATGAACACCAACCTCTAACTTTTTCTTCAGTTAATGCATTGAATGATGCCTGAACAAAGTTTTCAAGGTAATGAGGTTGCACAAATACTTTCACCTGTAAAGATCCAGCCAATACATTATTAGAAAACACGAATAATCAACAATCCAATCCACGTGATTCAAACTACAATCAATGACAATGTGATTCCGATGAGTAGTAAAAAAGCAATCGAAGAGAAACAGCAACTGAATCCATGTGAAACCGATCTTGATCTTGCAACACGTAATGAATTTAGATTTAAATTCAAATTACAATGTGATTGAATGAGTAATCATAAATCAAATTTCTCGATCATTAATTGCTGAAAATGAATATGAAATGCGAGCATGCAAACTGTTAACATATCATCTAGCTTAGTTCTTTCTGATCCAATCACAATTCATACAAAACGTAAAAATCAGATGCAGATTACAATCGAATCAACATGTTCGAAAACAGATCGGATTGATAAGATCTAACTTCACGATACGATCCAGCAATATAATCATCAGAAAAATAAATCGAATAATAATAATAAAATCAAAATGAATTGAGGAAACGATGAAATGGAGTTAAAGAGTGTGAAATGGAATCACCTTTTTGCGGAGACCGGAGGTTCCAGGCTTCTGTCCATCGAAGGGAGTGGTTTGAATGCGTGAAACATTGAAGAGCACCATTGTTACCTGATCAAAGAGAAACGAAATCGAGGAATTTGAGATTTGAGAGAAGAAGAAGAAGAAGAAGATGCGAGAGAGGTGGTAGTTATTTATTTATATAGGAAGAAAAAAGAGAGAGAGAGGGAGGAAGAGGGAAGAAAGGAGAGAAGGACGAGTGTACCTTGTTAGAGTGTGATGAGAAAGGTTCGGGAAGAAAATATAAAATTTGTGATTATGTTTGTGCGAAGGGGAATTTAAAGGCCTTGTCTATCGCTGGTTTCGGAACTTTGTAGTAGTATCGCTTTTATTTATTTAAACCACGGCTAAACTTAATTAATAATTAATTTGTTTTCTTGCCATCTTTGTTTGTTTCCTCCGCCCTTATTTATATAATCCTTCACACATCTTCAATACATTAAACAAACTATTAGTATGATTAACCAAACAATAAACGAGTTTCTGTTAAGCACAAAACTCTGGAATAGTAGGTGTTTTATGTGATGCAAAGAAATCAAATTTAAATTGGATGACTCAAATGAACAAATATGTTAGATGTTTTATGGCAAAGATATCTCTAAAAGAAAATTTTATTGGATTGAGATAAGACTAGCGATTTTGAAGAAGAAAAAAAAGTCCGAAAAAATTATTAAAAAAATCTCAAAATTAATAATTTAGATAAAAAAATTTATAAAAGCAGCCCCTCTTTAGAATACATAATTTTAAAAAATAGATATTAAACTATTTAATAAATATAAAATATATTTATTTTACTTTTTTTTTAGTTAAAAAAACATAGATAAATTAAGAGAAAAACTATAAATTATTTTAACTAATTGATATAAAAAATAAAAAAACAATTAGCAACTTGTTAAATGATAAAGATTAAATTTAAAATAAAATAGCCAATAAAGAATACATTCAGGCTCTGTTTGGTAAGACATATTTTCGAGCTTATAGCTTATGTCTTATGTCTTTTAAGCTCATATGATAATTTAGACTCATTTGGTAACAGTCTTTTCATCACAGGCTTATAGCTTATTTTACTAGCTTATAACTTATTTTCCAAACGCTATTTCAAATAGCGTTTTAGCTTATGTCTTATAGCTTATTATTTTTTCTTCCTTTTTTATCCTTATTATTTTAATTAAAATCCATTTTCAACCCTTATAATTTATTTTAATTTAAAATAAAATAATTATATATTAAATATCTTTTATGTCATTTTACATTTATAAGTTAATTGAACCTGTGAGATATTGGATCGAACTCTAGTATGGTCGAAAGGTAGCTTCTTGGTTCGATAGGATTGAGCATGAAGTCGAAGGTTGTTCACATGCTTGTGTCGAAGATGTTAGGGTTGTTAGCATGTTAAATTAGGTTTTTGTGTTTAAACCCTAATTTGTTAAGTTAGCTTGTTTATTAAGTTGGCTTGTATAATGGGTCTTGTGGAAAAAAGCCCATTAGTTAGTATGTTAGGTTTTATTATAAATAGCATACTAGCCTCTCATCATTGCTAAGCTGCAAATCCTAATTTAGGGTGAGAGAGGTTATTTGTTATTCTTGTAAACTTGTAATCTTGTTTTAAGAGAAAGTAAAAGAATAGCAGTTATAACCAATTCTTGTGTTCTTATTCTCTTCCCTAATTCCCTATTATACTTTGTTATTGGTATCGTTTTTCACAACAAATTGGTGCGGTGAGCGTGGAGAAGATGCCTTCAACAAAGTATGAGATTGAAAAGTTCACCGGAGTGAATGATTTCGGTCTGTGGCGCTTGAAGATGAAAGCCCTACTGGTTCAGCAGGGTTGTTTGGAAGCGTTGAAGGGAGAGGCAGCCATGAATGCAGAATTGACGGCAGCGGAGAAGACAAATATGATCGAGAAAGCACACAGCGCAATTTTGTTGAGCCTTGGTGATAAGGTTCTCCGGCAGGTATCAAAGGAGACGACGGCATCAGGGTTATGGGTGAAACTTGAAAGTTTGTATATGACCAAATCGCTGGTAAATCGACTCTACCTGAAGCAAGCTTTGTATTCATTCAAGATGATTGAAGACAAAGTATTGGCTGAGCAGTTGAATATGTTCAACAAGCTGATTCTTGATCTTGAAAATATTGATGTGAAGATCGATGATGAAGATCAAGCGCTGTTACTATTGTGTTCTTTGCCTCGATCACATGCTCACTTCAAAGAAACTCTCTTGTATGGAAGGGAGTCCCTGACGTTTGAAGAAGTTCAATCAGCCTTGTACTCTAAGGACTTGAATGAACGAAAGGAGCATAAACCTTCGACTGTTGGCGAAGGTTTGGCCGTTAAAGGAAAACTCTTACGAAAGGATGGTAAGTTCGACAAGAAGAAAGGCAAAAGTCAGTCGAAGACTTACAGTGGCGAAGCATCTGGCATTCGATGCTACCATTGTAAGAAGGAGGGTCACACAAGAAAGGTGTGCCCTGAACGCTTGAAATATCATGGAGGTAAGGATAATGGCAACGCTGCCATTGTTCAAGATGATTTCGAATCATCTGATGTTCTTGTGGTTTCAAGCAGTGACTCTAAGAAGGAGTGGATTATGGATTCAGGTTGCACTTGGCACATGACTCCAAACAAAGACTTGTTCGAGGAATTATGTGATCAAGATGGTGGATCAGTATTGCTGGGAAACAACAAGGCTTGCAAGATTGCAGGTGTTGGATCTGTGAGATTCAAGCTCCATGATGAGTCAATAAGGTTGTTGACTGAAGTCAGGTATGTTCCTGATTTGAAGAGAAATCTGCTTTCTCTTGGTGAATTTGACAAGAAAGGATATGTTTTCCAAGGAGAGAAAAGTATCCTAAGAGTCATGAAGGGTTCGAAGGAAGTCTTGAGAGGCGTGAAGAAACAAGGCTTGTATACCCTTGAGGCTGAAGTTGTAAGTGGTTCGACAAATGTTGCATCCACGAAATCTTTGTCGAAAATAGAAATCTGGCACATTAGATTGGGCCATGTCAGTGAAAGGGGTCTGGTCGAATTAGGGAAACAAAATCTGCTTGGTGGAGACAAAATCGAAAAGCTGAAGTTTTGTGAACCCTGTGTACTTGGAAAATCTTGCAGAGTGAAGTTCAACAAAGGCAAACAAAGAACACATGGATCCCTTGATTACATCCATGCTGATCTTTGGGGGCCTGCAAGGTGTCCATCACATTCAGGAGCAAGGTATTTTCTATCCATAGTAGATGATTATTCCAGAAAATTATGGGTATTCATCCAGAAGACTAAGGATGAAACTTTTGAGAATTTCAAAAGTTGGAAGACTCTGGTTGAAAATCAGACTGGCAGAAAGGTCAAGAGGTTGAGAACCGACAATGGCCTTGAATTTTGCAATGAGGCATTCGACAGTTTTTGTGCTGCCTCTGGTATTGCAAGGCATAGAACTACTGCAGGTACTCCACAGCAAAATGGTTTGGCTGAAAGGTTTAATCGAACTATTTTGGAGAGAGTCAGATGCATGTTGACTAGTGCGGGGTTAACAAAGGTGTTCTGGGCTGAGGCTGTTTCGACAGCAACATATCTGATAAACAGATGTCCTTTGACAGCGTTAGATATGAAGACACCTGAAGAAGTTTGGTCGGGACATCCACCAGATCTCGACAAACTGAGAGTATTTGGCTGCGTAGCCTATGCTCACATTAGGCAAGACAAGGTCGAACCTAGAGCTCTGAAATGCATGTTCATGGGATACCCTGAAGGAGTCAAAGCTTATAGGCTATGGTGCCTAGAGCCAGGTCACAGGAGGTGTATCACCAGTCGAGATGTAGTTTTCAATGAAGCTGAAATGGCTTTTAAGAAAACTGATGATGTTGGTCGAAGTACAGAAACATCTGACGAAGAGCTGGAACAGGTAGAGATTCCTGTTGAGGTGGAGCATGTTGATGCTGAATTGCATATCCCAGATGAAGTCGAAGAAGAAGCAGAAGATGCTGAAGTTGAGGAAACTGACGATGACTACCTATTGTCGAGAGATAGGTCGAGAAGAGTCATCAAGCCACCTCAAAGACTTGGATATGCAGATCTTATAGCTTATGCCTTAATCTCTGCAAGTGAGGTTCTAGACGAAGAACCTAGAGACTATAAGGAAGTTATGAGGAGTCGAATTAAGACTGAATGGCTGAAGGCCATGGATGATGAGATGAAATCTCTTCATGATAATCATACTTGGGAACTGATCAAGAAACCTGATGGGGCAAGGTTAGTCAGCTGTAAATGGATTTTCAAAGTTAAGGAAGGAATTGAAGGAGTGACGTCGAAAAGATACAAGGCAAGGTTATTTGCAAGGGGTTTCACTCAGAAAGAAGGTGTCGACTTCAATGATGTGTTTTCTCCTGTTGTGAAGCATAGGTCCATTCGAATGTTGCTTGCCATGGTGGCACAGTTCGATCTTGAACTGGAACAGATGGATGTGAAGACTGCGTTCTTGTATGGTGATCTAGATGAAACGATCCTGATGAGGCAACCTGAAGGGTATGTCGAAAAGGGGAAGGAAGATTATGTGTGCAAGTTAAAGAGATCTTTGTATGGGCTGAAACAATCTCCTCGACAGTGGAATAGGAGATTCGACAAGTTCATGGCACGCATAAGTTTCATTAGAAGTCAGTTCGACCACTGCGTTTACTTCAGATTTCGACCTGGTAATTCATTTGTTATTTTGTTGCTTTATGTGGATGATATTCTCATAGCAAGCAACAGTGTTGAAGATGTGATGAGGGTGAAGGCTGAACTCAATAAGGAGTTCGATATGAAGGATCTGGGAGCTGCTTCCAGGATTCTTGGAATTGACATTCGGAGAGATAGAAAGAAGTCGAAGATATGCTTATCTCAAGATGCATATCTACGGAAGATTCTTGAAAAGTATGGTATGTCGAATTCGAAGCCAGTTGTGACTCCAACAAACCCTCAATTCAAGCTGAGTATTGATCAGTGTCCCAGTACTGATGTCGAAAGAGCCTATATGAATAGCATCCCATATGCTAATATAGTCGGCTCTTTGATGTATGCTATGGTCTGTACTAGACCCGACATAGCTTACGCAGTCAGTCTTGTAAGCAGGTACATGGCGAATCCTGGAAAGGCTCACTGGCAAGCATTGAAGTGGATTTTAAGGTACATAAATGGGTCTCTGAATAGAGTCCTAATTTATGGTGGAGCCTTGGGTGAAGATAGTAAAGCAGTAATAGAAGGATATGTCGACTCTGATTATGCAGGTTGTATGGATTCCAGAAAATCTATTTCTGGATATGTTTTCACTATGTTTGGCACTGCAATTAGTTGGAAAGCAACACTTCAGAAGGTTGTTGCTCTATCAACCACTGAAGCGGAGTATATTGCCCTAACTGAAGCTGTGAAAGAAGCATTGTGGCTTGAAGGTTTTGCGAAGGAGCTGAAACTTCAAGGTCGAGGTATCACTGTTAAATGTGATAGTCAAAGTGCAATACACCTGTCGAAGAATTCAGCCTATCATGAGCGAACTAAGCACATTGATGTGAGGCTGCATTTCGTTAGAGGAGTAATCGAGCGTGGAGAAGTCCAAGTGTTGAAGGTTTCGACTGAAGACAATGCTGCTGATATGATCACCAAGACATTGCCGAGTTGCAAGTTTTTCCACTGTATGCAGTTGATAAAGCTGCATGAAGAAAGCTAGTCTGTTCCTTGACGTTGTAGAGTTAGGTCCAAGGTGGAGATTTGTGAGATATTGGATCGAACTCTAGTATGGTCGAAAGGTAGCTTCTTGGTTCGATAGGATTGAGCATGAAGTCGAAGGTTGTTCACATGCTTGTGTCGAAGATGCTAGGGTTGTTAGCATGTTAAATTAGGTTTTTGTGTTTAAACCCTAATTTGTTAAGTTAGCTTGTTTATTAAGTTGGCTTGTATAATGGGTCTTGTGGAAAAAAGCCCATTAGTTAGTATGTTAGGTTTTATTATAAATAGCATACTAGTCTCTCATCATTGCTAAGCTGCAAATCCTAATTTAGGGTGAGAGAGGTTATTTGTTATTCTTGTAAACTTGTAATCTTGTTTTAAGAGAAAGCAAAAGAATAGCAGTTATAACCAATTCTTGTGTTCTTATTCTCTTCCCTAATTCCCTATTATACTTTGTTATTGGTATCGTTTTTCACAACAGAACCGCTAATTTTACCAAACACTTCAATGAGCTTATAAGCTATCAGTCTCAACCATCCGTTATAATCTATAAGTCATCAGTCATCAGCCATCAGTCATAAGCTATAAACTATCTGCTAGCTTATCAGTCAACCGTTATTTTTACCAAACAGACCCTGAGTTGGTTCTATTCAATACTAAATTGATCGTAAATAAATTATAACTTAAACATATTTTCTTATTTTTTTTTATTTTTTTATGAATTTTAGACAAAATTATAAGTTAAAAATATTTTCTTATTTATTTATCATTAGAAAACCAATTCATAATATTGGAATTTACAATGTTGACACAACCTGCCTACCAACGACATGTGCTTGACACCTGATGATTCATCTAATATCTAATCATGTATAATAAATTCCATCAATGTGTTAGCGTAATTTTACTTATCTCACAAGTAACCACATATACTTGATTGCACGTACCACATCCATTCATTTTGGCAAAATATTCCAATCTCAAAAAGGTTTATTCCATTTTATTACAATGTACCTAATCACATGCCAGTAACACCCTTTTCCCCCACTTTCGATGCTGATCCATGTATATAGTTTAAAACCATAACAGAACATTAGGCAAAAAGAATACCTATATGATTTGATGTCTTTGTTATATTCTTCTAATAATACAATATATGAATAATTAATATTGAAAGGAATAAATTTAGTGTATTTTAAAACTGAAACTTAACCTATCTGTTTCAATTTCAACACAATCCCGTGAATGTATTGTTTTTCAAGCCAATTACAATATAAAGTAAAAATAAATGCTAAAAAAAAAAACTTAAAAACAAATAGTGCAATAACCTTCAAACTAACAAGAAACACATTAGAAATCTCTCATTTAACATTCAAACAAACAAAAAAGATGATTCACCAATGATTAATGTTATAAACAAAATCTTTATTATTATATTTGAGTCAAAATTGCCACGTTAACTTGTCAAACAAAAAAAATTTGATGTTGAAATATAAATGAGTTAATTATCTTTCATATCGACCTAACACACGTTAAACAAATTAAACTAAATTGACTCTATTTATTACAAACTCTCAAACTCAACCTATAATAAAACTAATATGCATGGCCAGTCAATTGATTAAACATACCATCTCAATATCCCTACTGATCGTACCTGATTAGAAGGATCGTCAAAGCCTGCTCGGAGTTGGATCTTTGAGAAGTGAAGGGGGGTGTACCTACAAGGTACTCCGATGCCAAAGTAAGAAGATGAGTAAAGAAGTGCAAGTACGAGCTAAAGGTTAGAAGAGATTGAATACCTAACCCTCTAGTGACAGAGGGTATTTATAGCCCCCAGCGCTGGGCCATGATCTCGCTACTGGGATGGATGCCCAGGCCCAATTAGGAGACTGTCAGGTTTCCTGGGCGGAAATATCAGAGGTGCGTGAGTGCCCTCCGTCCTGGTCAACCACTCCGAAGTTTACGGGAGACGCGGTCTTTTAGGGACCACGTGGACTCCGCATTATTCGGGGGATTTGAATATGAAGGAGACCTACGAGGAGTAGGGTCCTCGGCAGAGTGGGTGCTCGCGGGGAGCACCTTTGCCGGGCACCAGATGGCTCGCGGGAAGCATTATGTCGGGCAAAGAGTAGACGAGCAGTCTTTGCTCTTTATAGGCCATAAGATGGTTTGGACTCCCAAGGTTGAGTAGACCGAAAGTAGATTGGGCCGAATCCTGGTCCAGTCCAGAACAGGAGCCCCCCAAGTCGGAGTTCCAAGGAAGGAGTTTCGATTTTGCCAATGCTCGGCCCATGTGTTGTTGGTCCTCGTCTACTGATGATGCTCGGGTGGAGTTGTTCGTGGGGGAAGATGAGAGACCGCGCGTGATCAACACTCGCTGACGTGGCATGGAGTAATGATTGCATAGGGGTAGATGGTGGCGCCTAGGGAGGAGGTGTCAGCCGACGCGACGTTTCGTATTCCGGGCATTTTTCCTATAAAAGGGGTTAAACCCTCTCATTTGGAGTTTTTCGCTCTCCGCTCACGTGCTCGGCTTCCAGATTAATTTTCCAGATCTCCATCGTTCAGCAACGCTCTTTGAAGAATCAAGCACAAGTTTTGCCGGAATTATGTCACAATCAGGTACGACTGGGGTTTATTTCTTGATTTCAAATATGTTTCGTTGCTTTCAGGGGATTCGCAGGGTGCGTCCTCGCTGATTTTATTGTCTAAATCGGCAGTTTCTCTCTGTGAGATTCAAAAGCCATAATCATCTCCTCGGGTTATTCAAGCGATGCCCGGGGGCGGTTAATAGTGTAGTTGATTTTTTCATTACCGCCCGGTGCCTTTAGGATTTGGCTCATCAAACCCATGGGTTTGACCGGCGCACCTATGTTTTCCCTCGGCTCATTCATGAATATGTTCGGCGCGTTCAAGGATTCCGTCGATCATGTTGCGTAGGGCTCGAGTGTATATATTTTGTTTAATTTTCGTTAAGTTTATTGGGGGTGAGTCCTCGGCTAGTGACCAAGAGCATCCTCGAAGGGGGTTTGGCCGGGGGCTTCCTTGCTCGCCGCTCTACCTTTTCACTTGTGTTGCGGTGGAAGGGTGGATTTGATGACCCATCTAATTCATTTTTTCCTTCTGCATGCAGGCGAATCCGGCTCAGGGTCTAGCTCGGGGTCCAGCTCAGGATCTAGATCGTGGGATAGTTCGAGAGACACGACCGCGAGTAGCTCGAAAGTCGAGGAGATCGAGGTTGAGAGCTCGCATCTCCCTGTGATAGAAGATGATGACGAACAGGAGGGTCCCTCAAACCCGGGGGCTGAAGAGGATGTTCCCTTGACCCCGCTCTTCGAGTATGATTGCGAGGCTAATTTTGGTTGGGTGGCTGAAGAGCCTATGATCGTGGCGTCTCGATTTACCGAATCATTAGTTGGGGCTTTTCCAGAGGTCGAGGACCGGAGACCGAGCGACCCGTTAAATTTTCAGGTGGTGTGCCCGACGGGTGACGAGCGGATCTGTTCTCATTTCCACGGGGACAACTTCGCCATGTATGAATATGTGTTCAGGGAGCTCGGATTTCGTCTGCCCTTCTCTAGCTTCCAAATCTCCCTGCTGGCCGGTCTTGCTTTGGAGCCGTCTCAACTGCACCCGAACGCCTTCGCCTTTATGCGGGCTTTCGAGATCGTGTGCGATTATTTAGGCATCGGTGCTACGACCGCCTTGTTCGGCCACTCTTTCCGCGTCCAAAGGCAGTCGGCCGACGGGCGCTTCAGTTGGGTCTCTTTCAAGAATGCCGACCGGAAGCTTTTTAAAATGTATGTTGATTCGGTCAAGGATTTCAAGGACCGCTATTATGTCGTTCGTTTGCAAAGCCAGGCAGCGTATACCTCTTTGTCAAAGATGGTGACGGTGCGCGGCGAAGATGGTACCCCGGAGCGGGACGAGGCTGGGAAGGTGAGGACGAAGCTCTGCAGTATGTTCCCCTTCTTTTGGTGGAAGAGTCACTTTAATTTTCCTCCCAAGCATTACGCCTATGAAGATGAGGAGTTGGACGAGCAGGACGCGGCGTCGTATGCTCGTTTGTGCCAATACGTGGACAGCTTTACTCTGAGCCAATGGGTGACGAGGACTGGCGAGCCCGTTTTGGACGAGGAGGGTGTGGCAAAGGTCGAGGTTTGGGCGATAAACACGAAAGCCCTCCTGTCGTGTAGGACGCCTAAGGAAACTAAGGCGCTGCTAGGTGGTGTTTAAGTCATTTTGCTTTGGCTTGCTAACTAATTTTTTCTGCTAACTCTCTGTTTTGTTTTTCAGATGCTATGCCGCTAAAGGACGAGAAGGTCCTGAAGGTGGCCCAAGATGCCAAAAGGCTCCGGGCAAAGAACAAGAACCGGACAACTGCCTCGGGCGATAACTCAGGGTCAGCCGGGTCTCCTTTGGTGATTCTGGAGGTGGAGAGGACCTCGAAGAAGGCGCGCCAGGCGGAGACGGCTCGAGAGGAACCGTCCAATTTGGGACCTGATCGTGGATTCATGCTTCCTCCCTACTTCAAGGAGGGTCAGTACTTTGAGAAGTATCCTCTGACTGTCTCCTCGGACGAGGCTCGGCGAGTTGAAGGGATGACTGCTTCTGCCCGCCTCAAACAGCTTGCCAGCGATAGCGCTCCTATGATGAGGGTTGTGGAGATGGCCCAGGTGCTCGCAAAAGGGGGCATTTTTTCTGCCGATGCTTTGAAAAAGGTGGAGGCTAAAATAAAGGTCGCCGAGGAAGAGGTGGCTAAGCTGAAAGCGGCTCGGGAGAAGACGAAGAAGAAGATCGAAGATCTCCTAAAGCAGAAGGATGAGGAGGTGGAGGCGGAGAAGAAGAGGTTTGCTGACCTCGAGCTGTCCTGGGTGCCGTCCGCGGAGGAGTCTTCAGATGTGGCCGTGCTAAAGTCCAGGACCGAGTTTGTTAAGAAAATCGACGACCTGAAGCTCGAGCTTGCCGAGATGGCCGAAGTCGGGTTTAAGTGTGCAGTTCAACAGTTGAGTCTTCTGAACCCAGGGATGAAGATAGACGACATTGGGCTTGCGTCGAGGATCGTGGACGGTCAGCTTGTGCCCGGTACTCCTGACGAGGAAGAATGGATTTCTTGGTTTTGATATTTTGGGCATGTGTGCCCGTGTTTTCTCGGCCTGCGTGCCATTGTTTTTTCTTTCTGGATTTTGGAGTTTTGCCTGACATATTTGGGGGCCTGCGTGCCCGACTATTTTTTGTAATATTTGGATATCACAAGCCAATTTGGTCGGGTTTTAATTATATTCATGTCTTTGCAAGTTTTGTCTGTGTTTTGACTTTCTTCTCTGTGCTTAGAATGTCTATTGCTGCAGGAAATTTGTGATCGGATTATGCTTGGTAATCCGGGCGATTGACATTATACTTAGAAATATTTGTTACTTGATTATGCTCGGCCTTGGTTGATTTTCCGGGTGTGTGGGGTACGGCCCTCAATAAAGAACATGGTGAAATTCACAAATGACAATACTATAGCAACTGAAGGTATTGGAGACATTTTAATTATGAGGAGAGATGGAAAAATGTTAGTAATTTACAATGTGGTGTACATACCAGGCATGAAGAGCAACTTGCTCAGCATTGGGCAGTTGGTCTGGTGTAAAGTGTAACACCCGTAATTTAATTAAATTAATTTCGGATTATTTGTTGATAAATTGTTATATTGTTGTGATTAAGTTGCTAAGTCGATTATTTAGTTGATTAATCGGTCAGTTACTATTAGAAATAATATTAATATAAATATTAGTATTTTATGAGATTAATGGTGTTAGGCCTATGTTATAATTGTGAGTAGCAAAATGGGGGTATAGAAATGTTAAGCCCAATGAGAGAAATAGAAAATTATATTAATTAATTAGAATAAAAAGAAACATTAGAAAGTAGCAGTAGAAAGAGTTTTAAGTTATCAGAAAAGAGGAATAAGGGTTTGGAGAGAACTACGTAGAGTTGCAAGCAAAGAGGCAAAGCTAGGTGCAATCAAAGAGTTAGAACAACCTTCAATCCAAGGTAAGAGTGGAATTCTAACCCTATAATAGGGTATATGATGAATATTATGTGGGGTTTAGGTTGTTAAAATTATTACGGTGTGTATGTTGAATTGTTGTGAATGTTTTGAAAATTGATGAAATTGGATGTTGTCGATGAATTCGTTGCTGATAATTTTCCATGTTGATATTAGCATAATAGTTATGTGGCTGTAATTAATTAGTGTTTGGGTCTGAGATGATAAGGAATGAAAACTGGGAACTCTGCCTGATTAGAAGAAGGAAAAAAAGGGAACAAGGGCGCCCACCCCTTATATGAAAGAATGAAGGGGCGCCCACTGATCGGAAAAATAGCAAGTGTACTATTTTCACCGATGTAGTAATAATGGGTTTTACCCCAAGTATCGATCACGAGGATTGCGTGGGAAATAAAAATTGATATAAGGAGTCAATTAAACAAAATATCATGGGGGTATTGTTTTTATATTAAAGAATTACGGTTAAAATAAATCAACTGAAAATTGAGATGAGATTTTCTAAGTATAAAGGTATAAGAATGCCAGGGTAGGTGTATAATTTTCCTTACAATGACTTTGTAACAACAGATCTCTTCAACAAGTTCATGAAGTGCACTATTTGTTCTTAAGGCTGTTTTCCTAAGTCCTTAGTGAAAACCTTTTGGTTTGCAATCCTATTGCCTAAGTCCTTAGAAACAAAGGTTTGTGAACCAAAGATATCAATGATCAAGAATATTCAAATAACCTTACGGTATCCCTAGTCCTAGGTGTTAACCCTAAAATCTAATTGTTTAAAAACCTTAACAATTGTAGTCCTACAGATTGTTAACCATAGATCAAACCTTGTTTGTCCGACAAAGCAAGCATAATACTCATTAAACAATTAAGTTTCAAAACATGAATTCTTGATTAAAGAAATGCGTAGATCATAGTCATTACAATAAAAATCAGGGACACCCCCCTGGCATTGGGGGGTTTAGCCTCTCATAATATTCAAGAAAACACAATCAGAAAGTTTAGACATTTACAAGAGATTAGGAGAACTCTGATCTTCAATGGTGTCCACCGTTGAATCTCCTAGCCTTCCAAAACCTTGATAAAGCTATCTCGCTCTCTTCTGTAATTCTTTCGTACGTTCAAAAAGTATCTAAAATAACTTAAAACATAAACCTAAATAGTCTCCATACAAGCCTTTAGTAGTACAAAGTCAAAAGTGCCCCTGGAATAAGTTGGAATGTCCCAAGACCCAAAAATTGATCACCAATGCGCCTACCAACACGGGCCGTGCGCAGGCACACGGGTGGCCGTGTTGGTCCCCTGGTTGCTTCTATGGACAACTGCTGAACACCAACACGGGCCGTGCTCAAGCACACAGGCGGCCGTGTTGGTCCCCTGGTTTTTCTATGGCATTGGTTCTGTGCTCCAACACGGGCCGTGTGCTGAAGCACGGCCGGCCGTGTTTGCCCCCAGACTTGTAATTTTTCATCTCTTTCTTGCTCTTCCTTCTTCCTTGATGCTTGGACACTCAAGATGCTTTGTTCAAACCTGCAACTTGTACACAACTAAACAAAAGGCATAAAAACATCTAGAATTTAACTAAATAAATAAAACCCACAATGAAAAGATCAAGCAAACAAAAAGCAAAAACTTAACAAATTTCTACAAAACTCACACCAAAGTGTTACCAAATTGATCGATGTGGACCGAATGCATGATGCAAATTATATGAAAATGGTGACCGATCACAACCCCAAACTTATCTCATTGCTTGTCCTCAAGTGATGCGAGAGACATTTAGAGAGGTCACCCTGGATTCTTACTTCCTCAATGTCACCGATGTTATTCGCCTCGTGCCTCTACCTTCTTGATCAAGCTTCCAGCACATCACACCAACGCTCTATCGCATTTTCTCATCAGAGTATCCCTTCACCTGCAAGCTTTCCCACAATCTCACCAAGTCTCTCGTGGTTAAAGTGTTTCACTCATAAACCAAGATATGCAATACCAACTCTTAGTTTCGAATAGATTCTACTTTCACTGCACAGACAGAATTCACACACTATTTGAGGTCTTTTTTGGATGTAACGGGGCTTAGGTACGGTGGGATAGACAAAGAAAGGGGTGTACTAATGGTTTGTGGCTCGACATTCCTTATCGTGTGTTTTTCTCTCTCTTTTTCTTTTATGCATGACTTTTCAAGGGATCCATCTCTTTAGACTCGTCAACACATTCATTTTGACTTCGATGCTTTTCTTATTCTCGAGTCTATTTGTTTAGGCAAGTGCTTTTGCTCTTTTTTTTTTAAGACATCTAAATATCTCTTTTTTTTTTCTCATTTGCACTTGCCCCTCATACATGATCAACCCCAAACTTATTATTTTTGCACACTTTTGAAAAACAACACAACATGAATATCGAGCAAGGGTAAGGATAATGTGGTTTTGGGTTCATTTATGTGGTAAAACAAACAAAGGGATACGGCTCAAAAGTGGTTTACAACGGATAAGAATTATCAACGGTGGTTGTGAAGGCTTATGGGTAAACAAACAAGTGCCTCAGTGTGTGTCTTCATATCATAGTGTGTTAGCAGAATAAACGCGAAACCAGAGTGATAACGTCATACCCGGATGCCCTCATGATGAATTTGCAGTATTTGGTTCTGATATACCTCACCATGTTGGATAAATTAACTTGCAGGTTTCAGACTACTCCTAGAGTCATACAATTTCTTTTTGTTGCAAATGCCATCCACTCTTTTCAATCTAGTATCGGCACGATGCGTCCAACAGGTACTTTTTCCCGATGACATCAACTTCCAGGGTGCCTTGAAGAAACAAGTTTAGGTTGTATCTCTCATCCACTTACTATAGTTGCATCGATTATTCGGTGGTTGTCAATCAATCTTGTAACAAACAAAGACAAATAAAACAAAGACATACCACACAAAGCCATAAAAAAAACAAAACAAAACAAAGGAAACACAAACTGAATAATTAAAACAGAAATAAACGAAAAGGAATGAAAAGGACCCCTCCCCCACCTAAACTGAACATTGTCCCCAATGTTTCAGCCTCAGTGCGGAAAGGACTTACAGACTACTGTGGAGGCGGGTGCTGAGGCTGAAAATGCAACATCATCTGCTGCATCATTCGTTGGATATCATCAATTGCAACCCCTTGACGGAGTTGCTCTGCCACAATTCTCTCAATCTCTACACCTTGGCGAGTTTGTTCGGCACGGAATTGCTCAACATCCAAAGATGTCCAGCCAGCAGAAGAGGATCCCTCACCTTGATGACGTGAGGTCCTAGTACGGGGAGTAGCCCTCTCCCTCCTTGGTTCATCCTCATCCATTGCCTCATCTGCATACACAACATCATCCCTTGCTTCCTCGGGGTCAACGTTAGTATATAACCAATTCACATTATTATCAACAGTAGTTTTTTCAGAATTCGGTAATCGCAACAATTTGCGAGACCGGCTTACCAACATGTGGCCATTTCGAGATGGTTCGAGCATCCCTTGCGTGCACAGAGCATTTAGATCAATTTTATGCAATGCTTGTAATGGTGTCTCACCATCCATCACTGGCCGATATCCACACCATTCAGCAATTTGAGTAATCATTCCTCCCACCGAGATACCACCGGAACCGGCACGCCCCATAGTACCTAAATGATCTGCCGCAAACGCAGCCACATTCACTGGTTCCTCATTATCCATAGCATACATCAGATAGAGCTCTCTTTTTGTTGCGACACCGGTGCTGTCACCTCGCCCGAACAAGGAATAAGCTAACCCCTTTTGTGCATAACGAAAGCATGGGTTCTGGATCCAAGAGGCCTTTGCGGTTCGTGCTTCATATTGTGGTAAACCTGTAATAGATGACCAAAAAGCAGAAGCAGAAAACTCATTTGGCACTGCCCCGTGGCCAACCAAAGGTAGCCGGAGACATTGCCCGAGTTGAATTACAGACATAGAATGATCCTCATTATAAAGCCGAAAGGTTAGAGTGCCAAAATATTCAAAAGAGTGCCCAGTCCAGTTTTTTTCCAAAGTAAATTCCACAGAACTTAAGAATTCTAAAGTAATGCGCTCGTATGTGGGTGCATCATTGTGCACGAATTCAAGGATCCCTAGATTATTAAACATTTGTGTCACATCATCTAGGATTCCTAGTGTATTCATAGTGGTGTCACACACATACCTAGTGGGAACAAGCTTCCTAGTCAAGAGAGTCTTGTACCTTTGGACATGCTCATCCTTTTCAAAAATGATGTTGTGAGCGTTCGGTGTTCGGCGAACTCTTTGTTTGGGCCTGGAGGATTCGACAACAACTGCCTTTCCCCTGTCAGCTTTCTTCGGGGGCATAATGGGAACCTGAAAAATTAGTGAAAATTGGAAGTTGGAGAAACAAGAAAATATTACCGTCACTGTGTAGAGGGCGCAAAACGGCCCAACTTTTGTGAAAGAGGAAGTGGATTTGGAGTCTTGATGATGGAGAAAAGGGAGATTGAATATTGATGGAGGTATGGAGGTTTGGAGGAGAGTAGGGTTTTTGAGAGGAAGAAGATGAAGTTGCTGAGTTGTGTACAATAAAAGGGGGTTTTAAGATGCGTGGGACCCACAAAAATTCAGAATCTCCCCTTAAAATCTATTTTTTTTTCAATTCTGCGCAACGACACACGGGCCGTGCGCCCACGCACGGGTGGCCGTGTGTCACCTCTGGTTTTTGCATGGGGAGGGAAATTGGATCAGCACGGACCGTGTGCTGGAGCACGGTCGGCCGTGCTGCTCCCCTGTTTTTTGTATGGGGATGGCTGGCCACTCACGCACGGGCCGTGTTCTGGAGCACGGGCGGCCGTGCTTGAGAGTGCTGTTGCACTTCTCTACATAATTTCTTCGTTCCTTTCTTTGTACATTCTTCTTTCTAGCGATCACCACTCCTTACCCCTGCATAAAACATACATAAACGAACAAAACAAAATAAAAAGCATTAGTAAACCCGTGGGTTGCCTCCCACGAAGCGCTGTGTTTAACGTCGCATGGCTCGACGGTCGATCATCTCATCATGCGAGACGAACGTGTTCGAGAGTGCTGGCTCCTTGTCCAGGATTGTATGGTTTCAACCTATGGCCATTCACTTTGAATGTGTCTCCATTGTTATTGTTCCTAAGCTCAATAGCTCCTATGGGGAACACTTTGTGCACTACAAAAGGTCCCGACCATCTTGACTTTAACTTCCCAGGAAATAATTTCAATCTCGAGTTGAACAACAGCACCAGTTGCCCTTCCCAAAATTCTTTCTTCTGAATCTTTTGATCATGCCATTTTTTTGTTGTGTCCTTATAAATTTTGGCATTCTCATAGGATTGATTCCGAAATTCTTCTAATTCATGGAGTTGAAGAATTCGGGACTCTCCAGCTTTCACAATATCATAATTAAGGAATTTGGTGGCCCAAAACGCCTTGTGCTCAAGCTCGAGTGGTAGATGGCATGCTTTACCATAAACTAATTGATACGGGGACATACCTATTGGCGTCTTGAATGCTGTTCTGTATGCCCATAGTGCATCTTCAAGCTTAAGAGACCAATCCTTTCTCGAAGCACTGACAGTCTTTTCGAGAATCTGCTTGATTTGTCTGTTCGAAACCTCTACTTGCCCACTGGTCTGAGGATGATAAGCAGTTGCTATCTTGTGCTTAACATTGTACTTCTTCAGCAAATTCTCCATCAACTTGTTCAAGAAATGGGTGCCTTCATCGCTTATGAGTGCTCTGGGAACCCCAAATCTTGAGAAAATATTGTTCTTTAGGAAGTTCACTACCACTTTGGCGTCATTTGTGGGTAAGGCTACTGCTTCTACCCACTTAGAAACATAATCCACCGCTACAAGAATGTAGTTCTTCCCAAATGATGGTGGGAAGGGTCCCATGAAATCAATCCCCCACACATCAAACAATTCCACCTCCAGTATACCCTTCTGAGGCATCTGATTCCTTTTTGAAATATTCCCCGTTCTCTGACACCTGTCGCATTCTTTCACAATACTTTGGGCGTCTTTGAATAACGTGGGCCAATATAAACCAGATTGTAAGACTTTTGCCGCTGTTCTATCACCGCTGAAATGTCCGCCATATTCGGAGTCGTGGCATGCTTTAAGCACGTCTCGTTGTTCCTCCTCGGGTACACATCTTCTTATTAATCCATCGAGACCCTTCTTGTATAAAAATGGGTCATCCCACAAGTAGAACCTGCAATCATGTAAAAAATTTTTTCTACGGTTATAGTCAAAATCGTCAGGTATTATTCCACCTACCAAATAGTTCGCATAGTCTGCGAACCAAGGCACACCAACAACAGCGAGGATATGTTCATCAATGAACTCGTCCTTTATTGGGCGCGTCTCTTCAGTTTCTTCAATAGGTGACATGCGAGACAAGTGGTCGGCTACAGTGTTTTCAGACCCTTTCTTGTCACGGATCTCCACATCAAACTCCTGAAGGAGCAAGATCCATCTTAGCAACCTTGGTTTAGAATCCTGTTTGGCAAAAAGATACTTCAAAGCAGCATGGTCAGTATAAACAATGACTCTAGAACCCAACAGATATTGCCTGAACTTGTCAAAGGCATAAACAACCGCTAGCAACTCTTTCTCAGTAGTCGCATAGTTCATCTGTGCAGGGTTTAGCACATGACTTGCGTAGTAAATAACATGTAATAGCTTTTTGTCATACCCCAAAATTTGCCCATGCTATTTTTTTCACACATAAAATCAGAACAAAAGACAAAGCTCCAACACACACTCTCCTATACAAAAACTCTGAACTAGGGTTTGATTAATTCGATGGAAAATCATTGAATCAATGGCTCAAGGTGGTTCCATAGGGTCACTAACATCCCAAAGTATCTCCATATAAAATTTCAAGTCAAACAGAGCAAATTTAGTCCCTCAAATCCTGATTAGGTCAACAGTCGACTCTCAAGGGAAAAACAGTCATTTCAAGTCAATATGTAGTCAAAACTCAAGATATTTGGTCAACGACATCCTCATAACCCTAAAATCATCATTTGATCAAGGGTTGATCATGATGATACAAGGAAAGATCAGAAAAGTCAAAAGTCAAAAGTTACTATTTTGGGGCATAAACTGAAAAAGTCAACCAAACTTTGAAAATTCACCAGATATTCATACTCCATCAGAAAAATTCCCACCAAAGCTCATTTTGAAGGGAATTCATTCCTCTATCCAATGGTCCAAGAATCAAAGCTCATAGGTCAATAATCTAAGAGATATGGCTTCATACATTATAGGTCCTTCTCAAAAGTCAACAAGAAGACACTTTTTTCAAAAGGGCATAAAATGAGAATGGAAAATAATTTTGATATGGAACCAAAGAAATTGGTTAGAGGACTCTCTAAGGTTTCCAAAATGTCTTAGAACACTTCCATACCTCAAAAATTGAGGGAGATAGGCCTTGTCAAAGTTAGGTTATTTTGGAGGGAAAATGTGAAGAAACTTGAAAACTTTTGCAAATGGGCCTAAGTTATTTCAACACAATCTTGATCCTCAAAGTACCCAAGGGCCCAAAACCTTTTTCCCACGAAATTATACATTTTATTTGATTTATTATGAGTTTTTAATTCATTTAAAAAGGATTAAAATTAAATAAATTATTGGAAAATCAAATATTTGATAAAAGAGATGATTTGGATCTTGTTTAATCATCAAATATATTTTAAAAGTCAATCCAATTTCGTGCAAACTAGATTTGGATAGATAAGATTGAAATTGATCAATTTTAGGAAAAATTCATAAGCAAAATTCAATCAAATCTCTCAAGATAGAAATCAAATATTTACATGGATTCAAGCCATTCTTATTGACCTAATTCATTCTCCCATATATAAGGAAGGATTGCAGACCTAAAGAAAAAAAAATCGGCAGGCAAGAGTGAGAATTCGAGCACAAAAGCCAAAGAAATTCTCAAACTACGATTCTGAATTCCAGGCCAACTCAAGGTGTTCTAGCGGTTCCAAAACGTTCCTCAAAGATCACTGGAGGTGTTTGGATTGTTCTCTTGCCTCAATACCTCAAGAACATTCCACTGTAAGTTGTTTTTAGCCTATTCATAAACTACTTCGATTACATAAATTCATGCATCCATGCTCAAAATCAATTGCGTATTTATGTTTCTTATAACGTGTTTATCGATTCTGGAAAGTTCTATACGTTATGGTGCTGTTATAGGCATATTGCCATGCTAGGGTTCGAAGCTCCAATTTGGGGGTTTTGATTACAGGAAAAATCAGAGCATATGGTTATCATGGATAGATTCGCGAGGTCGAGACGAACCTAACCATGATATCGCGAAAGTTTTATTTTCCCTCTAGGTCTGTTCGCTATTTTTCGCAGGTGTTAAAAACAAGACCTTTTACAGCGCATCTGTAGCAAGCGCTGTAAAAAGCGTGTTGCAGAATTTTGTTGAAGAAGACGATGAGCTGGCCTGATGTCATTGGCCAGTTTGGACCAGTTTTTGGCGCGCAGTTGATTCTTTGGACGAAGGAATCCAGCGCGATATGAAACACACTCTATCATGGACCCTCATCATCCTGGCTCTTTGTTTGATCATCCACTTCATCCAACGTGCCCAGATACGCAGGTCCACCATAGTCCCTCGCGCGCTAGCCACACAGGATCCAGCTGAGTTTTCTTCAAAATTTTTTATTTTTATTTATATAGTCACGTAAATATATATATATATTTGCTTTGTTTTTTTTCTTTTCTCTTTCTCTTTTTTATTTAAGTTATTTTCTTTTATATATAATAAAAACATTTATATTTTTATTCCTAAACCTTTTTTTTATTATTAATATCTAATAATTGTTTTATTTTCTTTTAATATTTTTCCATTATTTTTTTTATTATTATTTATAAATTATATTTATTTAATTTAATTAACCATGTTAAAATTATTCAAAAAAATCATAATTATTCCATTTAAATTCCAAAAATTTCGTAGATACAATTTTATGCTCGATTTAATTTTCTAAACTTGATTTAATTAATTAGGTCGCGAGACCAATAATTAACTAAATCAATTCATTATTACACTCTCTTTGAATCCCAACCAGGATTGATAATACACTGATTTATTTTCTTTTCTATATTTTGTCAGGATTAGCAACATGATTTGCCCCAAGTGCGCGCCTTCAACAAACCTCGAAGTTAAGTAATTTAATTCTAATTCAATTTAAATTATATTTAGATTATTTTACTTTTAGGGTTTGTTTTGCATTCACCCCTCTCTTTCTGCCTTGTCTTTTCAGGGTTACCTCCGAGGTTTCCTCCGACTCTAACCATATCAGATCAAATCGAACCAAAGCTAAGTAGCCTCGCTTATTTAATTATTAAATGTTATCTATTTATTCTTTATTTTTCTGGTTAACCCTGTCAACCTTCGAATTAGCCATACACTCACCCAACTTTTATTTATCATCTTTTTCAGGGTTGTCGATTGCCAAAGCTACGTTAATGGTAACCCTGAACCTTTTTTTTATTATTATTACTTGTATCAAACTCTGATAAGGGATCCACTGGTTACAATTTCCCGCCCCCTTTATTGCTTTATATTATTTCGTACTGCGTGGTTAGTAAAATAGGGAGTGGCAACCTTAAGCTGACTTAGAATAATTAATTAAAAGATAAATATCCGAATTGAATCACGTGATTGATGCACACACGCACGCTTTTTGGGTAACCCTCTCTGTTGCCTGTTGCCTGTTGCCTTGTTGCCTGTTGCCTTTGTGTTTTTGCAGAATAAGCCACGTCCCTCGAATTCGAGGATACCTCAGCCATGTTGCCTCGATAAAAAGGTCACGACCCTAATGATGCTGCCTTCGATACACAAATGACCTCGACCCTCAGAAGTTGCCTACGGAAAAAGGCTGAGGTATCTTCTGGCTGCCTACGAAAAGGCTATTCTGGTTCTTCCCTTAGGCTACCTGCCTCCCTATGGCATGGGATAGTCTTATGGCGAACGAACTCTCGATGACCCTTCAACCTCCAAATGAAAGGCTTCCTGCCCTCTTATGGCAAGGATAGACCCTTTCACCCTGAAAGGCTAAAAGAACTCTTTTTTCAAGCTATAAGGTAATTTGTTCTTAATTGCTTTGCCTTGCTCTAAAAAACCTTTTTCATATTCTTTCTCATAAATCTTCAATAAGGCTACGCTCATTTACGAGCTAAAGTCCTTATCTCTTTTTTTTACATTTTCTGAAACTTTTGACTTCAAAATTAAAGAGCAAAGCAATTAAGAGCCCATGGAAAACCATGGATGCAAAGGGTGCCTTACACCTTCCCTTTGCATAATTACCCCCCGAACCCTATTTTATTTAAAAGGTTTTTCCTGTTCTTTTAGCCTTTCTAATTAATTTGGATAAAATAAAAGTCGGTGGCGACTCTTGCTTAACCGCGACATTTCGATTACAAAAGTCAGTTCACCGTATTACAGAACTGGCGACTCTGCTGGGGACTTTTCGAATAAAAGAGGGGTTACCTTAAAAGTTTAGGATCACTTAATTGTATTCTTTTGTTTGCTTTGCTTGCTTTATTTTTCAGGGCTGTTTTGGGAATTAACTGAAGGACGAATCCTACACCCGGATTCAAGTACATCTAAGATAGGAAGTGGCATAGTCATGACGACCTCCTTCATGTATGTGGAGGATTGGTCAATATGAGAGTTCACGCTTAAGTTAGGCCTCTATGGGTGTTTGCATGCTTCTCTTGTATGAGGGAGGTTCGTGCGGATGTCCGTGGGTGAGTCGGAGCTTAAGGACCTTTAGTTACCTTTAACCCATCCTGACTTTTAGGAACGTAGTGGGGGGACTACTCTTGATGTATGTTGAGAGCATAGTCGCTACCCGATACTACAACTCAGATAGGCCTTTTCTCAAAGTATCATTGCATGGTATGTATGTATCATGTTCGAGGGTGCTTTAGAGGGGTTGACAATTCTGGGTAACTCGGTAGAACCCGTTGCTGATATCATCCTTATCCATAGAAATACCCTTGGGAAGGACACCTGATCAGACTCCATGCAAGCCTTAAGCCAAAAATTGTGTGACTTGTGTGACTTGCGTGACTTGTGTGACTTGTTTGCGTTTGCTACTAACCTTCGCTCCTTGCAGGTTTTGTTAAAAGGACTTGTTTGCCCTTACTATCTCACACTATGCTTAATGAACCGCATTCGCATAACATCCATGACATCATGACATCATAAGCATAACATGATTTAACTAACCCTTTCAAGGATCTTAGGGATTTAGGGCGCACAATTTCAGGTGCTCTTATCAAAGATTGATCTCCCATCAAGGGGCAAGAGGATTTATTTCCCTCTGGCCACTTGTCTTCCAAATCAAAGACGTCGTACCTATCAAGGGGCAAAAGGATTTACTTTCCTTTGGTCGTATGCCTTCCAATGCAAAGACACAGTACCTATTAGGGGGAAGAGGATTTATTTTCCTCTAGCCATATACTTTCAAATTCAGAGGTATCCCGAATCAGAGGCTATGACCCACTGGATATGGTGAGCTTGATTCTCGAAGAAGGACGTTCGAAGACGAAACTCAGAATTCTTCAGACAAAGATGCGACCAAATCATTTTTTGACGTTGCTAACTAAATTTCCCAAAAAATCCTTGAAAGTATTGCATCTGCATTCATAACATTGCATCACAGGTTTCCACCACAGGTTTCTCACCTCCTCGCTGTTTATTTCAGCACAAATGGATCTCGAGCAATCAGTTAAAAATTTTCAGGCTCAGAACAACCAATTCCGAGAGATGATCTTTAACTTGGCCAAAGGGCAAGAAGAATTAAAGGCACCCTATTCTTGGGATACAATTACAATGCGAGATACGCTTGTTATTCGAACAATCCTGGTTATGGTGTAAAGGATGGTAGACCGTTGAAGCGTGCCATTAAAGATTTAATCATGACACTCAAATCAGAAAAGACCACGACAATGAAGTCACGACAACTGAGTCACGACAATGAAGTCACGACAACTGAGTCACGATAATGGAATCACGACAACTGAGTCACGATAATGGAATCACGACAACTGAGTCACGATAATGGAATCACGACAACTGAGTCACGATAATGAAATCACGACAACTGAGTCATGACAACAAAGTCACGACAACTGAGTCACGATAATGGAATCACGACAACTGAGTCACAACAATCAATTCACTCATATGTTCCAGACGCTCAGGGCAATCGAGCCAAAGAATTCTAACACCTGCTACAAGCCCAATGCGAGGTGTGCATATCACTCCAATAGCCCTGGGCATGATACGAATGATTGTTGGCCATTGAAGAACAAGATTCAAGACATGATTGATGCTGGTGAAATTGAATTCTATCATCCCAAGACCCCCGTGGTGATCACTGCTCCCATGCCTAATCACAAAAAGATTGATTAATACCTAGAAGGATGAACTTTTTAGATCATTAGATTTACTTTCATTTGCAATTTCTATTCTGTTTGTTTAAACACTCCAATTATGATAGACATTATTTGTTTTAATAATCATCATCAGTGCATTGCATATGTTTGTCTTGAATAAATTATTTCGCTATCACTCATTCTAAACTACATCTTTATTTTGCATATGTTTTTGTGATACTCGATTCCTGCTAAAGTTGTATGCCTTTTGAGGGAGGATGAAGAAAATGATACCGCAACCTCATACAATATGCTTTTGAACGGACTATGCTGACGATGTACAGGCATTGTTTCAATTCCTAAACAGTGGAGATATAAGGATGGTAATCCCTCGTCAACCCCTTTGAGCCTAAGGAGTAGAAGTTTCTTTTTGTACGAAACACCCGCATTTTTAACCTGGGGCAGGGTAGTTCTCAGTTATTTTGGCTGTGCATTCTATTTTAAGAGAATCACTCTGTACACCTTTCAACAAAGGTTTCAATCACAAGCGTTCATCCGTACACATCAAAGAAGTGTTGGAGATGTCAATCAAAAGCCAATGATGGTTCATCAATCATTAAGCAAGGCAGTCAATATCTTTCAAAAAAAAATGAATAAATATATGCACAAAGAAAAGCCTGCTAAGTCAAAAAACAAAAAGATGACTTAGGCAAAAATCGAGGCATCCCGCTGACTGTAAGCTTAAAATAGACAGTTCAGGCAAAAGTTAGGGATATCAAAAGATGAAAAAAGAGAAGTCAATAAGTTCTTGAACAACTCAAAGTTGTGACCACCGAAAGGAAGAAGTGACTGCCATCTCAAAAATTCTCTTTGCTTGCGAATCATCATCATTATCAAAGGTGCAAACCCAAAAGTCTCTTGGAACCTGAATGCATAAGCCGAATTTACTGAGTTTAGGACTGAAGATCATCACGAAGAGGGGTGGGGATAAATAAACTTTGAGCCTTTATCCTTTGTTTCTTAAACCGTGAACCAAGCCACGTTACAACCCTTGAAAGTCCTAACTGAAGCATGGTTAGTTCAAAAGCATACTGTCACCAAAAGGGTATCCTGACTCCTTAAGGTTTACCACAAATGCCGAGTTGATATCACGTTTTTACGAACATCACGTTGTTACAAATATCATGTTTTTACAAAATATCACACCTTTACATCTCTTGTTTTAACGTCTTTCAAAAATTCAAGACAAACGTATGCATTGCATCTCATGAATTCATTATTAAACATATTCTGCTACATAATTTCAAATGTTAGCATCAGAAAGAACTTGCACAGGGTACAACTAATGACTGAAAGTTATCCCGACAGACAAGATCACTCCAAGAAGCCATGTCTCTTACGTATACAAGGGGCATGACATGTTTTGTCCAATCAATCTGGGGCAATCAAGTCAAGATTCGAAGAATCTCTCAAAATGCCAAAAGTCAAAGGCATACACCTCAAGTGGGTTTCAAACTATTTCCCAATCAATCTGGGGCAATCAAGTCAAGATTCCGAGATGCTCGAACAATCAGGGGCATGCATCCAAGAATATCTAAAGCTACTCCCCAATCAACGTGGGGACATTATCTTGAGCCTATGATTACTAGGGGCATGTCGCCCATAGTGTACATCTCATGAAGGCCTCGCAAGGCGAATCTTTCCAAAGTTCCTGCTAACTGGGGGCAAATCTATACAAGTCCAGTTTGACATTTTAAGTGACGTGTCCTAAATCAAGTAGTAGTTACTATAATACTGGGGGCAACTTTCACCCATGTCTCCCCACAAAGCCGGGTTCACAAGATCATATCCCCACAGAGTAATCATTAAGAAGATATCTTCAAACGCTCCCGATAGAGACATGGCTGCCCAACAGAGTTTACATCTTCAACACTGTCGCTCTCCTCCAACATGATTTATCAATATCTTTATCACCAATCAGGGAACATCAAGTCACTGATCATCTCCAAGCAGAAATCATAAATTCCCAGCTGAGCATCTTCAAGACAAGATCAGACAGTACAATTACAAGGACATAAAGATCTACTTTCTTAATCAAAGACAACATAAATCATATTCACATATCATATGTCATAAACATGTTCATACACTGCATACATTACCTCATAATGAACTCATACATAACATGCAAAAGCTTGCATTTATTTTGAGTGATTCATTATATAACCCATGCATCATGACATTGCATAAAGATTAACCTTACCTTTTTCAGAATACAGGTACCGACAAATGAACGAAATCTCCAACTTTCCAAGATCTAATTCAGCTACTACGAATGGTACTGACACGATCAAACGCTCGAAGATCTAATTCATTTACCACGAACGGTAATGACACGATTACTTTCAAAGTCTAATTCAGCTACTACGAACAGTACTGACACGACAAAAGATCTAATTCGGTTACTACGAACGGTACTGACACGGTCAACTCTCAGAGATCTAATTCTATCATCACGAACGGTGTAGACACGGTCACTGACCTCCACAATCTAATTCAGCTACTACGAACAGTACTGACACGACAGAAGATCTAATTCAGATACTACGAACGGTACTGACACGATCAAATTTCAGAGGTCTAAGTCTATCATCACGAACGGTGTGGACACGATCACTGGCCTTCCCAGTCTAATTCAGTCACTACGAACGGTGCTGACACGACAAGAGAATCTAATTCTATCATCACGAACGATGAAGACACGATTATCTCCTCAGATCTAATTCTATCATCACGAACGATGAAGACACGATCATCTTTCCAAGATCTAATTCAAGTATCACGAACGATACTGACACGATCAATTCCCAAGGATCTAATTCATCTACCACGAACAGTAATGACACGATCAACGCGCAAACAACATCTTCTCAAAATTCAACTACCAGATGGTATCCACAAGCCCATCTCCGACAAAAGTCCCTACTTCAAATAGGGCAAATTTCTTGGTATTCTTATGTTCAATCATCTTCCACCTTCAGATACCGACTGGCGCGCAGACCACTCTACATCTTCAGGTTTAAGATAATTGAACAGGGGCAGCTGTCATACCCCAAAATTTGCCCATGCTATTTTTTTCACACATAAAATCAGAACAAAAGACAAAGCTCCAACACACACTCTCCTATACAAAAACTCTGAACTAGGGTTTGATTAATTTGATGGAAAATCATTGAATCAATGGCTCAAGGTGGTTCCATAGGGTCACTAACATCCCAAAGTATCTCCATATAAAATTTCAAGTCAAACAGAGCAAATTTAGTCCCTCAAATCCTGATTAGGTCAACAGTCGACTCTCAAGGGAAAAACAGTCATTTCAAGTCAATATGTAGTCAAAACTCAAGATATTTGGTCAACGACATCCTCATAACCCTAAAATCATCATTTGATCAAGGGTTGATCATGATGATACAAGGAAAGATCAGAAAAGTCAAAAGTCAAAAGTTACTATTTTGGGGCATAAACTGAAAAAGTCAACCAAACTTTGAAAATTCACCAGATATTCATACTCCATCAGAAAAATTCCCACCAAAGCTCATTTTGAAGGGAATTCATTCCTCTATCCAATGGTCCAAGAATCAAAGCTCATAGGTCAATAATCTAAGAGATATGGCTTCATACATTATAGGTCCTTCTCAAAAGTCAACAAGAAGACACTTTTTTCAAAAGGGCATAAAATGAGAATGGAAAATAATTTTGATATGGAACCAAAGACATTGGTTAGAGGACTCTCTAAGGTTTCCAAAATGTCTTAGAACACTTCCATACCTCAAAAATTGAGGGAGATAGGCCTTGTCAAAGTTAGGTTATTTTGGAGGGAAAATGTGAAGAAACTTGAAAACTTTTGCAAATGGGCCTAAGTTATTTCAACACAATCTTGATCCTCAAAGTACCCAAGGGCCCAAAACCTTTTTCCCACGAAATTATACATTTTATTTGATTTATTATGAGTTTTTAATTCATTTAAAAAGGATTAAAATTAAATAAATTATTGGAAAATCAAATATTTGATAAAAGAGATGATTTGGATCTTGTTTAATCATCAAATATATTTTAAAAGTCAATCCAATTTCGTGCAAACTAGATTTGGATAGATAAGATTGAAATTGATCAATTTTAGGAAAAATTCATAAGCAAAATTCAATCAAATCTCTCAAGATAGAAATCAAATATTTACATGGATTCAAGCCATTCTTATTGACCTAATTCATTCTCCCATATATAAGGAAGGATTGCAGACCTAAAGAAAAAAAAAATCGGCAGCCAAGAGTGAGAATTCGAGCACAAAAGCCAAAGAAATTCTCAAACTACGATTCTGAATTCCAGGCCAACTCAAGGTGTTCTAGCGGTTCCAAAACGTTCCTCAAAGATCACTGAAGGTGTTTGGATTGTTCTCTTGCCTCAATACCTCAAGAACATTCCACTGTAAGTTGTTTTTAGCCTATTCATAAACTACTTCGATTACATAAATTCATGCATCCATGCTCAAAATCAATTGCGTATTTATGTTTCTTATAACGTGTTTATCGATTCTGGAAAGTTCTATACGTTATGGTGCTGTTATAGGCATATTGCCATGCTAGGGTTCGAAGCTCCAATTTGGGGGTTTTGATTACAGGAAAAATCAGAGCATATGGTTATCATGGATAGATTCGCGAGGTCGAGACGAACCTAACCATGATATCGCGAAAGTTTTATTTTCCCTCTAGGTCTGTTCGCTATTTTTCGCAGGTGTTAAAAACAAGACCTTTTACAGCGCATCTGTAGCAAGCGCTGTAAAAAGCGTGTTGCAGAATTTTGTTGAAGAAGACGATGAGCTGGCCTGATGTCATTGGCCAGTTTGGACCAGTTTTTGGCGCGCAGTTGATTCTTTGGACGAAGGAATCCAGCGCGATATGAAACACACTCTATCATGGACCCTCATCATCCTGGCTCTTTGTTTGATCATCCACTTCATCCAACGTGCCCAGATACGCAGGTCCACCATAGTCCCTCGCGCGCTAGCCACACAGGATCCAGCTGAGTTTTCTTCAAAATTTTTTATTTTTATTTATATAGTCACGTAAATATATATATATTTGCTTTGTTTTTTTTCTTTTCTCTTTCTCTTTTTTATTTAAGTTATTTTCTTTTATATATAATAAAAACATTTATATTTTTATTCCTAAACCTTTTTTTTATTATTAATATCTAATAATTGTTTTATTTTCTTTTAATATTTTTCCATTATTTTTTTTATTATTATTTATAAATTATATTTATTTAATTTAATTAACCATGTTAAAATTATTCAAAAAAATCATAATTATTCCATTTAAATTCCAAAAATTTCGTAGATACAATTTTATGCTCGATTTAATTTTCTAAACTTGATTTAATTAATTAGGTCGCGAGACCAATAATTAACTAAATCAATTCATTATTACACTCTCTTTGAATCCCAACCAGGATTGATAATACACTGATTTATTTTCTTTTCTATATTTTGTCAGGATTAGCAACATGATTTGCCCCAAGTGCGCGCCTTCAACAAACCTCGAAGTTAAGTAATTTAATTCTAATTCAATTTAAATTATATTTAGATTATTTTACTTTTAGGGTTTGTTTTGCATTCACCCCTCTCTTTCTGCCTTGTCTTTTCAGGGTTACCTCCGAGGTTTCCTCCGACTCTAACCATATCAGATCAAATCGAACCAAAGCTAAGTAGCCTCGCTTATTTAATTATTAAATGTTATCTATTTATTCTTTATTTTTCTGGTTAACCCTGTCAACCTTCGAATTAGCCATACACTCACCCAACTTTTATTTATCATCTTTTTCAGGGTTGTCGATTGCCAAAGCTACGTTAATGGTAACCCTGAACCTTTTTTTTTATTATTATTACTTGTATCAAACCCTGATAAGGGATCCACTGGTTACAATTTCCCGCCCCCTTTATTGCTTTATATTATTTCGTACTGCGTGGTTAGTAAAATAGGGAGTGGCAACCTTAAGCTGACTTAGAATAATTAATTAAAAGATAAATATCCGAATTGAATCACGTGATTGATGCACACACGCACGCTTTTTGGGTAACCCTCTCTGTTGCCTGTTGCCTGTTGCCTTGTTGCCTGTTGCCTTTGTGTTTTTGCAGAATAAGCCACGTCCCTCGAATTCGAGGATACCTCAGCCATGTTGCCTCGATAAAAAGGTCACGACCCTAATGATGCTGCCTTCGATACACAAATGACCTCGACCCTCAGAAGTTGCCTACGGAAAAAGGCTGAGGTATCTTCTGGCTGCCTACGAAAAGGCTATTCTGGTTCTTCCCTTAGGCTACCTGCCTCCCTATGGCATGGGATAGTCTTATGGCGAACGAACTCTCGATGACCCTTCAACCTCCAAATGAAAGGCTTCCTGCCCTCTTATGGCAAGGATAGACCCTTTCACCCTGAAAGGCTAAAAGAACTCTTTTTTCAAGCTATAAGGTAATTTGTTCTTAATTGCTTTGCCTTGCTCTAAAAAACCTTTTTCATATTCTTTCTCATAAATCTTCAATAAGGCTACGCTCATTTACGAGCTAAAGTCCTTATCTCTTTTTTTTACATTTTCTGAAACTTTTGACTTCAAAATTAAAGAGCAAAGCAATTAAGAGCCCATGGAAAACCATGGATGCAAAGGGTGCCTTACACCTTCCCTTTGCATAATTACCCCCCGAACCCTATTTTATTTAAAAGGTTTTTCCTGTTCTTTTAGCCTTTCTAATTAATTTGGATAAAATAAAAGTCGGTGGCGACTCTTGCTTAACCGCGACATTTCGATTACAAAAGTCAGTTCACCGTATTACACTTTTCTCTACGTTGTCCTAGAACCGCCCCAACTGCAATGTCACTGGCATCACACATGATCTCAAAAGGTAGAGACCAATCTGGGGCTACAACAATTGGTGCCGACACTAATTTTTGCTTTATAGTATCAAATGCTATGGCACACTCTTTATCGAAAACGAAGGCTTTGTCTTTAACCAACAGTGTAGTTAATGGTTTTGCAATTTTTGAGAAATCTCTTATGAACCTACGGTAAAAACCCGCATGGCCTAAGAAACTTCGAATACCTTTTTCGTTCATCGGAGGAGGTAGTTTTGCTATTACCTCTATCTTAGCTTGGTCAACTTCTATTCCTTTGTGAGAAATTTTGTGACCCAACACTATACCTTCACGTACCATGAAGTGGCACTTCTCCCAGTTGAGGATTAAGTTGGTCTGTTGGCATCTTTCAAGAACAAGAGCAAGGTTAGTCAAACAGTTATCAAAAGACTTACCAAAAACCGAGAAATCATCCATGAAGACTTCCATATGCTTCTCAAGCATATCTGCAAAGATGGATTGCATGCATCTCTGGAATGTGGCTGGGGCATTTCATAACCCAAAAGGCATTCTTCTATAGGCGAAAATACCAAAAGGGCATGTAAATGCGGTCTTCTCTTGGTCTTCTGGTGCAACAGCTATTTGATTATACCCCGAATATCCATCGAGGAAGCAATAATAGTCATGACCCGCTAACCTCTCCAACATTTGGTCAATGAAAGGTAACGGGAAGTGATCTTTACTCGTTGCTAGATTTAATCTCCTGTAATCTATACAGACTCTCCACCCTGTAACTGTTCTTGTTGGAATCAACTCATTCTTCTCATTCTTGATTACAGTAGTTCCGCCTTTCTTAGGCACCACATGCACTAGACTCACCCATGAACTGTCAGATATTGGATAGATCATCCCTGCGTCCAAAAGTTTTACCACCTCCTTTCTAACCACCTCCTTCATTGCCGGATTTAGTCGTCGTTGAGGTTGGACAACCGGTTTGTGATCCTCTTCCATTAAGATCTTGTGCATGCAAAGCGTTGGACTTATTCCTTTCAAGTCTTCAATTGACCACCCAAGAGCGCTTTTATGCTTTTTGAGGACTTTGACAAGCTTATCCTCTTGAAGAAATTCAAGGTGAGAACTGATGATAGCTGGGAACTTACTTTCAGTGTCTAAAAAGACATATTTGAGGTTCTCTGGTAATTGCTTTAGTTCAGCCCCCTTCTTTTGTTCGTCTTTACTTCCTTCCACTAATGGTTGCCTTAAATCTTCCCATCGGTTGTGGCGAGAATTTTTGACAAATGATGTTTCCATCATGGCTAAAACTTCGCTGTCCTTTTCGTCAATTATTTCTTCCTCTCCGAAGATTGATAAACTAAGAACTCTTTCCAAAGGTAGCTTCTGTGTTGTCAACGACTTTTCCTCATCACAAATTTGTTCAATTACCTCAATGTGTTGACTCGTGGCAACATCATCCTTGTACTTCATAGTATTTCGCACATCAATCTTCAGTTCTTCATCATAAACTTTCAAAGTCATCGTACCCTCTTCTATGTCGATCAAGCATCTCCCGGTTTCCAGAAAAGGTCTTCCCAAAATGATTGGTATCTCTTCATCTTCGGGCATCTCTAGAATAACAAAATCTACCGGAAACACGAACTTGTCGATTTTCACCAACACATCTTCTACCACTCCGTAGGGTCTTTTAACGGATTGGTCTGCAAACTGAAGTGTCATACGAGTATCTTGTACTTTACCTATCCCCAATCTTTTGTAAATTGATAAAGGCATAAGACTCACACTTGCCCCCAAATCGATCAAGGCTTTCTTGAAAGACCTATCACCAATTGTGCATGGAATCGTTACCGAACCCCGATCTCTCTTTTTAACTGGGATCTTCATTCCCTGCAAAATAGCACTACAAGTTTCAGTTAGAATAATCGGGTCACCGTTGATTGTTCGCTTCTTCGAGATGATGTCCTTCATGAACTTCGCATAGGTGGGCATTTGCTCCAGTGCCTCTAAGAATGGGATATTTAGCTCAAGTTTCTTGAACATCTCTAAAAACTTTTCGAAGTTCTTCTCATGTTGTTCTTTCTTCTTATTCCTTGTTGGGAAAGGGAGTTTAACAGCTGGTTTAGGTGTAGCAACTTTTTCTTTGACTACTCCTTCTTCGCCTATGACCTCTTTTCTTACCACCTCATTTTCTTTAATCTCGACATCCACTTCAATCAACATATCCTCATCCTCGGAATTCCTCTCCGGTTTGTCATTGGATTTACTGCTTCTAGTAATTACAGCGTTCACATGATTGTTGTCTCTGGGATTTGTAACCGTGGCACTCGGGAGAGCGCCTTGTGGTTGAGTGTTGGTCATTTGTTGGGCAATCTGACTCATTTGAATCTCTAAGTTCTTGATTGATGCCCCTGTGTTTCTCAAGTTGCTCCTAGTTTCTTCCTGAAATTGAGAGTTTTGAGCTGCCATCTTTTCAATAGCTATTCCCCATTCTGCCTTCTTCGGTACCTGTTGCTGCAATTGTTGAGGTGCTTGAGATTGGAACTGTTGCGGGTGGTGTTGAAATTGCTGCTGATAGGGACCTTGTTGTTGAGGAGGTCTGTATTGTTGTGACTGAGCTGGAAATTGATATTGGGTTTGTCCTTGCTTTTGAAAGTTTCCTTGTTGGTCCTTCCATGCAAAATTTGGATGATTTTTCCAACCCGGATTATATGTGTTGGCATAAGGATTATTTTGCCTCAACATATGAATCTGTTCCACCTGTTCCTGCGTTGCCACACAATGCATGGCAAAATGCGGTCCACTACATATTTCACATATAACTGAGGCTGTTGGCTCAACCTGTGCTACCTTTTGTTCACTGAGATTCATTTTCTTCAATCTTCTTTCTACTTCAGCTGCAATTTGTTCTTCCATTTTAACCACCTGATCAGCAAGCTTCAAATCAATTTTCCCTTCTGGTTGGCTCATAGCGCGGTCATATAACTCAATGTGCTCATTAGCGGCAATCGCTTCTATGATTCTCTTGATACCAGTGGCTGTTGCAAAGTTAGATGAGCCACCGGCAGCAGTGTCGATAAGCTGTTTTGTCTTAAGTCGGAGACCATTAACAAAAGTCTGCATTTGTTCGGTTGGGTCCATGTTATGAGTAGGATAAGCAACCAAACACCTCTTGAACCTCTTGTATGCATCACCCAGTGATTCTCCTTCTTTCTACTTGAAATTAACAATGTCATATCTTTTTCGAATAAAGACTGATGCAGGGAAATATTCATTAAGGAAAGTCGTTTCCATTTGTTGCCATGTTGTGATGCTTCCAGCTGGAAGTGAGTAAAACCACTCTTCCGCGTCTTCGGATAAAGTGAATGGGAACATCACGAGTCTCTTGGCTTCTTCAGAATGGCCTTCAATCTTCAATGATGTTGTTGTGGTGAGGAATCTTTGTAGATGCTTATTTGCATCTTCATTGATTCTTCCCGCAAACGGCTTGCTCTCCAACTGTCGGATAGTTGAAGGATGGAGTTGGAAGTGTGCCACATTGACCGGTTGATTTACGATGGTCATTCTTCCAAGCGGGGCATTATTCCTTCCATAGTCTCCTAAAAGCCTCTCTGGGGGAGGTGGATCAGCTGCCATAGTTTCAGGCTCAGATTCTGACTGCTCGGATGAAATAGATATTCTTTCTTCGTCTTCTGATTCTGAGACTATAGGAGATTCTTCTTTTGAAGCCAGTCTTTTCCGTTTAACTTCGCGGAGTCTTGCTCGCAATAGCCTTTCTGGTTCTGCGTCAAAAAGAAGTTCAGCTGAGGCCTTACCTCGCATACAAGATTAGAGTTGATTAGTGTGAATGAAATAAAAATAAAAATAAAATTACACAAATATAAATTCAGCAAAAATAAAATTTTAATTGCAGAGCAATAAAATTTTAATTGACTCGTTAACAATTTATATTTTGGCAATCCCCGGCAACGGCGCCAAAAACTTGATCGGAAAAATAGCAAGTGTACTATTTTCACCGATGTAGTAATAATGGGTTTTACCCCAAGTATCGATCACGAGGATTGCGTGGGAAATAAAAATTGATATAAGGAGTCAATTAAACAAAATATCATGGGGGTATTGTTTTTATATTAAAGAATTACGGTTAAAATAAATCAACTGAAAATTGAGATGAGATTTTCTAAGTATAAAGGTATAAGAATGCCAGGGTAGGTGTGTAATTTTCCTTACAATGACTTTGTAACAACAGATCTCTTCAACAAGTTCATGAAGTGCACTATTTGTTCTTAAGACTGTTTTCCTAAGTCCTTAGTGAAAACCTTTTGGTTTGCAATCCTATTGCCTAAGTCCTTAGAAACAAAAGGTTTGTGAACCAAAGATATCAATGATCAAGAATATTCAAATAACCTTACGTTATCCCTAATCCTAGGTGATAACCCTAAAATCTAATTGTTTAAAAACCTTAACAATTGTAGTCCTACAGATTGTTAACCATAGATCAAACCTTGTTTGTCCGACAAAGCAAGCATAATACTCATTAAACAATTAAGTTTCAAAACATGAATCCTTGATTAAAGAAATGCGTAGATCATAGTCATTACAATAAAAATCAGGGACACCCCCCTGGCATTGGGGGGTTTAGCCTCTCATAATATTCAAGAAAACACAATCAGAAAGTTTAGACATTTACAAGAGATTAGGAGAACTCTGATCTTCAATGGTGTCCACCGTTGAATCTCCTAGCCTTCCAAAACCTTGATAAAGCTATCTCGCTCTCTTCTCTAATTCTTTCGTACATTCAAAAGTATCCAAAATAACTTAAAACATAAACCTAAATAGTCTCCATACAAGCCTTTAGTAGTACAAAGTCAAAAGTCCACCGTTGAATCTCCTAGCCTTCCAAAACCTTGATAAAGCTATCTCGCTCTCTTCTCTAATTCTTTCGTACATTCAAAAGTATCCAAAATAACTTAAAACATAAACCTAAATAGTCTCCATACAAGCCTTTAGTAGTACAAAGTCAAAAGTGCCCCTGGAATAAGTTGGAATGTCCCAAGACCCAAAAATTGATCACCAATGCGCCTACCAACACGGGCCGTGCGCAGGCACACGGGCGGCCGTGTTGGTCCCCTGGTTGCTTCTATGGGCAGCTGCTGAACACCAACACGGGCCGTGCTCAGGCACACGGGCGGCCGTGTTGGTCCCCTGGTTTTTCTATGGCATTGGTTCTGTGCTCCAACACGGGCCGTGTGCTGAAGCACGGCCGGCCGTGTTTGCCCCCAGACTTGTAATTTTTCATCTCTTTCTTGCTCTTCCTTCTTCCTTGATGCTTGGACACTCAAGATGCTTTGTTCAAACCTGCAACTTGTACACAACTAAACAAAAGGCATAAAAACATCTAGAATTTAACTAAATAAATAAAACCCACAATGAAAAGATCAAGCAAACAAAAAGCAAAAACTTAACAAATTTCTACGAAACTTACACCAAAGTGTTACCAAATTGATCGATGTGGACCGAATGCATGATGCAAATTATATGAAAATGGTGACCGATCAGCTTTGCATTTTACTATTTCTTAGGAAAATGTCCTTCTTTGCTTCGCCCAAAGCAATAGAGTTTTGTTTTATAGGGTCTTTGTTTCAAGAAATGACTGTCAATAAATAAAAATGTCATTCTGTTCCTTCGTTTAGTTTTTCCTTTTCTTTTTCGGAAATTGGTAATCCTAAAAAACACCCTAAAAACATCAAAATATTCCATTAACTGCATACACCGAGTCTTCCTTCGTTGTCTAAATAAAACTTATCACACATATGCAGATTAATCATAAAATACCCCGTTGAAACGTGCGACCGTATGACTTCTCCAAGCTTTGAGTTTCCTGTATTCGAGGCAGAGGAAGAAGAAGACGAAGAAATATCAAGGGAAATTTCACGATTACTTCAACAAAAGGAAGAGGTCATTCAGACATACAATGAGCCTCTAGAGATCATTAACCTTGGTTCCGATGGAAACAGAAAAGAGGTTAAGATTGGAGCTTCGCTCAGTTCAGAGATCAGAGAGAGTTTGATACAGCTGCTCAAAGAATTCTCAGATGTCTTCGGTTGGTCTTATCAGGATATGCCAGGGTTGGATACCATTATAGTGGAGCATCACTTGCCATTAAAAGCATAATGTCCTCCGGTCAAGCAAAAATTAAGAAGAACTCATCCGGAGATGGCTATGAAAATCAAAGAGGAAGTTCAAAAGCAGATCAACGCAGGTTTCCTCGTCACTTCAGAATACCCTCAGTGGTTAGCTAACATTGTTCCCGTTCCTAAGAAAGACGGAAAAGTCCGCATGTGCGTCGACTACAGAGATTTGAACAAAGCTAGTCCTAAGGATGATTTTCCTTTACCACATATTGATATGTTGGTAGACAGTACAGCAAAATCCAAAGTTTTCTCGTTCATGGACGGATTTTCAGGATACAACCAAATCAAAATGGCACCTGAAGACATGGAGAAAACAGCTTTCATCTCCCCCTGGGGCACGTTCTGCTATCGTGTTATGCCTTTTGGACTAAAGAACGTAGGGGCAACTTATCAAAGAGCCGTGACTACGCTTTTCCACGACATGATGCATAAGGAAGTGGAAGTCTATGTGGACGACATGATTGCCAAATCAGAAAATGAAGAAGATCACATACAGAATCTGACAAAGTTATTTCAACGCTTACAGAAGTTTCAGCTTCGCCTGAACCCCAACAAGTGCACCTTTGGTGTCTACTCAGGAAAACTCCTTGGTTTCATTGTCAGCAAACGAGGAATTGAAGTAGATCCAGACAAAGTCAAGGCAATTCAAGAAATGCCTTCACCCAGAACCGAGAAACAAGTTAGAGGATTTCTTGGACGTCTGAATTACATCTCGAGATTCATATATCTCATGACTGCAACTTGCGCTCCTATTTTCAAACGTCTACGGAAAAATCAAAGTTGCGTTTGGACAGACGATTGTCAGAAAGCGTTCGACAGCATTAAGGAATATCTGCTCGAACCACCTATCTTGTCTCCGCCAATGGAAGGAAGACCTTTGATAATGTACTTAACCGTCTTAGAAGATTCCATGGGTTGTGTCCTTGGACAGCAAGACGAGACGAAAAGAAAAGAGCATGCCATTTACTACCTAAGCAAGAAATTCACTGACTGTGAATCCCGCTACTCCATGCTCGAAAAGACGTGTTGTGCTTTGGCCTGGGCTGCCAAGCGTCTCCGCCAGTACATGATTCGACATACTACTTGTTTGATCTCTCATATGGATCCAATCAAGTACATCTTTGAGAAGCCTGCTTTAACTGGGAGAATTGCCCGTTGGCAGATGTTGTTATCAGAATATGACATTGAGTATCACGCACAGAAAGCCGTGAAAGGAAGCATTCTAGCTGAGCACCTGGCTCACCACCCACTCAATGGTCATGAATCAACCAGTTTCGACTTTCCAAACGAGGACGTCATGTACCTCAAGATGAAAGATTACGACAAGCCACTACCAGACGAAGGACCTGAGATAGGATCCCAGTGGGGCTTAATCTTTGACGGAGCTGTCAATGCTTATGGACAAGGAATTGGGGCAATCATTGTTACACCTCAGGGTACCCATATTCCATTTACTGCCAGATTAACTTTCAAGTGCACAAACAATGAGGCCGAATATGAAGCTTGCATCATGGGTCTCGAAGAAGCCGTGGATCTAAGAATCAAACACTTGGATGTATACGGAGATTCTGCTTTGGTCATCAATCAAATCAAAGGAGAATGGGAAACACGCCAACCAGGGCTAATTCCTTACAAAGACTACGCGAGGAGATTGTTACCATTCTTCGACAGGGTAGATTTTCATCACATTCCTCGTGAAGAAAATAACTTGGCTGATGCATTAGCCACACTCTCTTCCATGATTAGGATAAATCATTGGAATGACATTCCTCGGATCGATGTTATGCGCCTGGATAGGCCCGCTCATGTTTTCACAGTAGAAGCAATCATCGACGACAAACCATGGTATCACGACATCAAGAACTTTCTTCAAAAGCAAGAGTACCCTCTTGGGGCGTCAAAGAAAGATAGAAAGACTTTGAGAAAGTTAACTTGTAGATTCTTCCTGAATGAAGATGTTCTGTACAAGAGAAACTTCGACATGGTTCTGCTCAGATGCGTTGACAGAAAAGAAGCAGAAGTACTCATGAGAGAAATACATGAAGGTTCCTTTGGTACTCACACCAATGGACATACCATGACAAGGAAAATACTGAGAGCATGATATTATTGGCTGACGATGGAGTCAGATTGCTACCAGTACGCAAAGAGGTGTCACAAATGTCAGATCTACGCCGATAGAATTCATGTGCCACCATCTCTTCTCAACATACTCTCTTCCCCTTGGCCTTTCTCCATGTGGGGAATCGACATGATTGGAATGATCGAGCCAAAAGCGTCCAACGGACATCGCTTCATCTTGGTAGCTATAGACTATTTCACCAAATGGGTTGAAGCAGCTTCATATGCAAACGTTACAAGACAAGTTGTCGTCAGGTTTATCAAGAATCACATCATCTGTCGCTACGGCATTCCTAGCAAGATAATCACTGACAATGGGTCAAATTTGAATAACAAAATGATGAAGGAGCTTTGTGAAGAATTCAAGATTGAGCATCACAACTCATCTCCTTACAGACCAAAGATGAATGGAGCTGTAGAAGCAGCTAACAAAAACATCAAGAAAATCGTTCAGAAGATGGTCATCACTTACAAAGATTGGCATGAAATGCTCCCGTATGCTCTTCATGGTTACCGTACATCAGTACGTACTTCGACTGGAGCAACTCCTTTCTCCCTTGTATATGGCATGGAGGCAGTCCTACCAATAGAGGTTGAGATTTCATCAATGAGAGTCTTGATGGAGGCAAAATTAATAGAAGCCGAGTGGTGTCAAAGCAAATTCGATGAATTGAACTTAATCGAAGAAAAGCGCATGATAGCTTTATGCCACGGTCAGCTATATCAACAAAGAATGAAGAAAGCTTTCGACAAAAAGGTTAAACCTCGCTCAATCAAAGAAGGCGGCCTTGTACTCAAAAAGATTCAATCTTTTCTCACAGATTCAAGAGGGAAATGGACCCCCAATTATGACGGCCCCTACGTGGTCAAGAGAGCTTTCTCAGGAGGAGCCTTAATACTCACGACTATGGATGGAGAAGAATTCACCCGTCCTGTGAACGTTGACGCAGTCAAGAAATACTTCGCCTAAATAATCAAAAGAACAGCTCGCTAAGTTGAAAACTCGCAAAGAGCGGCTTAGGCAAAAAAGAGCGTCTCGGTGAATCGAAAACCCGAAAGGGCGATTCAGGCAAAAGTTAGAGACATAAAAAAATAAATAATCAATCCCGGTAGACTTAAAACCCGAAAGGGGTAGTTTACGCAAAAGTTAGGGATATATGGCAAGTAACTGTGTTCAGGACAAACTTGATCATTCAAAAATCCATAGCGGAGTATTCATCAGCAGTAGGTCATCTTCTACGAAGCACGAATACAGCCCAACTCGGAGTGGAAGGGAAGGATAACGGTCGTCACGTTTCATCGTAGCCCTTTTCCCAAAAAAAAAATTACCAATTTCCAACTTTGTAAATACTCCATGGGATCAAGCATTTAGCTGGTTACCATTCCATAAATAATAATTTGAGCCTTGTGCTTTTCCTTTGCAATCTAGTCTTAATCAGTTTCTTGAAAAGCATTTCAAGTTTAAACAGTCATTTTCTTGAAACAAATGTTTTCATAAAATAAAATGAATTTACTTGCAAAAATAAAGGTGAAATTTTTTTCTAAGGTTTACAAACAATAGGAAGAATGCAAACAGTTGCTCCGAGAACGGTTGAGACTCCGGGAACCAAGATTTCCCCATGAGGTCGCTTTGCGAGCATCTCCCGATGACGGATCTTCGCTTCAATTCATATTACTCACTTCGAACAGCGGACAACTGATAACCAGATATCCCCAACAGAGTTCGAACTACAAGAAGAGGACATCTTCTGATCAACAAGATTCAAGTCGTATCATAGGATTTTACATCCGCGACAATTCTATTCACATTCACTTTACATTTTTATGATTGTCATAATATTCATGCATACATTGTAACTGCATAGTCGAGTCAGGCTTTGATCATGTGAATGCCCGAGTCATTAAGGCATGAACTCAAGTTTCCCCTGCGAGTTCTGGAGAAACTTTTTCCTTCAAGACGACAGTTCATACACAAGGAATTCCCCAAGCAAGTCAACAAATGGTAGTCTCCCTCAAAGAGATAGTTTGTTCACTTTTGTAATTCCCCAGCCGAGATTCTCCCGCAGAGCGACACTCGACAGTCTTCTTCAGATGAGATAGTCTGTTTTGCATTTTGGAATTCCCTACAGGGTCGATAAGCGGTTCTCTTCTCCAAGAAGTGTGGATTCCCCGACATAATTGACAAGTGGTAGTGTTTCCTCCTGGAAAACAGTTTGGTATTTCCCCAGCAGGGTCAAGAGATGCCACTTTTCGTCAAAGAAAATAATTCAGAATCTCCCAGCAGATCAACAAATGATCCCCAGCGGAGTCAACAAATGGTAGTCTTTCCCCAAGGAAAGACAGTTTGTCTGTTAAACATTCAAGAGGATGATGAATGTTGGTTTTCACCCCGAAAACAGTTCGTTTGCTTTCAAACAAAGTCATTAGCCCCTCAAAAGAGCGCGGGTCCATATGACGATCCTTCAAAAACGTCAAGTTGAAAGGAGGGATGGTGAAGTTTCTTTATTTACCGTCAAATGGTATCTTACCTCCAAGTGCTGGTAAGAAGTTTGACGAGGAAACAAACCTTTGAAGTTTATTTATTTACCGTCAAATGGTATCTTACCTCCAAGTGCTGTTAAGAAGTTTGACGAGGAAACAAACCTTTGAAGTTTCTTTATTTATCGTCAAATGGTATCTTACCTCCAAGTGCTGGTAAGAAGTTTGACGAGGAAACAAACCCTTGAAGTTTCTTTATTTACCGTCAAATGGTATCTTACCTCCAAGTGTTGGTAAGAAGTTTGACGAGGAAACAAACCTTTGAAGTTTCTTTATTTACCGTCAAATGGTGTCTTACCTCCAAGTGCTGGTAAGAAGTTTGATGAGGAAACAAACCTTTGAAGTTTCTTTATTACCATCAAATGGTATCTCATCTCCAAGTGCTGATGCGAAGTTTGATGAGGAAACAAATCTTTGGAAATTTTCTCTTTATCTGAGATATTGTCCAAACACGACTGAGACCAGTTTCCAAATATGGACATCCGAAACGAGGGGAGGTTGTTTACCTTTTTCTAAGTATCAACACTTAGTTAAAGAAGATGGGTTGCGCATCCTACACTGCCATCCATTCGCTAGAATCCACATCAAGTATTTCTACAGGAGTTTGTCTCCTCATCCCCCGCCAAGTGCGACCACGGGATCAAGTCATGCAAAGATTTTATCAATTACAACATCTCAGGAGCGCCCAAAATTCGGGCATTCTTTGATATTTAAGTCTCTTTCACGCAGGAGAGATCGAGATATCAATCTCTCTCTCTCCAGATAAAAGAAACTTAAATAGGGGCTGTCATACCCCAAAATTTGCCCATCACATTTTTAGATATCTTGGCTCAGGCAGTCTCCTCAGGCTCATATGACATCCAATTGCAAGCATGTTCACTTTCCTCCTAAACAATGAAGACCAAAACTAGGGTTTTGTTTCTTTCCAAGAAAAATCAACTTCTGATACCTCAAGTGGACTTCATGGTCTCTCATATGCCTCATAGTATCCTCAGGCCAAGTTTCAAGCCCTGATTCAAAAGATTACCCAGTCAACTGCTCAAACGATCAATAATCGACTGGTTGGCCTAAAAGTCAAACTATGGACAAACCACAGTCAAAACCTCTGATTTTTGGTCAACATCCTCATTATGGAGTATCATTAATCATTTGATCAAGGATTGATCATGATTCATCAAGAAAAGCTCCAGAATCATCAAGAACCTGAGTTTCTAAATTAGGTTTTTTAAGGGAAAAGTCAACTGAACTTTGATCGGTCATAACTCCCACATGGAACATCAGAAATTTCCCATCCAAAGCTCAATTTGAAGGAAATTGAATTCTCTATAATTTTGGCTCTCACATGCCAAGGCAAAAAATGCTTCATTTGAGAGATACGAGCCAAAACATTACAGGTCCTTCTAAAGGATCGCAAAAAGTCATTTTTTTTCTCAAAGCTCATAACTTGGACATGGTAAACTCAATTGAGATGAAACCAAAAAGGTCATTTAGATGACATCTTAGGCTTTCTAAAAAGTCCTAGAACATGGTTATATGATAAAAATTGAAGGAGATACGAGGCTCAGAAGTTGGTCGATTTTCAAGAAAAGTGTGAAACCCTAATGGGTAAAATACATACTTTTGAGTAATGGGCCTTTTATGTTGCAATTCCCACGAAATATCAAGTGTATGAGAAGCCCATGAACCAAATATTATTCAATTTATGATATTATTTCATTTATTTTTGAGTTTAATTATTTAAATTCAAAATAAATCAAAATAAAATCATATTTTGAATAATGAAATATGCTATGAAATATTCTTACTCATATAATCAGATCCAATCCCATTTAATGGCCAAGAAATCGTGAAAAAGGGATGGAAATAAAATTGAACCAAAAAAAGAAAGATTTCATACAATAATCAAATCATATTTTTCTCAATCAAAAAACATGATTTCTTTCTAAACTTCCAACCCTAATTGAATCTTCTATATATTCTCACAACACCCAGCATGAAAGGAGACGAAATTAGGTGAAGAAAAGTGAGGTTCTGAGTTTATAAAACGTAAAAAATTAGGGCACAGCCAAAGGTTCGTTTGCAGCCATCATCAAGTCATACAAATCGTCCCAATTAATTCACAAGGTATCAAAAGGTAAGCAAGAGCTAAAACATACGTCCCATCTCACATAAATACTCATATTATGTTGTTCATGTTCATCCTTATCTCTTGATTTTCGTATTGCATATATTTGTATGTTTTAACGGGATTGGACTGTTTGTTTGAGTTCATGACATATATTAGAGGAGATTTGAGTCCTTAAAAGGAAGCTTTAACGCACAGCAAGAGATACACCATGGTTAGGGCACATGGATGTAAGTCTCTCGAATTCAAGGTTGCAAGGATTTTTAGGCCAAACGAATACCACCATCGTGTTCAGGAGGGGATTTTCAGTCAATATACGTCCTTAAATTTAATTTATTCATCGTTTTTGTTTAGTTTTGAAAGTTGCAGGTTTAGCTACCAAGATTTGCAGAAACCGTTGCAAAACGGAAGGTGATTCGAAGCATAAATCGTAGCAAATCCTTTGCATTTGAGTGAAGAAGATGATGATCAGCACTGGGGCCCACTGACGACGTGTGTGCGATGGAGAATGGCCAGTCAAAGCCTGCGTTTCCTCTCTCTTCCTTTGGTTGGCTAATCGTGACGCAAGAGGGCCCACGGTTGACTGGTGTTTGATTTTTCTCCACAATAATTATTTACCTATTTATTATTTTTTATTAACATGGTAATAACAATTGCAAGAGCACCTCATTGGTACAGCTCAAGGAGCGTTAAGAGCAAGGGTGAGGGTTCGATCCTCACCTCTTGCAATATTTTGGTGAATTTCGTTTGCAGGTTTATGCCCACAAATCCAGTGCGTGTGATCAGAGAGAGCCCACCATACGCCTCACACCAGCAACCGTCAGATTTGCATCCACTCCGATCCAACGTCCACAGACGCGAGGGACCACCATGAACCAGCAAGAATGCTCCACACCTAATCAAAGCTAAGATTTCTAACTTTCTTTTTATTTTTAAATCACATAAATGTTTATTTTATTTTCTTATCCTTTTTTTATTGTTTATATTTTATTTTAAATTAGTTATTATAGTGAATTATAATTATTTATTTTTTATCGAGAAGTTCGATCTTTTCATATTTTTATCAATAAGTATTTTTAAACAATAAAAATTGTTATTTTTGTATATATTTTTAATTAGTTAATTAAAAATTAATAATTATTTTTTGTTAACCTTGATTTATTTATAAATCCTAGAATCTTCAGGTAGGTGTTCTCCACTAACGCGTTTTGCCTTATAAACCTTTTTGGGTCACAATAAGTTTTCTTAAAAAACTTTAGGGTTTGTAGACTTTCAGGGTTTGTAAACCTTTTAGGGTTTATAGATCATTCATACACTGAAAGTCTTTTTTTCTTTGTGCGAATTTTTCAGGGTTACCCCGTATTCTCCGCGCCATGCCAATCAAAAAGCTAAGTTTTGATCCTCTTTTATTTATTTATTTATTTATTTAAAATTTTTGCCTTAAGGCTTGAATTATGATTATTTCAACTGACAATGAATTACTCATACACTTAACGCTATCATTTTCTATTTAAAATCTCAGATAACCAGAGTCGACGATCATAGTCAGGGTTCGAGGAAGATCAGGGCGGAGATCAAAATAATTAAATTAATTATTTTATACATCTTATTTTCTGTTATAAATTCCCCTATCCCCGCAGGTGTTTATTGTAATAGCGTAGGATTTTCATTCTGCCTTTATTTTTTCTGCTGTGGTTAGTAATCTTAGGGAGTGCAAGCCTTGAATTAACATAGATCACTAATTATAAGATAATATATCTGAATTGAACCACCTGATTGTGCCACACACTCACCTTTAGGGTAATCCCTCTAGTTGCCTCTGTTGCCTGTTGCCTTGTTGCCTCTATTGTACTAAATAGTCAAGTCCCTCGAATCCGAGGATACCTAAAGCAAAACAAACGTTACTCTCAGTTCATCATCATAAGATCATAGTCCCTTCGAAGTTGCCTTAACAAATGATCTTGTCCCTCCCCTCGAAGTTGCCTCGGAAAAATAAGATGATTATCCAATTGCTAAGGTATCCTCGCATGATGCCTCAAGTGACTATTATATCCTTCCCTTAGACTACCTGCCCTCTTTATGGCAAGGGACAGTCTTATGGTGAACGATTCCTCGATGACCCTTAATATCCAATTGAAAGACTTCCTACCCTCTTATGGTATGGATAGATTCTTTCACTCGAAAGACTAAACGAACAAACTTTTCTAACTTAGGGTAGTTGCTACTAATTGCTTGCTCTAATTCAAATTACTTTTTACACCTCTTTTCCAAATCAAATTCAAAAAGACTACGCTTATTTACAAGTTAAAGTTCTTCTTCGAAAATCTTTTCAAACATTTCAAACAATACAAAAGTGAGCTAAGCAATTAAGAGCCCATGGATAACCATGGATACAAAGGGTGCCTTACACCTTCCCTTTGTATAACTTACCCCCCGAACTCAAAATCTTTTTAAAAGGTCTTTTCCTGTTCTTTTAGCCTTTCCAATTGGATAAAATAAAAGTCGGTGGCGACTCATGCTTAACCGCGACATTTCGATCGATAAAAAGTCAGTTCACCGTATTACAGAACTGGCGACTCTGCTGGGGACAAAATTCGATAAAAGAGGGGTTACCTTAAAAGTTTAGGATTCACTTTAATTGTTTTCTATTGTTTGTTTTGCTTGTTTTAATTTTCAAGGTTGTTTTGGGAATTCTGCTGTGTGAAAGGTCCTACACCCGGATCTAGTGTACCTTAAGTATGTGGCATGAGACCAGGGAAGCTGTACGACATGTATCGTTATGGTTGAACTGGTGGCCACCGTTAGTGCGACGCTTTGGTTTGTCCTGATGGCCCTTGAATATGATCGAGGAGACATTTGGCTACCGCGTGGGGTCATAAGCACTAATTCGCCTTTAGAACCTTAGTTGAACTTGACTTTGGCCCATAAGAAGTAGCGAGATAGCTGGCTTTAGATTCCTGACTGAAGCCGGTTGATACTCGATGCTACACTCATTGAGATTGGACTCTAGGGATGCTTTTGGCTGGCCGATCGAGTGCCATGTTGAGACAATGCCCGCGAGAAAGATCAGGGATATGAGCACCATAGAACCCAGTTACTATTCTAGGACAGGTTGAACCAACTTAACTTCAGTGGGGAGGGTATTTACCTACGAACTTCACGCAAGCCTTTAAACCTAAGGACACTTGTGTGACTTGCCTGTGCTTGCTACTAACCCTTTGGTTTTCTTGTAGGTTTTTCTTGTGGGACTCACTCGTCTTCACTATCTTACGCCTTGCCTGATGCATTACATAACATCATGACATCATGACATCATGACATCATATGCATAACATGATTTAACTAACCCTTTCAAGGATCTTAGGAATTTAGGGCGCACAATTTCAGGTGCTCTTATCAAGGACTGAACTCTTATCAAGGGGCAAGAGGATTTACTTTCCTCTCGCCACATACCTTCCAATTCAGAGACGTTGTACCTATCAAGGGGCAAGAGGATTTATTTTTCTCTAAGCCATGTACCTTCAAATTCAGAAGATTTCGAATCAGAGGCTATGACCCACTGGATATGGTGAGCTCGATTCCCATAGAAGAACATCCAAAAATCAGAGTTCTTCAAACAGGGATGCGACCAAATCAGTTTCCAATGTTGCTAACTAAATTTCCTAAAGATCCTTGAAAATATTGCATCTGCATTCATAACATCGCATCACAGGTTTCCACCACAGGTTTCTCACCTCCTCGCTATTTATTTCAGCATCATGAATCTCGAGCAATCAGTCAAAGACCTTCAAGCTCAGAACGCCCAGTTTCAAGATCTGATCCTGAACTTGTCCAAGGGGCAAGATGAACTGAAAGCACTCCTCACCAAGAATAAGAAGAAGAAAGGCAAGAAGATTCTAAAGAAAAGGCTTAGACCGATCTTACAACTCAAGGATGTCGAAGCCTCTGAAGACACTGATGAAGATGAGCAAGATGATGATGCTAGTATCAAGACTGAGGCAAAAAGTAACCATGATGCTGCCAAGCCTTCTGAAGAAGAAGATTATTACCATGAGGACGAACATCCTGATGACAAATACAAGTTGTTGGATGAACGTATGAAATCCATGGAAATTCAGAAGGTACCTGGACTGGATTTTGAAGATCTAGGGCTCATCTCTGGAGTTGTTATCCCTCCGAAATTCAAGATTCCGACCTTTGCTAAATATGACGGAGTCTCTTGTCCTAAGCTGCATTTAAAATCATATGTGAGGAAGATTCAACCTCACACTGCTGATAAGAAGCTATGGATCCACTTCTTCCAAGAGAGTTTATCGGGAACTCAACTCGAATGGTACTATCAACTGGAAAGTACCAACATCCGTACCTGGGAAGATTTGGTTGTTGCTTTCTACCAGCAATATCAATACAATGCTGACCTCGCACCAACTCGCATACAATTACAAAGCATGTCTATGGGACCCGAGGAAAGTTTCAAGGAGTATGCTCAAAAATGGAGAGATCTAGCCGGAAGAGTCAAACCCTCCTTGACTGATAGAGAATTGGTCGATATGTTCATGAATACACTAACTGGTCCTTTCTATAGCCATTTACTTGGAAGCTCCTCGTCTGGTTTCACCGACCTCATACTGACCGGGGAACGTGTTGAAAGTGGCATCCGAAGCGGAAAAATTCAGGTGACTACTTCTTCTAGTACTGTAAAAAAGCCATACAATCAGAAGAATGAATCCAACACTGTTGGGGCAGTCCTGGTCCCTAGTCAGGCTCCAACACAACAACAACAACAAAAAGATCAACGCAAGCAACAGGGTGGCCAACGTACTTGGAAGACCAAACCCAAAAGGTCATTTACCCCACTACACATGCCATTGGCTCAAGCTTTGCAACACTTGCTCGATCGGAGTTTGATAACTCTACTGCCTCCATACTCAGCTCCTGCTAATCCCGTCCCTGGGTACAAACATCATGCAAGATGTGCTTACCATTCAAATAGTCCTGGTCACGATACAGAAGAGTGTGGGCCATTGAAACATAAAATTCAAGACTTGATTGAAGAAGGGATTGTTGAATTTGGCCAACCAGAGAAGCCACACAAAGTCTAAAGGATGGCTATTTAGATCATTAATTTACTCGCATTCGCAATTTCTTTCCTGTTTGTTTAAACATTCGTCTTATGTCAGACTCTATTTATTTTATCATAATCATTAATGCATTGCATATGTTTGTCTTGATTTATTTCTCTTCCTATTTCTATATTAAACTTTGTTTTTACTTGGTTTTCTTTATGATATTTAACTCTCGCTAAAGCTGTAAGCCTTTTGAGGGAGGATGACGAAAACGATACCGCAACCTCATACAGTATGCTTTCGAACGGACTATGCTGACGATGTACAGGCATTGTTTCAATTCCTAAACAGTGGAGATATAAGGATGTTAATCCCTCGTCAACCCCTTTGAGCCTAAGAAGTAGAAGTTTTCTTTCTCATACAGATTAAAACCCTTACTCATAACCTGGGGCAGGGTAGTTACTCAGTTAACTCAAACATACCAGGTGCTTTACACAAGTGATGGATTCCCGTAATTCTCAAGTCAGGCAGTCAATATCCATAAAAGAAAAAGAAAATTGTTAAGTCAAAACCTATGAAGGAGACTTATCAAAAATCGAAACATCCCGCTGGCTGTAATCTCAAAATAAATAGTTCAGACAAAAGTTAGGGATAATAAAGTCAAAAAAGAGGTTACTACAAATCCTCGACAAAAGAAAAAATTTCAAAAAGGATGACTGCCTTTTCAAATAAACTTTCGGTGCTTCAACCATCATCAAATGTCAACATTACGACTTCAAGACCTGCCAGAACTTAAATGCAAAGTTAACTGAGCATAAGATCGAAGAACACCACGAAGATTGGGATGGGTACAAATAAACTTTGAGCCTTTATCCTTTGTTTCTTAAACCGTGAACCAAGCCACGTTACAACCCTTGAAAGTCCTAACTGAAGCATGGTTAGTTCGAAAGCGTACTGTCACAAAAAGGGTATCCTGACTCCCTAAAGTTTACCAAAAATCCTGAGTTGATATCATATTTTTACAAATATCACTTTCTTATGTATTTTGTTTTACTAAAATTATTTTTAAACTCCAAGACAGACATATACATTGCATTTTAATGAGTGTCATTATAAAACAATTTTGTCTACGTAATTTCAAATGTTTGGCATCAGGAAGAATCTGCATGGGGCATAATTACTGACTAAAAGTCCTCCCGACAAATAAATTTGCAGAGACGTCTCGTATACATGACTCGATCAGCTAAAAGCTTGTTTACACAAGGGGCATGACATATTATTATCCCATCTACTGGGGGAAATCTGGTAACAATTCATATAATCTCTAAGAGGCACTGAATAATCAGAAGCTAGTCCATCACTGGGGGCATGTCGCATCAGTCACAAATCTCAACAAGTGCTATTTAGCTACTAGCATCAGATGATGTCAGTATCTGTCTCTTCTTTGAAGTTCTAATTCCAAATTCAAGTATCGAGCATGCCAAGCTATTGATTCAGGGGCAGATATACTCTCACAAGTGTTTTTCAACAGTAAGTACTCAAAGACAAGGGGCAATGAAGAATTGAAAATCTCTGGACATTCCCCACAGAGCAGTTTTCATAATATATCCCCACATAGCAAACTCTTCCTAACAGAGACTTGGTTCCCCAACGGATTTCATATCTCCAACATAATCTTCTTCTCTAGCATGGTTTATTCAAACTCGCTATATCTATCAGAGTTGCCGCTCAGAAATATGGTCGGATATTATGCTCATTTCTCTTGTCCCCAGGATACATCAGGATCAGATCACTCAAGAGAATCTCGTCCCCAAGCGAAGATCAAAAATCTCCAGCTGGATATCATAAACGAAAGACAGGAATTCTCTTGTCATTATCTCCAACAGCATACAGGGATTTATTGTCTCAATCAGTAGTTGCTATACAAAAGTTATCAATGTGCTTCGACTATATAGTCCATCCCTGCATCATTCATAAATACATGCATAACATACAGCACTCTCGTTTATTTCGAGAATCTCAATACATGCATCATGACATTGCATAAAACTAATCTTTCCTTTTCAGGTCATCTCATAATCAAAGGAATATTATCATCCAAGTGCGGTGCAAATACAATCGTATCAACGATTCAATCTCAACACTCATTCAAGACGAATACTATTCTGATGCTTCATTCCGAGTCTTTCTTCAGAGATAAATCAGAAACAATCAAAGAACATCCTATCCTTTCTAGGAGCCTTTCTAGGTAGTCTTCTCTAAGACGTTTATCAACCTTTCTAGGTAATCTTTTCTAAGATGTATCATCCTTTCTAGGAACCTTTCTAGGTAATCTTTTCTAAGATGTATCATATCCTTTATAGGAGCCTTTCTAGGTAATCTTTTCTAAGATGTATCATCCTTTCTAGGAACCTTTCTAGGTAATCTTTTCTAATATATATCATCCTTTCTAGGAACCTTTCTAGGTAATCTTTTCTAAGATGTATCATCCTTTCTAGGAACCTTTCTAGGTAATCTTTTCTAAGATGTATCATCCTTTCTAGGTAGTCTTGTTTAAGACATATCATATCCTTTCTAGGAGCCTTTCTAAGTAGCCTCGTTTGAGACATATCTCAACCTCTTTAGGTAATCTTCCTTAAAATATTTATCCAACATTTTCTAAGACATCTACTGCCCTTTTAAGGAGTTTCTCAGTTAATCTTCTACAAGACACTTTTTCCCGAGCTTTGTTTAAAGCCTAATCTCTTTTACCTCAATCAATGATCTATCTATTCAGGAACCTCTCCAGGTAGTCTTCTATAAGACAGTACTTCATTTTTTAGATACAATCAACGCATATGATCCAGTCTGAAAAGCATTTGCTTTAGACAAACAACTCTTCAACATCAGATGGCATCTTTAAGCACATCTCCTACAAAAAGTCCCTATCTCAGCAAGGGCAAATTTTCTTGGGTATTATAGTGTTCAATCCTCTTCTACCTTCAGACTCCGACAGGCACACAGGCCAATCTACATCTTCAGGTTTAAGAAAATTGAACAGGGGCAGCTGTCATACCCCAAAATTTGCCCATCACATTTTTAGATATCTTGGCTCAGGCAGTCTCCTCAGGCTCATATGACATCCAATTGCAAGCATGTTCACTTTCCTCCTAAACAATGAAGACCAAAACTAGGGTTTTGTTTCTTTCCAAGAAAAATCAACTTCTGATACCTCAAGTGGACTTCATGGTCTCTCATATGCCTCATAGTATCCTCAGGCCAAGTTTCAAGCCCTGATTCAAAAGATTACCCAGTCAACTGCTCAAACGATCAATAATCGACTGGTTGGCCTAAAAGTCAAACTATGGACAAACCACAGTCAAAACCTCTGATTTTTGGTCAACATCCTCATTATGGAGTATCATTAATCATTTGATCAAGGATTGATCATGATTCATCAAGAAAAGCTCCAGAATCATCAAGAACCTGAGTTTCTAAATTAGGTTTTTTAAGGGAAAAGTCAACTGAACTTTGATCGGTCATAACTCCCACATGGAACATCAGAAATTTCCCATCCAAAGCTCAATTTGAAGGAAATTGAATTCTCTATAATTTTGGCTCTCACATGCCAAGGCAAAAAATGCTTCATTTGAGAGATACGAGCCAAAACATTACAGGTCCTTCTAAAGGATCGCAAAAAGTCATTTTTTTTCTCAAAGCTCATAACTTGGACATGGTAAACTCAATTGAGATGAAACCAAAAAGGTCATTTAGATGACATCTTAGGCTTTCTAAAAAGTCCTAGAACATGGTTATATGATAAAAATTGAAGGAGATACGAGGCTCAGAAGTTGGTCGATTTTCAAGAAAAGTGTGAAACCCTAATGGGTAAAATACATACTTTTGAGTAATGGGCCTTTTATGTTGCAATTCCCACGAAATATCAAGTGTATGAGAAGCCCATGAACCAAATATTATTCAATTTATGATATTATTTCATTTATTTTTGAGTTTAATTATTTAAATTCAAAATAAATCAAAATAAAATCATATTTTGAATAATGAAATATGCTATGAAATATTCTTACTCATATAATCAGATCCAATCCCATTTAATGGCCAAGAAATCGTGAAAAAGGGATGGAAATAAAATTGAACCAAAAAAAGAAAGATTTCATACAATAATCAAATCATATTTTTCTCAATCAAAAAACATGATTTCTTTCTAAACTTCCAACCCTAATTGAATCTTCTATATATTCTCACAACACCCAGCATGAAAGGAGACGAAATTAGGTGAAGAAAAGTGAGGTTCTGAGTTTATAAAACGTAAAAAATTAGGGCACAGCCAAAGGTTCGTTTGCAGCCATCATCAAGTCATACAAATCGTCCCAATTAATTCACAAGGTATCAAAAGGTAAGCAAGAGCTAAAACATACGTCCCATCTCACATAAATACTCATATTATGTTGTTCATGTTCATCCTTATCTCTTGATTTTCGTATTGCATATATTTGTATGTTTTAACGGGATTGGACTGTTTGTTTGAGTTCATGACATATATTAGAGGAGATTTGAGTCCTTAAAAGGAAGCTTTAACGCACAGCAAGAGATACACCATGGTTAGGGCACATGGATGTAAGTCTCTCGAATTCAAGGTTGCAAGGATTTTTAGGCCAAACGAATACCACCATCGTGTTCAGGAGGGGATTTTCAGTCAATATACGTCCTTAAATTTAATTTATTCATCGTTTTTGTTTAGTTTTGAAAGTTGCAGGTTTAGCTACCAAGATTTGCAGAAACCGTTGCAAAACGGAAGGTGATTCGAAGCATAAATCGTAGCAAATCCTTTGCATTTGAGTGAAGAAGATGATGATCAGCACTGGGGCCCACTGACGACGTGTGTGCGATGGACAATGGCCAGTCAAAGCCTGCGTTTCCTCTCTCTTCCTTTGGTTGGCTAATCGTGACGCAAGAGGGCCCACGGTTGACTGGTGTTTGATTTTTCTCCACAATAATTATTTACCTATTTATTATTTTTTAATTAACATCGTAATAACAATTGCAAGAGCAGCTCAGTGGTACAGCTCAAGGAGCGTTAAGAGCAAGGGTGAGGGTTCGATCCTCACCTCTTGCAATATTTTGGTGAATTTCGTTTGCAGGTTTATGCCCACAAATCCAGTGCGTGTGATCAGAGAGAGCCCACCATACGCCTCACACCAGCAACCGTCAGATTTGCATCCACTCCGATCCAACGTCCACAGACGCGAGGGACCACCATGAACCAGCAAGAATGCTCCACACCTAATCAAAGCTAAGATTTCTAACTTTCTTTTTATTTTTAAATCACATAAATGTTTATTTTATTTTCTTATCCTTTTTTTATTGTTTATATTTTATTTTAAATTAGTTATTATAGTGAATTATAATTATTTATTTTTTATCGAGAAGTTCGATCTTTTCATATTTTTATCAATAAGTATTTTTAAACAATAAAAATTGTTATTTTTGTATATATTTTTAATTAGTTAATTAAAAATTAATAATTATTTTTTGTTAACCTTGATTTATTTATAAATCCTAGAATCTTCAGGTAGGTGTTCTCCACTAACGCGTTTTGCCTTATAAACCTTTTTGGGTCACAATAAGTTTTCTTAAAAAACTTTAGGGTTTGTAGACTTTCAGGGTTTGTAAACCTTTTAGGGTTTATAGATCATTCATACACTGAAAGTCTTTTTTTCTTTGTGCGAATTTTTCAGGGTTACCCCGTATTCTCCGCGCCATGCCAATCAAAAAGCTAAGTTTTGATCCTCTTTTATTTATTTATTTATTTATTTAAAATTTTTGCCTTAAGGCTTGAATTATGATTATTTCAACTGACAATGAATTACTCATACACTTAACGCTATCATTTTCTATTTAAAATCTCAGATAACCAGAGTCGACGATCATAGTCAGGGTTCGAGGAAGATCAGGGCGGAGATCAAAATAATTAAATTAATTATTTTATACATCTTATTTTCTGTTATAAATTCCCCTATCCCCGCAGGTGTTTATTGTAATAGCGTAGGATTTTCATTCTGCCTTTATTTTTTCTGCTGTGGTTAGTAATCTTAGGGAGTGCAAGCCTTGAATTAACATAGATCACTAATTATAAGATAATATATCTGAATTGAACCACCTGATTGTGCCACACACTCACCTTTAGGGTAATCCCTCTAGTTGCCTCTGTTGCCTGTTGCCTTGTTGCCTCTATTGTACTAAATAGTCAAGTCCCTCGATTCCGAGGATACCTAAAGCAAAACAAACGTTACTCTCAGTTCATCATCATAAGATCATAGTCCCTTCGAAGTTGCCTTAACAAATGATCTTGTCCCTCCCCTCGAAGTTGCCTCGGAAAAATAAGATGATTATCCAATTGCTAAGGTATCCTCGCATGATGCCTCAAGTGACTATTATATCCTTCCCTTAGACTACCTGCCCTCTTTATGGCAAGGGACAGTCTTATGGCGAACGATTCCTCGATGACCCTTAACATCCAATTGAAAGACTTCCTACCCTCTTATGGTATGGATAGATTCTTTCACTCGAAAGACTAAACGAACAAACTTTTCTAACTTAGGGTAGTTGCTACTAATTGCTTGCTCTAATTCAAATTACTTTTTACACCTCTTTTCCAAATCAAATTCAAAAAGACTACGCTTATTTACAAGTTAAAGTTCTTCTTCGAAAATCTTTTCAAACATTTCAAACAATACAAAAGTGAGCTAAGCAATTAAGAGCCCATGGATAACCATGGATACAAAGGGTGCCTTACACCTTCCCTTTGTATAACTTACCCCCCGAACTCAAAATCTTTTTAAAAGGTCTTTTCCTGTTCTTTTAGCCTTTCCAATTGGATAAAATAAAAGTCGGTGGCGACTCATGCTTAACCGCGACATTTCGATCGATAAAAAGTCAGTTCACCGTATTACAGGGGCATCTGTCATACCCTAATTTTTGACCCCCCTGAGATGACATATCTTCAAGATTTTCATCAGGTCAAAACAAGTACCCAAAGCAGTCATTTCTTCATCTAGCATTCAATCAAGGATGTTCAAAGACAAGAAAACTCAGGCAAAGGATCAATCAATAGAAGTATTAGTCTCTAACACAATAATAGGACTCAAAAGCTTCATTTTCATATTCACCTATGATTGATTAGACACCCAGTCATCTGAGTACAGGTTTATTCAGGTTACCAGACTAGGGTTTTTGAGCCTATCAAGGACTAAAATCAGGGATCACCTTTGGGAAACCCTAAAAAGCCCCAGGGGATCATTCAAAGACATCAATTATCTTCAAATAGCTCATATGACAAGATCCACTGGACATCACACCTCAATTCAAAGCCTACAGTCATCATTTTCATTTGGTCGACAATTAGGGTTTTTGACCTAATTCACCAGGATAGTTGACTTTTAATCAGGGCATGGGTCCAAAACTCAAGACATGATTCAAGAACCTCTACTACCTCAATATAACCCATTTACATCACTCATTTGAGGAGAAGATCTTAATTCCACACAAAAGTCCAAAATCTCACTTTATCTGAAAAAGTCAACTGTATGGGATCACCTTTGACTTTTAAGATTTTTGGTCAAACCATGACTTTCAAGGATCAATATCATCAATATATGGATATTAAAGTCATTTGACCAAAGAAATTCAAAAAGAATCATCAAGGAGCAAAAAGTCGGGAATTAGGGTTTTTGAGGGCATTGTGGGAACTCAAAATTTCACCTACACAACTCAAAAAACTTCCAACATGAAAGTTGTAGATCTTGCAAAATAAAACAACATCTTACATAGGAACTTTTTTCAAAAGAGCAACCATTTAAGAGTTTTGAAATTTTGAAGCTTTAGGTTATAAAAACTTAGAAATTTTTCTAAGTGTTTTTAACCTAGTTCTCATCCAACTTTGGGCTCATTTTTCACAAATTTCCCAAATGATTTTGAAGAAACCATAAACTAATGGTTTGAAGTAGATGTTTAGGGCTGTCCAAATTGTGTTCAACCTTCTCCAAATTCATTTTGAGCTAAGAGTTATGCTTGTTCAAAGTTGGCACCATGAAGTAAAATTATAGGTCATGCATCATTTTTGAACTTTGCAATTATGTGCACATGACCTCACTTATGGATGCTACACGACCCATAACACATCTGAAAACATGCCATGCATTCATTTCCACCATGACATGAGAATTGAGGAAGATTCCCAAAACAAGAACATGTGATTATGTAATGATTACATTTGGGAATTTATGGCAAATTGATGAATCACCCAAGGAATCTTCTCACCAACCAATTAGAGCTCACTCTGCATCAAAAATGTTCCCTAAGATCAGATAGGATCAATGGATGGGGAGCTGGCTCGAAATTGCAATGATCACTCTTGGATATTCCTTGAAATTTCTTCATGGCTAAGAAACCAAACTCACTTCACTAAGCAAGCTCACTATACACAATTGCTCTGAATCAATTGCCTATAAATAGAGGGCTCTTTCTCATTCAGAAAACACACCAAAGCAACCATATTCCTTGCTTTCTCTTTCTCTTCTCATGCTTATGGTTTTTCAAAGTTCTTTGGCAAGAAGAATCGTTTTCTTCAAACCAGAGCTTATCTTTGGAAAGTAAGCATTCTAACATCTCAAAGGGGTTCATTTGAGGTGATCCAAGCACCTGGATCACTTCTGTAAGTGGAGGAATGCCATTGTTGCTTTCACTTTGGAGTTGTTGCAGTTGGAGGTCCATAGAGCAATTCAGAAGGTTTCCAACAAAGCCAATCATCCAGACGTGTTCCTCAGGTCATAGTGAAGCTGTTCAGATGGCTGCAGCTCATCTGTAACTCAAGATTCATCACTCTCCATGTCCACTTGAAGCTCAAATCGAGGGAGGTCCATAGAGCAATTCAGGAGAATTGAAGTTATAATAAGCATTCAGTTAGCATCACTGAGTCCCAAGGAAGCTTTTGGGATCATTCATACAAGCCCAGGTGCTCTCTATCATCCTCACGGCCTCCATTTTCAGAGGTAAGTTTCTGAACTCCATCTCTTTAATTTAAGTACTCTTTGTGATAAAGCTCGATTCTATCTTGTTCAGCATCATCAGAGGATTGAAAACCCTCTATCATCATTCATTTATTCATCTTGTTTGTCATTTAATTTCAAATTTAGGGTTCATGTGTTCTTAGAGTTCTCTGAGAAATTAGGTAGCTATAGTTAATATAAATAAATATTAGTTACATATCTGGATTCGTGAGGAAATTTAGAACAAGATTGATGTTTACATCATGCCATTTAGTTGAGAAACCAGAGATTTAGGAAATTGAAAATCTTTGAGCTCGAGGAAGAAGACGACTATGGCCATGGCGCGCAAAAATTCAAATCTCTGGGCAAAGTTTATTTTATTTTTAATGATAGGCGTTTTCTAAACGAATGAATAACTTGCCCTAGTGGCCTCACATGCGCTCTTAGTCTCCTCATGCCTCAAGTCTGGGGTTCGAATCCCCCTCTCCCCAGACTTTTTGTTTCTTTTATTTTTCCATGATTTACCACTTGTTTGAAAATATAATGAACTGGATGTGTATCATAAACACCAAGCGCGCGTTGGCCCAGTGGTGTTATTTTGAGTTGTTGGCTTCAAGGGCGTGGGTTCAAACCATGGTGAGGCCAAAACATTATTTTTTATCACTTTTCCTCTTCATTTTCTTTACAACTTCACACAATTAATTAACCTATTAAATTAAATCATTTTCACTTCATTTTTCACACACTTGTTATTTAATATATCTATTTTGTGAATAATCAAAAAAATCATAAAAATATTATTTATTTCATATATTTTTATTAGGTTTAAAATAGTATGTTTTAAGTGTTTTCTTAAATACTTTGAAAATATATATATTCATTTTGTTTTAACCTAATTATTTTGTGAATAATTTTATGATAAAACCCTAATTGTTTAGGTCTTAATTAGGTAAAGATCTTTATCTTTACCCTAATTAAGTTGACTTTTGTCAATTTTCAAAACTGTTTTCAATCTCCGATTAAACAAAATGATTAAGGTTTTCAAACAACAAAACCTTACATCATTCCAATTTTCTTCCAACTGTGTTTCATAAAACAATAAATCCTTGGGCCTCTATTAGAGTGTAAGACCCAACACCTTCTTTCTTTTCATAGTTTGTTTTTTTCAAAACTGTATTTATAAAATCTTCTTTCTGTTTTCAAAACATTCTTCTGGTATTTGAAGGGCATTATTCCCGGTGAAACTCTTCAGATACCCATGTGACCTTTGTCCATCTTCACTTCTTCTGTTTTCAAAAACCCTTAACTGTTTATTATAAATATTCAACTGTTATCAACAAAACAACAAAAATTACTGGTAAGGCTTTGTACATACTTCTTCAAAGGCCTCCACTCCATCCAGGTTAGGCTTTACAAGCTTTCAATTTACAGTATTTGTTTAAATTACTGTCAAATATAAACTGTGCATATATTTGTTTAGAACTACGTTTGAGTGCAAACCTTAGGACAATTAAACTATATATATATTATAGGAATATGACCTAGGATTGAGAATGTCTTCCCGGTGAAGGCTCTTTCCTAATTAGAGATCTGTAGTTCAAACCCCCCAAGATGAATTATTCCCGGTGAAACATCTTGGCAAAAACCTTAGAACAAAAAAATAGGATACATCCACCCAAAGAGGAATTATTCCCGGTGAAACCTCTTACCCATTTGCTTAGAGCCAAAATAAGTTCAGAACCACATAGCTTTCTCTTGTGCTATAACAAGGACCCTCGATTAGCCTCCTCTTAGGCTTTGTACAAGGACCCACAGGCTTCTTAAAAGCATTTCCAGCTTCCTCTTGAGCTTGTATACAAGGACTCATCCGGTTTCTTATAAACATAGGAACAGGTCTTTAGTCACCTTTTAGCCTACCCTGGTGAGTTTCTTCCAATTTAAAACCAAACTTTAAACAAGCTAAGTTTGTCTCAATTTTACATTGAGTACATTTTTGGAATGAGAGACATGGACAGTCTCTGTCACCCTTATCCTCATCAATTTTCCTTAGCAGAGTCTAGAATTCATGTTTGCTTATCCTCAGCAAGAGTCAGCCTTAATCTTGGGCTTTAAAACAAGAAGTCTCCACTAGATAATCTTTCTGCCATTCATTTCAATAAAAACCCCTGGAAAGGGTTAGCCTCCAAATCATTCTTTCATTTTAACAAAAAACCCCTAGAAAGGGTTAGCCTCCAAATCATTCTTTCATTTTAACCAAAACCCCTGGAAAGGGTCAGCCTCCAAAATCAGTCCTTCAAAACCAAAGATTCATTCTCTTAGGAGATAATTTCCCCAAAAGAGTCAAAACCCTTGGAAAGGGTCAGCCTCCAAAAACATGATAAGAATCAGTCTTTTAACAGACAATTTCTCCAGCTGAGTCAAAACCCCTGGAAAAGGTTAGCTTCCAAAATCACTCCTTCAAATTCAAAGACTCATTCCTTTAAAAGATAAATTCCCTAAAAAAGAGTCAGCCTCAATTCTGGGCTTTGTACAGAACACCAAAAAACTCCTTAGTTTAAATTTTCCCCAGTAGAGTTATCATTTCAATAAGTCAATAAATCAATCAAAAAGCCTCAAGCTTGGGCCTCATGCAAGCCAGCTAAAGTCAAATCTTTCATACAGTAGATAGACATAGCTTATCTCTATAGAGAGATATTTTCACTACTCTACCACATTCAAACAAACATTACATTTTCTTTCAATTTCAATCAAGTCTCCCATTTAGGATTTTGAAAGGCATGAGCTGGCAGTAAAACCCAGACATGTGGTAACTTTCCCTAATTTGGATGAGCATCTTTCTTTCATTTAAGAGGCATTTGACTGGTATACTTGCACATACACAAGTAAGGTCCCCCTCTTGAATGAAATGAATTCAGTTATTCTGTCACTCTTTTAAATGTTTGTGGTAGAATAGTACAAATACCTCTCTGTAAAGATGATTTCATGTCTCTTTGCTGTAAACAGAGATTTAATTCAAAGCTTCAACCTTGAGCTTCAAGCAAGGCACCAAAAATAATTAATTTCCCTAGTTAGTTCCCCGAACTACATTAAGCTCTGACTTCCACTAGGGATATGTAGGCATGAGGTTCACAAGGAATCTCAGCGAGCTAATAAAATACCAAAAATAGTCAGTTTGTTTGTCTGTCTGTCTGTCTTTTAAAATCAATTCAATTCTCTCTCCTAACACAAAGGAGAAACTTTCCCAATCATTAGCAATAAACACAATCACAATGACACAGAGAAGGTTCCTGTAGAGTACTACAGATATGTAGGGTGTTTAAACACTTCCCTATGTATAACCGACCCCCCGGACTCCAGAATTTCTAGTCTAGGTGAAATCCCCACACTTAGTAAACTCTTAGGGTTTAGTTGAGATCTTTTTTCCCCTTTCCTACTCGTAGGACAATAAGAAAGTTCGTGTGATATCGTAGGAAGAACTGAAACAAAATTCATCCCGCCCCGGGCGCATTCTCCTTCCAAATTTCGCGTGAAGGGTCTAGCGTGCCGTCCTCCCAAGTGAAACGGGGAGGTAAAAAAAAACGACAACCACACCATGACTATGCCACTTCCTATCTTAGGTGTTCTTAAATCCGGGTGTAGGATTCGTCCTTCAGTTAATTCCCAAAACGCCCCTGAAAAATAAATAAAAACAAAGCAAACAATAGGAACATTTAAGTGAATCCTAAACTTTTAAGGTAACCCCTCTTTCATCGAAAAATCCCCAGCAGAGTCGCCAGTTCTGTAATACGGCGAACTGACTTTTTATAATCGAAAATGTCGCGGTTAAGCAAGAGTCGCCACCGACTTTTATTTTATCCAAACAAGTTAGAAAGGCTAAAAGAAACAGAAAAACCTTTTAAAAGAAACGGGTTCGGGGGGTAATTATGCAAAGGGAAGGTGTAAGGCACCCTTTGCATCCATGGTTTCCCATGGGCTCTTAATTGCTTTGCTCTTTTGAAGAAGAAGTTTAGAGATGAAATAAGACTTTAGCTTGTAAATAAGCGTAGCTTTTTGAAGGTTTATGAGAAAGAATATAAAAAAGTTTTTAGCCAGAGCAAGGCAATTAGGGGCAATTACCTTAATAATGTAGAAAATAGTTCTTTTAGCCTTTGAGGATGAAAGGGTCTATCCTTGCCATAAGAGGGCAGGAAGCCATAAGACTGACCCATGCCATAGAGAGGCAGGTAGTCTAAGGGAATGATCAGAATAGCCTTTCGTAGGCAGCCAGAGGATACCTTAGCCTCTTTCGTAGGCAACTTCTGAGGGTCGAGATCATGCATATCGAAGGCAGCATCATTAGGGACCATGATCTTAATCGAGGCAACTGGCTAAGGTATCCTCGTATTCGAGGGGCTGGCTATTCTGCAAAATAACAGAAGGCAACAGGCAACAAGGCAACAGAGAGGTTACCCCAAAAGTGTGCGTGGGTGCATCAATCACGTGATTAATTCGATTAAATTATCTTATAATTAGTGAGGCTAATTCAATTCAAGGTTGCACTCCCTAAATTACTAACCACGCAGTTTAATATAAAGCAACAATAATAGCAAATATGGGGAAGGGGACAATGAAACCAGCGGATCCCCAATAGGGTTTAGCATAAGTAATAATAAAAGACAGAAAATATCAGGGTTAGGGTTTAGGGTTACCAATACTCGTAGCTTTGGCAGTTGACAAACCCTGAAAATTGGAAAAGAAAGAATAAACAGAGGGGTGAGTGCATTATCGGTTCGGAGGCAAACGGGATTAACCCTAAAAATAAGGATATAATGAATTTAAAATAATAAAATAAACAAAAGTACTTAGCTTGATTTGATCTGATAGGGTTGGCGGTCGGAGGAAACCTCGGGGTCAACCCTGAAAAATGGCAAAGGCAAAAGAAGAGGGTGAACGTATGCATAGTTCAAGAAATATAAGGGCAAACCCTAAAATCAAAGGAAACAAAGTAGACTTTGAAATAAATTAATACTTAACTTTCTATTTTGAAGGCGCGTAGTCGGAAGGCGCTTTAAGAGTAACATTAAAAAGGCATAAAAAAGGAATATTCAATGTAGGGCATGGTCTTCATAAACCCTGATTAGGGTACGAACCTAAAATAAGAAAACACAAACGATTTAATTAATTATTGGTCTCGTGACCTAATTAATTAAATCGAGATAAAAATGAAATCGAGTGTAAAAATATTTTTTTATGACTTTTTATGAATTTTTTAGAATAAAATAAAATAGTTATGATTTTTTAAGGTTTAAATGAATAATTAAAAGAAAGTATAATAAATAAATAATTAAAATTTATATTAAAATAAAAAGAAAATATAGTAAATAAATAATTATTATTATAAAAAAGAAAATAAATAGTATTGTTAATAAGAAAAAGAAAATATTTATAATGATATATATATATATATATATATATATATATATATATATATATATATATATATAAATAAATAAATATGAAAAAAACAAGTTATATAATTAAAATTAAAAAAAAATTGCAAAAAACTTAGCTTTGATTCAATGATGCGCGCGCGTGAAGATCCTTGGTACACCTGCTTTCCTGGTACATTAGATAAGGGATAAAGGCGATTCAACGGACAGATGATGAGGGCGCATGGCATTGCTATGGAACGTGAAGCACCGGATCCGAGGGCACTCCCCAGCAAAGCCCGCGCGTTTGCTTTTCAAACTGGCCAATGATAGCACGCCAGCGCATCGTCTCCTACCTTGGGGATATGCAGAACACGTTTTCACAGCGCCTTTCTCAAAGCGCTATAAAAAGTCTCTTCGTTTTTACACCTGCGAAATAAAAAGCACCCAAAAACAAAACGAAAATCCTTCGCGATAACGCCACTAAGATCGTCCAGTGCCCCTGAATACGATTATGGTTTCAATTTGGCCTAATTGTACCTGTAAAGAGAATCCCCAAAACGAAAACCTAGATCTCGTTCATGGTAGATTTTGATTCAAACGTCCAAACAACAAACTAAGTGCCCAGAATTGATCAGAACTCCATAATAATCAATAAAATGCAATCAAAACGTATTTATATGCACTGATTCAATGAAAACAAAGCGATTTCGAAAATTGCAAACCGTGGGTGAATTAGAGTTGATTTGGAATGCTTGGCTCGCGTGTGAGGGTTGGAACAGCTTCAATGATCTCCTGAGAATCGTTTGAAACACTCAAATTGCTTTGAATTGGCCTGCAATTCTGGATTCGATTTGGAAATTTTCTTGATCTTGAAGACTCGGATTAGGGCTTTTGAGGCTGCAAAATCCTTGTCAATTCCGAACCCCCTCCTTCTGAATCCCTTTGGGCCTTTATAGTGATGCATTAGGTTAACAAAACTTGCACCAAATCTTCATAAATCTTTGATTTGCCATTTGAAAGAATTTGATTGAGAATATGCTTTAAAACTTCTAAATTTAGCCAAGTGTAATCCAATCTCTTTCCATTCAGTGAGTACACGAAATTTGATTAATATTGGACAATATAGGTGATTGAATTTGATTTCAATAAGATCTTTAAGTGAATATTTGAATTCCATATGATTTATATAAACTAATTATCATTTTTAAATGATAAAAAATTCATAAAAAATCAAATATTATTCAAAAATTCATGGTAATTAAATATGAGATCTTGGATAACTTGTAGATCAAGATTGAATCAAAATAACTTGGGTCCACTTGCAAAAATATTCCAATTCTTTCACATTTTTCCCTCTAAAATAGTCCAACTTTGACAAGGCATATCTCTCTCAATTTTTGAGGTATGGAAGTGTTCTAGGACTTTTTAGAAACCTTAGAGAGTCCTCTAACCAGTGTCTTTGGTCTCATATCAAAATTATTTTCCATGCTCATTTTATGTCCTTTTGAAAAAAGTGTCTTTTGTTGAGTTTTGAAAAGGACCTATAATGTTTTGGTCCATATCTCTCAAATGAAGCATTTTTAGACTTGGCATGTGAGAGACAAATTTGTAGGGAATCAAATTTCCTTCAAAATGAGATTTGGATGGAAAATTTCTGATGTTCTATGTGAGAGTTATGGCTGGTCAAAGTTCAGTTGACTTTTAGAAACTTTTTGATTTGTTAATTTTTGATCTTTCCTTGATGAACCATGATCAATTCTTGATCAAATGGTGAATGGTGCTTCAATATGAAGATCTTGACAAAAAATCAGAAGTTTTGACTTTATTTTGACCACAGTTGACTTTTAGGTCAAGATAGTCGACTGTTGACTTTCTGAACAATTGAGTGTCCAATTCTTTGAGACGAGACTTGATACTTGTCATAGGGATGATGTGAGATATATTGAGCCATATGAGATGCCTTGGAGCCATTGATTCACTGATTTTCCTTTGAATAAACCCAACCCTAGTTTCAGAGCCTTGCATAGGAGAGTGTGTCTTGAAGCTTTGTGTTTTGATTTGGATTTGTATGGGCAAATTTTGGGGTATGACACAAACCAATTACAATATAACCAAAGCCGCTTTAATAAAGCGATTTAAAAACACTTTACATAGAAATTCATTCAAGACATAATTGAACTTATGATTATTCAATATGTTTGATGCATCGTAGACCTAAGCTTACACATTAAATCGCTATAAGCAAGATATATCCTAAATGACATAAAAACATTTCACTAATGCAAAAATGCAATAACTATATGAATGAATGCTGAAAAATTAAAAGAGATAAGGAAGAGAGAAAAGATACACAAAGATATATAGTGGTTTGGCGTTCGTCTTCGCGTTGCCTACCCCACCCTTCAATGGTGTTAAAACCATCGAGAAATAATCATGATGTTCCATTATTTTGATAAGTTTGATAGATGCATTTTGATTACAAAGAAATATCACACGATAATTTCCTCTGTTGATGAAAATACTCAAATTGGTGACAAAAACAAGATATTCAGTGAACTTGATCCAAAACCTTGCTATCCATAATAATGTGCTTCAAGTCTTCATATGTGGCGATCCACCTTGATTCCACCAATTTCTTGTTTGAACGATTTCCATTAATTAAGCATTTATTAGACAATTCCCTACTTTGCTATGAATAGTTTTTACATAACTTCACCAAAGTTGGACAGCTTCCAACTCTGTCTTACAAAAATTTATACTCAACCTCACCAAAGTCTTCAATATAGTATAATAAAACTCTCTTCTTTAAACATACCAATAAGAACCAAAGTGAATTCAAAAAAGGATCCCTACACCTGCTATAAACAACAAATTTCACACAAAAACATAAGATGCCCTAATGTACCACTAATCTCCCTCAAACACTCAATCTTTATAGATGAAGGTCCACAACAATGGGTAAGGACTAAGGTTGAAGACGGTTAACGATGTCAAAGGAATCTCACTCATACTCTCATTCCAAAGGTATTATTCAAGTAATTAGATGTAGTTGAATGAATAACACACACACAAAGGTTCTCTTTAATTTCTGGATAAAATGGGCCTTGGATCTTGATGGTTTTCATAAGATTGATAAACCATGAATCACTAAATATTGATCAACTCACTCTCTCTTGTTAGAACAAGATTTGTTCTGATCAATATTCTTAGTTTTGATGATAACAAGGATATGAATTTTGTGTGAGATAATGTGGTACTCTAATACATTGCAATTTCCTTTTCAGGAAATATATAAAGAGTATGCACAAATCAGCGCTCAGAAGCTTTGTCTCAGAAGGTTAAACATGCAACATCAGAACATGGTCTGGCAAGACATCAGAAGATGGTCAAAGTAGAATCAGAACATGGGTCTATGGAAGCATCAGAAGAACTTGAGATCAGAAGCAGAAGCACTGAAGTTCTCATGGTATCACGCTCAGAAGCACTTCAAGGTCAGAAGACAAGAAGATGCTATGCACCAAGTTGTTTGACTCTGATGATATTCAAACGTTGTATACACAAACATCAGATCAGAAGAAAGTACAGGTGGCAGGCTACGCTGACTGACAAAAGGAACGTTGGAAGCTATTAAAGGCAACGTCAGTAGACACAGCGTGAACAAGGCTCGAGGTAGTTGACAAAAGCGTGAAACATTAAATGCAATGCTGTACGGAACATGCAAAGCATTAAATGCTCCCAACGGTCATCTTCTCAAGTGCTTATAAATATGAAGTTCTGATGAGAAGCAAGGTTAACAATTCTGAAAGAACTTATTCTGAAAAACATGCTGAAACGCTGTTCAACTAAAAGCTCAGAAACTTCATCTTCATCAAAGCTCACTACATTGCTGTTGTAATATTTTAGTGAGATTAAGCTTAAACGTTAAGAGAAATATCACTGTTGTGATTATAGCTTTTAAGAAGCATTTGTAATACTCTTAGAATTGATTACATTAATTTGTAAGTAACTAGAGTGATCAAGTGTTGATCAGGATACTCTAGGAAGTCTTAGCTTGTGTCTAAGCAGTTGTAATTAGAGTGATTACGTGGTGGTCAGGATACTCTAAGAAAGTCTTAGCTTGTGTCTAAGCATTTGTTCCTAGAGTGATCAGGTTGTGATCAGGATACTCTAGAAGACTTAGTCGTGGGCTAAGTGGAAAACCATTGTAATCTGTTGCGATTAGTGGATTAAATCCTCAGGTGAGGTAAATCACTCCGTGGGGGTGGACTGGAGTAGTTTAGTTAACAACGAACCAGGATAAAAATAACTGTGCAATTTGTTTTTATCGTTCAAGTTTTTAGACTACACTTATTCAAACCCCCCCTTTCTAAGTGTTTTTCTATCCTTCAATTGGCATCAGAGCGCCGGTTCTAAGGTGCAAGCACTTAACCGTGTTTAGAAAAGATTCAGGAAGAGAAAAACGCTTCAGTACAAGATGGCTGGTGAAATTTCAACAAATACATCTGCATCTACATCTGGCTCTACTGAGCAATATAATGGTAACAATGGTTATACTAGACCACCAGTATTTGATGGTGAAAACTTTGAATACCGGAAAGATAAACTGGAAAGTTACTTCCTTGGTCTAGATGGTGAACTATGGGATCTTCTGATGGATGGTTACAAACATCCAGTGAAAGCTAGTGGCGTAAGGCTTACCAGGCAAGAAATGGATGATGATCAGAAGAAGCTTTTCAATAATCATCATAAATGCAGGACTGTTTTGCTGAATGCTATCTCTCATGCTGAGTATGAGAAGATATCTAACAGGGAAACTGCCTATGATATATATGAGTCATTGAAAATGACCCATGAGGGAAATGCTCAAGTCAAGGAGACTAAAGCTCTTGCTCTAATCCAGAAATATGAAGCCTTCAAGATGGAGGATGATGAAAACATTGAGAAGATGTTCTCAAGATTTCAAACGCTAACTGCTGGATTAAGAGTTCTGGATAAAGGCTACACCAAGGCTGATCATGTAAAGAAGATTATCAGAAGCTTACCCAGAAGATGGGGTCCAATGGTGACTGCATTCAAGATTGCCAAGAATCTGAATGAAGTTTCTTTGGAAGAGCTTATCAGTGCCTTGAGAAGCCATGAAATAGAGATGGATGCAAACGAGCCTCAGAAGAAAGGTAAGTCTATTGCATTAAAATCAAATGTTAAAAAATGCACCAACGCTTTTCAGGCTAGAGAAGAAGATCCTGAAGAATCAGAATCTGAAGAAGAAGAAGAAGAAGATGAACTGTCCATGATCTCCAGAAGGGTAAACCAACTCTGGAAGAGCAAGAAAAGGAAGTTCAGAGGCTTCAGAAGTTCAAAGAGATTTGAACCTGGAGAATCTTCTGGTGACAGAAGATCTGACAAGAAGAAGGTTGTCTGCTATGAGTGCAATGAGCCTGGACATTACAAGAACGAGTGTCCAAAACTTCAGAAGGAGAATCCCAAAAAGAAGTTTCATAAGAAGAAAGGTCTTATGGCAACATGGGATGATTCTGAATCAGAATCAGAATCAGACTCTGAAGGAGAACAAGCCAACTTCGCGCTGATGGCTACAGAAGATGATGGATCAGAATCTACATCAGGATCAGATTCTGAAGAGATATCCTTGGCGGCAAAGAGGACAAAAAGCAAAATGTCATGGTACCTGGACTCTGGGTGCTCGCGACACATGACGGGAAGAAGGTCTACATTCCAAGACCTGGTGCTTAAACCAGGTGGAGAAGTCAAGTTTGGAGGAGATCAGAAGGGCAAAATTATTGGCTCAGGAACTATAAAGTCTGGTAACTCTCCTTCCATAACTAATGTACTTCTTGTAGAAGGATTAACGCATAACTTATTGTCCATAAGTCAATTAAGTGACAATGGTTATGACATAATCTTTAATCAAAAGTCTTGCAAGGTTGTAAGTCAGAAGGATGGCTCAATCCTATTTACAGGCAAGAGAAAGAACAACATTTATAAGACAGATCTTCAGGATCTTAAGAATCAGAAGGTGACCTCTCTTATGTCTGTTTCTGAAGAGCAATGGGTCTGGCACAGAAGATTAGGACATGCTAGTTTGAGAAAGATTTCTCAGATTAACAAACTAAATCTTGTCAGAGGACTCCCTAATCTGAAATACAAATCAGATGCTCTTTGTGAAGCATGTCAGAAGGGCAAATTCTCCAAACCTGCATTCAAGTCTAAGAATGTTGTTTCTTCCTCAAGGCCGTTAGAACTCTTGCACATTGATCTGTTTGGCCCAGTCAAAACAGCATCTGTCAGAGGGAAGAAATATGGATTAGTCATCGTTGATGATTATAGCCGCTGGACATGGGTAAAGTTCTTAAAACACAAGGATGAGTCTCATTCAGTGTTCTTTGAATTCTGCACTCAGATCCAAATTGAGAAGGAGTGTAAAATCATAAAAGTTAGAAGTGATCATGGTGGCGAATTTGAGAACAGATTCTTTGAGGAGTTCTTCAAAGAAAATGGTATTGCCCATGATTTCTCTTGTCCTAGAACTCCACAACAAAATGGAGTTGTAGAGCGAAAGAATAGGACTCTACAAGAAATGGCCAGAACCATGATCAATGAAACCAATATGGCTAAGCATTTCTGGGCAGAAGCAATAAACACTGCGTGTTATATTCAGAATAGAATCTCTATCAGACCTATTATAAATAAGACTCCTTATGAATTGTGGAAGAACAGAAAGCCCAACATTTCATATTTCCATCCTTTTGGATGTGTATGTTTTACTCTGAATACTAAAGATCATCTTGGTAAGTTTGATTCTAAAGCACAAAAGTGTTTCCTTCTTGGATATTCTGAACGCTCTAAAGAATACAGAGTATACAATACTGAAATATTGATTGTAGAAGAATCAATCAATATCAGGTTTGATGATAAGCTTGGTCTTGAAAAACCAAAGCAGTTTGAGAATTTTGCAGATATTGATATATCAGAAGCAGTAGAATCAAGAAGCAGAGCTGCAGAAGCTGATAGTCTCAGAAGCAATGGATCAGAAGATCAAGTTGCTGCATCTTTAGAGAATCTCAGGATTTCTGAAGAGCCAACAGTCAGAAGATCACCTAGACTTGCTTCAGCTCATTCAGAAGATGTGATCCTTGGGAAGAAAGATGATCCCATCAGAACAAGGGCATTCCTTAAGAACAATGCAGAATGTCAATTAGGTCTTGTTTCTTTGATCGAGCCAACTTCTGTTGACCAAGCTCTAGAAGATCCTGACTGGATAATTGCCATGCAAGAAGAACTAAATCAGTTTACAAGGAATGACGTATTGGACTTGGTTCCTAGACCAAAAGGATTTAACATCATCGGCACTAAGTGGGTGTTCAGAAACAAGCTAAGCGAGAAGGGAGAAGTGGTAAGAAACAAAGCCAGACTGGTTGCTCAAGGTTATAGTCAGCAAGAAGGGATTGACTACACAGAAACCTTTGCACCAGTGGCCAGGTTAGAATCTATTCGTCTATTAATTTCTTTTGCCACTCAACATAACATCACTCTTTATCAGATGGATGTCAAGAGTGCCTTTTTAAATGGTTATATAGATGAAGAAGTTCATGTCCATATACCTCCTGGTTTTGGAGACTCCAAGTCTCCAAATCATGTTTTTAAATTAAATAAATCATTATACGGATTGAAGCAAGCTCCGAGAGCTTGGTATGAACGTTTAAGTTCCTTCCTTCTGGAAAATGGTTTCACTAGAAGAAAAGTGGACACTACTCTCTTTTGTAAAACTTTTAAAAAGGATATTTTAATTTGTCAAATATATGTTGATGATATCATCTTTGGAACATCTAATGCTACACTTGGAAAGGAGTTTGCTGAGTCTATGCAGGCTGAATTTGAAATGAGCATGATGGGAGAACTCAAGTATTTCCTTGGGATTCAAATCAACCAAACTTCTGACGGAACTTATGTTCATCAAACGAAGTATGTGAAAGAACTTCTGAAGAAGTTTAATCTTTCTGAAAGCAAAGAAGCCAAAACTCCTATGCATCCAACATGTGTCATAGGTAAGGATGAGGTAAGTAAGAAGGTAGATCAGAAGTTGTACAAAGGTATGATTGGATCTCTTCTATACCTAACTGCTTCTAGACCTGACATTCTCTTCAGTGTTTGTTTGTGTGCTAGATTCCAATCAGATCCGAGAGAATCTCATTTAACTGCGGTTAAGAGAATTCTGAGGTATCTGAAAGATACTACTAATGTTGGTTTAGTTTACAGAAGATCCAAAGATTACAACTTAGTAGGATTCTGTGATGCTGACTATGCTGGAGATAGAATAGAAAGGAAGAGCACTTCTGGAAGTTGTCAATTCCTTGGAAGTCATCTGATCTCATGGTACAGCAAGAAGCAAGCTACAATTGCCCTCTCAACAACAGAAGCATAATATGTTGCTGCTGCTGGTTGTAGCACACAAATGCTCTGGATGAGAAGTCAACTAGAAGATTATCAGATATATGAGAGTAACATTCCTATCTTATGTGATAATACTTCTGCTATATGTTTATCAAAGAATCCTATCTTACATTCAAAAGCTAAACATATTGAGATTAAACATCATTTCATAAGGGACTATGTTCAGAAGGGTATTATATCTTTAAACTTTGTGGATACAGACCATCAATGGGCTGATATCTTTACAAAACCCCTTGCTGAAGATAGGTTTAAGTTCATTCTGAAGAATATCAGTATGGATTTATGCCCAGAATGAGAAGATGAGAAGATCTTATGTATGAGTATCTTCTGAAATGAGATTGGATTAGTCTTTTATAAGAAGTTCTGATTGTAATCAATTAGAAGTAGTGATTCTGTTATTACTAACGTTTCATTGTCTAAGTTGACTCAGAATCTCTTTAAAAGTAAAACAGCTGTAACTGGCTATCCAGATGGTAAACACGTGTTCACTATTTCTGGACAAGCGTGCGTGCAGTTGAGGGGACGCCTACTTAGGTAACTGTGCTAATCACTTCTTTTGTCATTATTATCTCTCCTCACGTCACGTAACATTAAATGATATCCATCATTTCTTTTTATTTTTTTTCTTTTATATTCTTCAAACGTTTCTTTTCCCTCTTATATTTCTCTCTCTTGCATTCAGTTTCTTTTTCGCTCTCTCTCTCTCTCTCTCTCTCTCTCTCTCTCTCTTTGCATTCATATCATAAACCCTAGCGGTTTTCACTATCTGCAAACTTCATCATGAATCCTTCATCAAGCTCATCAAACCAAGAAACTGATCGTAAACAAAAGAGAAAGGCAACTGATGAACCAGAAAACAAACCAAAAAGAGTAAGGATCACCTACGATCCTCTCAAAGTGAACCCGTTTGAAGCTATGATGTCAGGAAACTATTCTAGACGTGTGCTTAAACCTCTTGATGGTATCCCTCAATCACCTTCCTCTTCACAAACATCCACCACCTCTTCCTCATCATTCATCTCTCTGGAACCACCTTCTTCACCATCTGATATCTCTTCTCCTTCAAGCCATCCCACAGATATCTCCTCATCTCTCTCACACCCTTTTCCCACCAGAACACCTAACCCCTACAGCTTTGTGTTTCCTGACTCCAGATTCACTGTCAACCCTCCAACACCTACCACTCAATCATTTCTTGAGCTTTTACACTCAGATGTAAATAGCTGGTTGGAGATTCTGGGTGCTGCACACCTTAACCATCTGGATGAGTATGCTACCTGCAACCTCTGGGAAGCCTTTCGCCAGGATTTTCTGGTTAGGGCTACGGAAGTTCAGAGAAGGATCATGACTGAAGCACCTGGTGCTCGTGGTCGTCTCTTGGAAGTTGGTGAAAGCAGCTATCACCATCTCATCAGGAACAGAAGAGTTCTTGAAGAGAGGATACCTGCAGATGAGATGGAAGAAGAAAATCTCTGCAGAGACATCGTGGTATGGAGACCATGGTATCTAGTGCTGACTGGAGATTTTCAGTGGCTGTTTAACTGGTTCAGAATGAACCCTTCTGAAAGCGCACCTCACATGGTCTTTCCAGAAGTGGTTTATCCTGCTGAAGTTGCTGGTCCTACTCCTCCAACAAACCTAGCAGCTATTCTTCAGGCGTTGGAAGTTGGAGCTTCTGAGTTGCCTGAACCAGAATATGCTGAGGCTGCTCCTGAGTCAGACTCAGATGTTGAGATGGAAGGTACAGAAGCTGAAGACCTTCCAGAAGATCGTCCTGCTGAGATTGTTGTCCCTGTTGGCAGAAGTTATGGTACTCCTTCTTCTGGTGAACCCTCAGCTCTGATGGAGACCTTGGAAGCTCTTCATCAGAATCAAGTTATGCTGGCTTCTCGTTTGAACGCGCAAGAAGCAGCCAATGCTGAGTTTCGCTCCTTCATGGCAAGGCAAACTGCAAGCACTGACGGGGTTCATGACATACTGGCGCAGATTTTGTCTAAGCTAGGGTCTTAGTCTTTGAGTCTTTGTAGTTTTCTTTCCTTGTTGCATCTGTTTTTTCTGCATACATCTTTTGTAATTCTGTTTGCTTAATCAATGAAAAGTTTGATTTTGTCGTTTTCTACATCTGAATCTTTTATATTCTTTTTGATGTTATGACAAAAAGGGGGAGAAAATATATGATAAATGATCTGATTAATATTAACAGTTACCGGGTAAAAAGGCCCCACATTACTAACAGAACTTGCAAAGTTCTATGCTTTAAGTTGTGTTGTTGCAGGAATTGAAGATTCTCTTTACAAGATCAACATAAGAAGCAACAAGATGAATCAAGTTCTTGGATTCTTGAAGCAAGTTGAGTGCTATGAAGCTTCAGAATCAGAAGCAAGAAGGAAGAATGTTCAGATATTCTGATGATAGAATATGATCTGAAACATTATGTTTATGTGTTCTGACACATACCATATGGCTCTGATACATATTATGTGTTCTGAAACATATTCTATGTTCTGACTCATTCATGCTGACTTTTGTCGTTTAGTTTTGTTCTGTAACATTTCAGGATGTAGAGATGCTCTGATGATGCTCTGGTACATTCAACAATGTTCTGATACAAACTAGCATGAAGTGATATAAGAAGAAATTCAAGCTCTGAAGCTGTCCCGATGGAAGCAAGAATCAGAAGCTGTGGATGTTCTGAAGATCTAAAGAAATTCAAGTTCTGAAGCTGTCTGATGGAAGCAGAAGTCAGAAGCTGGGAATGTTCTGAAGATCAAAGAAATTCAAGTTCTGAAGCTGTCCGATGGAAGCAGAAATCAGAAGCTGTGAATGTTCTGTGGATCTAAAGAAATTCAATGTTCTGAAGTTGTCCTATGGAAGCAGAAATCAGAAGTCATGAATGTTCTGAAGATCAAGCATATGTGAACGTCTCTACTGAAATACTCAGGGAAGTCTTTTATTATTAAAATTCTTCTAGTATTAATTTCAGGGGGAGATTATTCATCTCAGGGGGAGATTATTAATCTCAGGGGGAGACATATTCACATGCTTATGCTATAGCTGTGTAAATTGTCTTTAGCCGTCTGCTCTTTCTGATCGCAAATTCATATCATTTATATATGTTTTTGTCATCATCAAAAAGGGGGAGATTGTTAAAACAAGATTTGTTCTGATCAATATTCTTAGTTTTGATGATAACAAGGATATGAATTTTGTGTGAGATAATGTGATACTCTAATACATTGCAATTTCCTTTTCAGGAAATATATAAAGAGTATGCACAAATCAGCGCTCAGAAGCTTTATCTCAGAAGGTTCAGCATGCAACATCAGAACATGGTCTGGCAAGACATCAGAAGATGGTCAAAGCAGAATCAGAACATGGGTCTATGGAAGCATCAGAAGAACTTGAGATCAGAAGCAGAAGCACTGAAGTTCTCATGGTATCACGCTCAGAAGCACTTCAAGGTCAGAAGACAAGAAGATGCGATGCACCAAACTGTTTGACTCTGATGATATTCAAACGTTGTATACACAAACATCAGATCAGAAGAAAGTACAGGTGGCAGGCTACGCTGACTGACAAAAGGAACGTTGGAAGCTATTAAAGGCAACGTCAGTAGACACAGCGTGAACAAGGCTCGAGGTAGTTGACAAAAGCGTGAAACATTAAATGCAATGCTGTACGGAACACGCAAAGCATTAAATGCTCCAAACGGTCATCTTCTCAAGTGCCTATAAATATGAAGTTCTGATGAGAAGCAAGGTTAACAATTCTGAAAGAACTTATTCTGAAAAACTTGCTGAAACGCTGTTCAACTAAAAGCTCAGAAACTTCATCTTCGTCAAAGCTCACTACATTGTTGTTGTAATATTTTAATGAGATTAAGCTTAAACGTTAAAAGAAATATCACTGTTGTGATTATAGCTTTTAAGAAGCATTTGTAATACTCTTAGAATTGATTACATTAATTTGTAAGTAACTAGAGTGATCAAGTGTTGATCAGGATACTCTAGGAAGTCTTAGCTTGTGTTTAAGCAGTTGTAATTAGAGTGATCACGTGGTGGTCAGGATACTCTAAGAAAGTCTTAGCTTGTGTCTAAGCATTTGTTCCTAGAGTGATCAGGTTGTGATCAGGATACTCTAGAAGACTTAGTCGTGGGCTAAGTGGAAAACCATTGTAATCTGTTGCGATTAGTGGATTAAATCCTCAGGTGAGGTAAATCACTCCATGGGGGTGGACTGGAGTAGTTTAGTTAACAACGAACCAGGATAAAAATAACTGTGCAATTTGTTTTTATCGTTCAAGTTTTTAGACTACACTTATTTAAACCCCCCCTTTCTAAGTGTTTTTCTATCCTTCATCTCTTGTTTCCCTTAAACAACAACTAATTGCACAAGAATAGTGTGTAACAAAAAGAAGTGAATATGACATGGATTAACACTCAAAAAGTTGTCCTTTAAACAAGAGAAATATGCAAAGGTGCTAGGAGTAGACACACTAGAGGAGAGAAGCCAAATTTACATTTTCTCTCAATGGGTTTCTCCTATATTGTTTTATACACTTGTTTTTGGATCAAAGAAACAACTATTTTCAACTCATGATTCGATTCAAATTAGGCAGAGCCTAATCCTAGCTTTCATGGAGAGATATGATTTGATTCAGGTTCAAACCATGATTCATATCAAATCATCCAGAGGCCAAATCCAATTTTCATATTAACCTTGATTCGAGTTACACATTACACACGATTTGAATCAAATTACTAGGCATCTTGATTTAAATGTTCTAACTTATGATTCAAGTAACACCTGATGAAATAAAAAAATCAAGTTTCTAGGCTAAAAAGATATCACTAACATGGATCAACACTTCTAGTTTATTGAATGATGATTGGTCTTGATGGTACAATCCCAATAGCCAAAGAAAATATAATACAATTCAAATTACGAAGGAATTACAAACACATAAATATTCGATTAATAAGAAAATTAGAAATAATCGAATGAACAATATCTCATACAATTAAATTGACAAAATATTAAAACAAAGAAAGTGATACCATACGATAATGTTACTGCAATGTCTGCATGGATAACTCACTAGTACAATCTCTCTAACCCTTACTCCCATTATTTTCTACTATTTACTTTTTTATTTCTACTGCCATTTACTCTTAAAGAATATACAGACACAATTCTAAGCTTAATCGAGAAAAATATTAAAGTAATCATGAACTTTGAATACCACAATTCACCCCCTTCTTGTGCTTGAAGTCAATTGACCAACATTTTTTTAACTCATAATAATTGTAAAATTATTGTGAGATATTGGATCGAACTCTAGTATGGCCGAAGGGTAGCTTCTTGGTTCGACAGGGTTAAGCATGAAGTCGAAGGTTGTTCACATGCTTGTGTCGAAGATGCTAGGGTTGTTAGCATGTTAAATTAGGTTTTAGTGTTTAAACCCTAATTTGTTAAGTTAGCTTGTTTGTTAAGTTGGCTTGTGTAATGGGCCTTGTGGAAAAAGCCCATTAGTTAGTATGTTAGGTTTTATTATAAATAGCATACTAGTCTCTCATCATTGCTAAGCTGCAAATCCTAATTTAGGGTGAGAGAGGTTATTTGTTATTCTTGTAAACTTGTAATCTTGTTTTAAGAGAAAGTGAAAGAATAACGGTTATAACCAATTATTGTGTTCCTCTTCTTCCTTGTCCTTTATTCTTCCCTTGGTTTATACTTTGTTCTTGACATCGTTTTTCACAACAAATTGGTGCGGTGAGCGTGGAGAAGATGCCTTCAACAAAGTATGAGATTGAAAAGTTCACCGGAGTGAATGATTTCGGTCTGTGGCGCTTGAAGATGAAAGCCCTACTGGTTCAGCAGGGTTGTTTGGAAGCATTGAAGGGAGAGGCAGCCATGAATGCTGCATTAACGGCAGCGGAGAAGACAACTATGATCGAGAAAGCATACAGCGCAATTCTATTGAGCCTATGTGATAAGGTTCTACGACAGGTATCAAAGGAGACGACGGCATCAGGGTTATGGGCGAAACTTGAAAGTTTGTATATGACCAAATCGCTGGTAAATCGACTCTACCTGAAGCAAGCTTTGTATTCATTCAAGATGATTGAAGACAAAGTATTGGCTGAGCAGTTGGATATGTTCAATAAGCTGATTCTTGATCTTGAAAATATTGATGTAAAGATTGATGATGAAGATCAAGCGCTGTTACTATTGTGCGCTCTGCCCCGATCACATGCTCACTTCAAAGAAACTCTCTTGTATGGAAGGGAGTCCCTGACGTTTGAAGAAGTTCAATCAGCCCTGTATTCTAAGGACTTGAATGAACGAAAGGATCATAAACCTTCGAATGTTGGTGAAGGTTTGGCCCTTAAAGGAAAATTCTTGCGAAAGAATGGTAAGTTCGACAAGAAGGGCAAAAGTCAGTCGAAGTCTTACAGTGGCGAAGCATCTGGAATTCGATGCTATCATTGTAAGAAGGAGGGTCACACAAGAAAGATGTGCCCTGAACGCCTGAAAGATCATGGAGGCAAGGATAATGGCAATGCAGCCATTGTTCAAGATGATTTTGAATCATCTAATGTTCTTGTGGTTTCAAGCAGTGACTCGAGAAGAGAGTGGATTATGGATTCAGGTTGCACTTGGCACATGACTCCAAACAAAGACTTGTTCGAGGAATTATGTGATCAAGATGGTGGATCAGTATTGCTGGGAAACAACAAGGCTTGCAAGATTGCAGGTATTGGATCTGTTAGATTCAAGCTCCATGACGAGTCAATAAGGTTGTTGACTGAAGTCAGGTATGTTCCTGATTTGAAGAGAAATCTGTTTTCTCTTGGTGAATTCGACAAGAAAGGATATGTTTTCCAAGGAGAGAAAAGTATCCTAAGAGTCATGATGGGTTCGAAGGAAGTCTTGAGAGGCGTGAAGAAACAAGGCTTGTATACCCTTGAGGCTGAAGTTGTAAGTGGTTCGACAAATGTTGCATCCACGAAACCTTTGTCGAAGACAGAAATCTGGCACATGAGATTGGGCCATGTCAGTGAAAGGGGTCTGGTCGAATTAGGGAAACAAAATCTACTTGGTGGAGACAAAGTCGAAAAGCTGAAGTTTTGTGAACCCTGTGTACTTGGAAAATCTTGCAGAGTGAAGTTCAACAAAGGCAAACAAAGAACACATGGATCCCTTGACTACATCTATGCTGATCTTTGGGGGCCTGCAAGGTGTGCATCACATTCTGGGGCAAGGTATTTCCTATCCATAGTAGATGATTATTCTAGAAAATTATGGGTATTCATCCAGAAGACTAAGGATGAAACTTTTGAGAATTTCAAAAGTTCGAAGACTCGGGTTGAAAATCAGACTGGCAGAAAGGTCAAGAGGTTGAGAACCGACAATGGCCTTGAATTTTGCAATGAGGCATTCGACAATTTTTGTGCTACCTCTGGTATTGCAAGGCATAGAACTACTGCAGGTACTCCACAACAAAATGGTTTGGCTGAAAGGTTTAATCGAACTATTTTGGAGAGAGTCAGATGTATGTTAACTAGTGCGGGGTTAAAGAAGGTGTTTTGGGCTGAGGCTATTGCGACAGCAACATATCTGATAAACAGATGTCCTTCGACAGTGTTAGATATGAAGACACCTGAAGAAGTTTGGTCGGGACATCCACCAGATCTCGACAAACTAAGAGTATTTGGCTGCGTAGCCTGTGCTCACATTAGGCAAGACAAGGTCGAACCTAGAGCTCTGAAATGCATGTTCATGGGATACACTGAAGGAGTCAAAGCTTATAGGCTATGGTGCCTAGAGCCAGGTCACAGGAGGTGTATCACCAGTCGAGATGTAGTTTTCAATGAAGCTGAAATGGCTTTCAAGAAAACTGATGATGGTCGAAGAACAGAAGAGCTGGAACAGGTAGAGATTCCTGTTAAGGTGGAGCATGTTGATGCTGAATTGCATATCCCTGATGAAGTCGAAGAAGCAGAAGATGCTGAGGAAGTTGAGGAAACTGACGATGACTACCTATTGTCGAGAGATAGGTCGAGAAGAGTCGTCAAACCACCTCAGAGACTTGGGTATGCAGATCTTATAGCTTATGCATTAATCTCTGCCAGTGAGGTTCTTGATGATGAACCTAGAGATTATAAGGAAGTTATGAGGAGTCAAAATAAGACTGAATGGCTGAAGGCCATGGATGATGAGATGAAATCTCTTCATGATAATCACACTTGGGAACTGATCAAGAAACCTGTTGGGGCAAGGTTAGTCAGCAGTAAATGGATTTTCAAAGTTAAGGAAGGAATTGAAGGAGTGACGTCAAAAAGATACAAGGCAAGACTGGTCGCAAGGGGTTTCACTCAGAAAGAAGGTGTCGACTTCAATGATGTGTTCTCTCCTGTTATGAAGCATAGGTCCATTCGAATGTTGCTTGCCATGGTGGCACAGTTCGACCTTGAACTGGAACAAATGGATGTGAAGACTGCGTTCTTGTATGGTGATTTAGATGAAACGATCCTGATGAGGCAACCTGAAGGGTATGTCGAAAAGGGAAAGGAAGATTATGTGTGCAAGCTAAAAAGATCTTTATATGGGCTGAAATAATCTCCTCGACAGTGGAATAGGAGACTCGACAAGTTCATGGCACACATAAGTTTCATTAGAAGTCAGTTCGACCACTATGTTTACTTTAGATTTCGACATGGTAATTCATTTGTTATTTTGTTGCTTTATGTTGATGATATTCTCATAGCAAGCAACAGTGTCGAAGATGTGATGAGGGTGAAGGCTGAACTCAATAAGGAGTTCGATATGAAGGATCTGGGAGCTGCTTCCAGGATTCTTGGAATTGACATTCGAAGAGATAGAAAGAAGTCGAAGTTATGCCTATCTCAAGAGGCATATCTACGGAAGATTCTTGAAAAGTTTGGTATGTCGAATTCGAAGCCAGTTGTGACTCCAACAAACCCTCAATTCAAGCTGAGTATTGATCAGTGTCCCAGTACTGATGTCGAAAGAGCCTATATGAATAGCATCCCATATGCTAATATAGTCGGTTCTTTGATGTATGCTATGGTTTGTACTAGACCCGACATAGCATACGCAGTAAGTCTTGTAAGCAGGTACATGGCTGTCATACCCCAATTTTTGACCTAAGATACCACCTCATATCATTGCATATGCATCATTTGCATCTCTAACAAATTGCATAGCTTGTGTTTGCTACTTGTGCTTAGCAGGGTTTAATCAAGGAATCACTCATCAGTACAAGTAACAATCAATTAGGGTTTTGTTCTCCCTTCATCTCAAAAGAATTATCTTCATCAACAATCAACATCTGGTCCTTAAAAATCCATTTCAACAAGCTCAGAGACTTTGAATCAACCAGGTTAGGGTTTTGACTGAAGATAACATATGTAACGCCCGGAAAATAAATATATGCTTGATTTGGACGTTTGTGACATTTATTGGAATTTTACCGTTTTTGGAGTCGTTTCAGTCGGTATTAGTTCAGGATGGCGGACTAATATTTAATTGAAGGTTTTCATATTTTTGGTACTCGAAATATTAGTAAGGTAATATTCCGCGTTTTGGAGCGTTTGAACGATATTTGAGCGTAGGGGCATTTTGGTCATTTCCGCGAGGAAGATATTTTCTTTATAAAGAAAACAAAGATAGAAAGAAAAAGGGGAGAAAGAAAAGAAAGAAAGAGAAGAGAGAAAGAAGAAGAGGAAAAGAAGGAAAAAGTGTATATTGGTGGATTCTCGACCGATTCGAGTTCCGATCGTTGCTATAGCAAGGTAAGGGGGTGAATCTAATTTATCTTGGATGTATGATTCTTATAGTCTTGTTCTTGTTCTTGTTCTTGTTCTTCTTGTTCCAATTTCCACAATTTTCTTGTGTGGTCTTTGTTTGATCTAAGTTTGTTTGAGAATGATTGTGTGATGATTAAATGATATCCTTGTTGTGTTATGATGATTGATCATGTTTGTTTTCCTTTTCTATGGCTTGATTGAGTTTGGATAAAAGTTAGGTTTTGAGATAGATTGATGAATCAACCATGAAAAGTTTGATGTTAGGTTGTTTCTATGGTTTGTATGTGTTGTATTAGTGTTATAATGATGTTTGGGAGTGGTTTTAGTGGGTATAAGGGGCTTGGAACAGTTCTGGTGCGTTCTGGTTTTTTCTGGGTTTACGCAGGTCCGCTGAGCGGAGGTGGGTCCGCTGAGCGGAGGTTCTGTTGCAGAAAATTCTCTGCGAAGGTCCGCTGAGCGGAGCTGAAGCGGATGACAGCTTTTTCTGTTTTTCCAAAACTTTGGAACCTTGTAACTTTTGATTCGTAGCTCCGTTTCGTACGCCGTTCGAAGTGTTAGGAAGCTAGTTGGATGTTCTATATGATAGTATAGGCTTGGTTAGCTTGTTATTAATTGGTTATGAGGTGTTGTTGATGAAAACACATAATTGTTTATATGCGCGATATGATTGGTAAATAATCATAGTGCTTGGTTGTAATTGATAATGATGTGTTGTGTGAATGTTATCGTAATGGTACGAGGTATGTGATTAGTTGTCGATAACATGAGATCATGTTCTTATGTGTTATGTATTAATGAATGTTCATTCTTGATATGTGACGATGTTTGGTTGTTTGTTATTAACATGATGTGTGGCCTTATGGCAAGTAAATGTTGTTATTAGAATGATGTATTATCATTGTTGAATTGTTGTTATTACAACTTGTTGATGATGTATTGATGTAGTTGTGGGCCAATGGCCAATATTAATTTGATGTGATGCAATTATGCGATCATTTATGTCGATGTGGCTAGTATGTTTTGACGGTGAATGTGTGTTGTGTGCTTATTAATGCCTGTGTGGTAATTATGGTGTGATGTAATTGATAACGATGTTATTAATTGGTGATGTATTCTTTTGGATAGAATATAAACGGTGTAACGTGGGTATGTGACCGTGTTATATTGTTGATGATGTTGTTGTCGTGTAATAGAGTCATATATTTGCACAGCATAACATTTCATTACCTTAATGGCGGAATGCTATTAGCAGGTGGCCTGAATTGGCAATTATTACCAGTGGGGGCTTAATGCTCGGTAAAAAGGTGTATTTGCCTGAGTGGCAAGAGGTCATCAGTGGGGGCTAAATGCTCGATGACGTTTAGTCGTAGCTTGATGCTCGACAAAGGTGTATTTTCCTGAGGGAAAGAAGTCCTAGCATAATGCTCGGCAAAGGTGTATTTGTCATAATGACAAGGGGAGTTTTACTCCGGATTTGGTACCACATGCATATGCATAGTCGAGTCTCATTCATCATTGTCTGTTTGTATAATTTATGTTATCATTCATGTGTCACATTACTTATATATTGATTATGGTTGAATGAGTGGATTACTTTGTTGTATGATTCTTGATGATACTTGTTGGCATTACTATAATTGTCATGCTTTCATTATGAATTATATTCTCACCCTTCTGCTGATTTGATGCTTGAGTGGCATCCTGCAGATTAGCCGCTTTGGAAGTCTTTTGGAAGAGGTAGTTCTCTAGTTGGTCTTGTCGGTCGCTCTGATATGTAACACTGGGTAGTCGGGAGTCTGTTGTTATTTATTTGTATATGACTCTTTTGAACATGTATATGTGATAACGTGCCATTGCATATTGTAAACACTTTATTTTGGAAAACTCCTCTTTGAGAGTGAGAGCTATACGTATATATATATGTTCATATCTTCCGTGTGTTATGTATCATGTTATTGGCAGGTGTGTATGCTTTTGACATCGGTGATGTCCGTTTGTTTTCAAGGTGTTTGTTTGGTTACTTAGTGTAACATCCTAATTGTGTTGTATGAAATTTTAAATACTCTGATATTTTCTTGCCTAAATGCTTTGGGTAGAATTGGGGTGTTACATTAGTGGTATCAGAGCAGGTCGGTCTGTCCGGCTAGTGTTGTCTAATGTTGTTTAATTCCTCAGTACGTGATAAGTGTGTGGAGCACTGTCAGTACTTGTTGTGCCTCTAGCCGGTTGTATGCAGGTATGGTTTGAAGCTAAGTGGGGGAGAACATATGCTTCTCGGATATGTTTCAGTTGCAAGATGTTAGTATGCTATTGAGGGCAGTAGTACTAGTGTTGTTGGAATTTGTTGTTTTCTGAAGTGAAGGCGACTTGGACTTAGGACTTCGGTTGTTAATCGAGTTGGAGTGTCTCGGAGTAGATTTTGGTTATTTCTAAGGAATGGAATTTTGAGAGTTGTGATGCTCTAACGCTACTGATGGAGTATGAAGTTGTTGCTTGAGTAGCCTTGTGTGAAGTGTCGTTGTTGGATCAATGATTAAGGAAAGTATTGTGGTAGACCTGTTGTAGGAGTTATTGACGTTGTTGGAAATGTTCTGAAACTCGAGTAAGAATTAGGAATATGAAGAGTCGAGTAGGATCTCAGGAATTTTATTCTTAGGATTTGTTAGAAGTGTTTTGGTACGTAGCTACCGGACGTCGGTGTTAGCTGGCTCAGGTAATCTTGTGAGATTTGTGAATTATGGAATCATAGTGCTTCTGTGCTATGAGCAAAAGTTGGAAAAGAATATTATTATTGTTGGTACTGATAGTTTATACTCTATTATGATTATCGGCTACCTATTGACAAATTGAGGACTTGATCACCCTTAATCTCTTGTTGATAGTAGACGGGATCGTATTGGACGTGATAGACTTATCTGGCTAGTTTGATAATATTGCAAGTGAATGAGTCGGTGCAAGGTGGTACGACGTTGTTTATGTTGTCGACGACTTTGGATGTCCTTGAGAAAGAGTAATTGGGGGAATTGCGGATAGTTGCGCATTTGTATAAGTATTTCTTGAAGGTTTCATTGATTCATCGTCGAAAAGAGGAATTTCGTCTTGGAGTTCTATTTTGACGGATTTTGTTCCTAGAACTATTGTTGTGTCGAAGGTTCCGTATCGGATGCCAACTTCTGAGTTGAAAGAGTTGAGGAGTCAACTTAAGGATTTTCTTGAGAAGAGGTTTGTTCGTTCAAGTGTGTCGCCGTAGGGTGCATGTGTTTTGTTGGTTAAGAAGGAAGGTTCTATCAGGCTTCGTGTCGATTTTAGACAATGGAGAAAAGTGACAATTAAGGAAAAGTATCCACTTTCGAGGATTGATATTTTGATGGATCAAGTTGGTTTGAGCTTGTTTGTTTTGCAAGTTTGATTTGAGGTATAGGTATCATCAGTGTGAAGATGATCATGCTAAGTATTTGAGAATTGTTTTGTCCGTGTTGGGAAGAAGAAGTTGTTGGCTAAGTTTCCTTGTGTGATTTTTTGGTCGAGTGAAGTGAATGTTCAAGGGTAAGTGGAGGTTTATGCTTTTATGCAAGTTAAGATTTTTGAAAGGATTTATCTGTCACAAGATTTAGAGTTAGAAGTTGTTATTTCTGTTTGGGAAATTTGAAGGCACTAATTTTTCGGATCTAGATTTGTGTGTGTAAGTGACTACAAGAGTTTGAAGCATTCGTTTGATCAGAAAGAGTTGAATATGAGAACCATTGCATACGTCTATGTGGATGATTCGAGTATTGTGATTGTTGAAACAGTTGTGAGATTTGAGTTTGGTTCGTAAAGAGACTTCTTCAAGTGTTGAGCTTTATATGTGGAAGCTTACTTATGGTATTCTTGATGAGATTAGAATAGGTCGGAAATCGGATTTGAATGGGTTGATAAGATGACATTTATTAGTCAAAGGTAAAGATGGTAATCTTCAGATTGATAAGAGCAATGTCATGGGATGTCATGATCAAGTTTGTATTCCTAATGTTCGTATTTGAAAAGAGGACTTTGGATGGAGTGCGTCATAGTGATTTGAGTATTCATCCTGATGCTACTAAGATGTATCAAGATTTGGGAAGGTCATCTTTAGTGGCAAAGTAATGAAGAAGGATATGAAGGGATTTGTTTATTTGTGTTTGACTTGTCAGGAGTCGTCTGGTTTCATGTAACTGTTATCCATTCCTGAGTAGAAGTGGAATAGCATTTCTATGGATTTTGTTTCTGGTTTGCCAAGGACGTCGAGTAATTGTGAGGCGATTGGGGTCATTGTGGATATATTGACGAAATCTGCTCACGTTATTTCGATAAGAATGGATTAACCGATGGAAGTACTTGCAAGTTGTATATTGTTTGTTGGTTTGTTCGTTTGCATGGTGTTTTGAAAGGTATTGTTCAGATTGAGATCCGAGGTTTATTTCTGAAATTTTGAGAAGGTTCGCAAAGTACTTTGGGTACAAAGTTGCGTCGAGTTTGGCGTCTAATCCTCAAACGGATGGTCAGACTGAGAGGACGATTTGGTCACTTAAGGATCTATGAGGGCTTGTGTTGTGAAACAAGGATGTGTTTGGATTAGCTTTTTGCCTTTGATTGGATAATACAAAGACTTTTGTCTGGTGTGCGAGCTGACACGGCAGATTAAGAGGTTGAGTATGTTAAGAGAGAACAATGAGTTTCTGGTGAATACTAGAAAAGAGCTGGAAGATGGTTATGAAATTGGTAAATCTGTTTGTTGTGGGAAATCAAAGTGCGCATCGGGAGCGTGAAATGACGCGGTTGTATGTGTATGAATTGTTAGAGTTCTAATTATGGACAGTGGATGTGGTAGGAATGATAAGACCACCAGATGCTTTGGTTACATGTTTGGCTGCTATGTCTTGGCATGGTTATTTGGATGTTGTGCGACCGGGTTGTTGTCTGTGTCTTTATTATCTCTTGTGTTTTGGTGTTAGTCGATGAGTGCATTGTATGGGCATTGCATCTCATTGTCGTTGTTGTGTTTTGGTTGTTTTGCTTTTAGCTAGAGTGGTTCGTTGTTTGGCACTGATTGTGTCGTTGCTTTCGTGGCTTGATAGTTGGTTAGTCGGAGGCAAGAGCGTATCCAAGTTTGTTTGTGTTTGGGATATTTCCGAGGACGGAAATCTTCTAAGTGGGGGAGAGTTGTAACGCCCGGAAAATAAATATATGCTTGATTTGGACGTTTGTGACATTTATTGGAATTTTACCGTTTTTGGAGTCGTTTCAGTCGGTATTAGTTCAGGATGGCGGACTAATATTTAGTTGAAGGTTTTCATATTTTATGTACTAGAAATATTAGTAAGGTAATATTCCGCGTTTTGGGGCGTTTGAACGATATTTGAGCGTAGGGGCATTTTGGTCATTTCCGCGAGGAAGATATTTTCTTTATAAAGAAAACAAAGATAGAAAGAAAAAGGGGAGAAAGAAAAGAAAGAAAGAGAAGAGAGAAAGAAGAAGAGGAAAAGAAGGAAAAAGTGTATATTGGTGGATTCTCGACCAATTCGAGTTCCGATCGTTGCTATAGCAAGGTAAGGGGGTGAATCTAATTTATCTTGGATGTATGATTCTTATAGTCTTGTTCTTGTTCTTGTTCTTCTTGTTCCAATTTCCACAATTTTCTTGTGTGGTCTTTGTTTGATCTAAGTTTGTTTGAGAATGATTGTGTGATGATTAAATGATATCCTTGTTGTGTTATGATGATTGATCATGTTTGTTTTCCTTTTCTATGGCTTTATTGAGTTTGGATAAAAGTTAGGTTTTGAGATAGATTGATGAATCAACCATGAAAAGTTTGATGTTAGGTTGTTTCTATGGTTTGTATGTGTTGTATTAGTGTTATAATGATGTTTGGGAGTGGTTTTAGTGGGTATAAGGGGCTTGGAACAGTTCTGGTGCGTTCTGGTTTTTTCTGGGTTTACGCAGGTCCGCTGAGCGGAGGTGGGTCCGCTGAGCGGAGGTTCTGTTGCAGAAAATTCTCTGCGAAGGTCCGCTGAGCGGAGTTGAAGCGGATGACAGCTTTTTCTGTTTTTCCAAAACTTTGGAACCTTGTAACTTTTGATTCGTAGCTCCGTTTCGTACGCCGTTCGAAGTGTTAGGAAGCTAGTTGGATGTTCTATATGATAGTATAGGCTTGGTTAGCTTGTTATTAATTGGTTATGAGGTGTTGTTGATGAAAACACATAATTGTTTATATGCGCGATATGATTGGTAAATAATCATAGTGCTTGGTTGTAATTGATAATGATGTGTTGTGTGAATGTTATCGTAATGGTACGAGGTATGTGATTAGTTGTCGATAACATGAGATCATGTTCTTATGTGTTATGTATTAATGAATGTTCATTCTTGATATGTGACGATGTTTGGTTGTTTGTTATTAACATGATGTGTGGCCTTATGGCAAGTAAATGTTGTTATTAGAATGATGTATTATCATTGTTGAATTGTTGTTATTACAACTTGTTGATGATGTATTGATGGAGTTGTGGGCCAATGGCCAATATTAATTTGATGTGATGCAATTATGCGATCATTTATGTCGATGTGGCTAGTATGTTTTGACGGTGAATGTGTGTTGTGTGCTTATTAATGCCTGTGTGGTAATTATGGTGTGATGTAATTGATAACGATGTTATTAATTGGTGATGTATCCTTTTGGATAGAATATAAACGGTGTAACGTGGGTATGTGGCCGTGTTATATTGTTGATGATGTTGTTGTCGTGTAATAGAGTCATATATTTGCACAGCATAACATTTCATTACGTTAATGGCGGAATGCTATTAGCAGGTGGCCTGAATTGGCAATTATTACCAGTGGGGGCTTAATGCTCGGTAAAAAGGTGAATTTGCCCGAGTGGCAAGAGGTCATCAGTGGGGGCTAAATGCTCGATGACGTTTAGTCGTAGCTTGATGCTCGACAAAGGTGTATTTTCCTGAGGGAAAGAAGTCCCAGCATAATGCTCGGCAAAGGTGTATTTGTCATAATGACAAGGGGAGTTTTACTCCGGATTTGGTACCACATGCATATGCATAGTCGAGTCTCATTCATCATTGTCTGTCTGTATAATTTATGTTATCATTCATTTGTCACATTACTTATATATTGATTGTGGTTGAATGAGTGGATTACTTTGTTGTATGATTCTTGATGATACTTGTTGGCATTACTATAATTGTCATGCTTTCATTATGAATTATATTCTCACCCTTCTGCTGATTTGATGCTTGAGTGGCATCCTGCAGATTAGCCGCTTTGGAAGTCTTTTGGAAGGGGTAGTTCTCCAGTTGGTCTTGTCGGTCGCTCTGATATGTAACACTGGGTAGTCGGGAGTCTGTTGTTATTTATTTGTATATGACTCTTTTGAACATGTATATGTGATAACGTGCCATTGCATATTGTAAACACTTTATTTTGGAAAACTCCTCTTTGAGAGTGAGAGCTATACGTATATATATATATATGTTCATATCTTCCGTGTGTTATGTATCATGTTATTGGCAGGTGTGTATGCTTTTGACATCGGTGATGTCCGTTTGTTTTCAAGGTGTTTGTTTGGTTACTTAGTGTAACATCCTAATTGTGTTGTATGAAATTTTAAATACTCTGATATTTTCTTGCCTAAATGCTTTGGGTAGAATTGGGGTGTTACAACATACTCCTGACTTTTGCTCAGGATTTGACCTAATGACTTGGGACATGACCTCAAGACCCCAAGTACATCATCTTGACCTAATTTATTGGTTCAAGACATCCCTCACCAGGATTGATCAAGAATGAAATTTCAAGTCATCAGATTAGGGTTTTGAACTATCAGGGACTGAAATCAGGGATCACATTTGGGAAACCCTAAAAAATCCCAGGAAGTCAATCAAAGGTTTCAATCATCTTCAAATAATCCCTATGACAACATCCAATGGAAATTACATCTCAATTCAAGATCCGCAGTCATCAATCTCATCAGGTCGACAATTAGGGTTTTTGACCTAATTCACTGAACAACTGGCTTTTTAATCAGAACATGATGCCACAACTTAAACCATGACTCAAGGTCCTCCAATAACACAATGTGATCCATTCATACCATTCATTTGGTAAGGATAGCCTAGTTCATTTGAAATCTCCAGAAACGCGATTCGTCTGAAAAAGTCAACTGTACAAAATCACCATTGACTTTTGGGGAATTTTGGTCAACCATGACTTTTGAAGTTTTAAATCACCAACATATGATATATGAAGTCATTTGATCAAGAAAAATCAAGAAAATCAATCAAGAATCAAAAAGTCAAAGTTTGACTTTTATACTTAGAAAATTTTTCTAAGTGTTTTTCAATGGTTTTTTCCAAACTTTGGAATGGAATAACTCAAAATTTCACCTACAAACTGAAAAAAACTTCCAACATGAAAGTTGTAGATTTTGATCCAATAAACAACTTTGTCACATAAAATGATTTTCCAAAAGATCAACCATTTAAGAGATATGGAGCTTCAAAGTTGGTATCTTTTGAAAATTTCACTTAAAACCTCATTTTCTTCAAAGTTCATGGATCTTTTTCACCCATTTCCTTAAAGGTCTTGAAGAAACTTTCAACTAGGGTTTTGAAGTGTGTAATATGAGCTTTCCAAAATGACCAAGAGCATGAAAAAATATGGAGTGTAGCCATGGTTTTGAATTTTGACATTAGTGAACCTTATGCTTGAATTTTCACCATTTTTTCACTAAGTTTCAATACTACATGACATATAATGCAAGTAATGATGCATCAAGGCAATAATTGATAGATATTTTTTGATTTGAAGATCAGAATGGAAGAGGATAAGAAGCTTGAGATTTAACCATGGTTTAGTCACTTTTAACCATTTGCATTTAATGTGAAAGATTCCATTTTATCTCTTAAGCCAAATCATCATTCTTGGATCAACTTGCAAGAGCTTTGAGTCCAGAATCCTTGGCCTATAAATAGAGGTTCAAATCATCTTCAAACTCACACCAAAACCTCATAAACATAGGTTTTCTCTTCCTTTCTTAGAATGCAAGTTTCATGGTTTTCAAAAGAGGTAAAATTCTCAACCTCTAAATCTTTGAAGTTCTAAGTAAAGTGATGCTTCTAACACTTCCCAAATACCATATGGAAGTTGTTTGAACCTTTGAAACCTTCCAAAAACATCAAAAACTCAGAATCACTACCTCACTTCCCAAATATGCATAACACTAGCCTTATCATGCCAAAATCAAATCCAGGCCAATTCTGTCCAAGCTAATCATCCAAACACATTCCATATACCATATGTGAACTATCCAAACACTCATACATGACCTGAAACATCTCCATCATCAAATTCGATTCACTCTTGAAAGCTTCTGCAGATCGGGTACCATGGTCATGCTCAGATGAATTCAGGTGGTTCCAAGCATCCAAACATGTTCCATAATCATCATTGAAGCTATCCAGATCATTACAAAGCATCTGCAACACCTCTAACTCGAAATTCAATTCTCAGTTTGGCCGTTTTTAAAGGTAAGCTTCATGAACTTCAAACTCTATTCTCCATGCATCATAAATGAAATATGAACATACCATCTTGTTTCTGCACACATGAGGATCATTAACCCTCAATCAATTGCATCATAACTTGCACATACACGATTTCAGATTGAATCATAAGATTAGGGTTCTTCGTGTTCATCAGAAAATTAATGATCTTAGAGCAAAAATAAATGAAATTAAAGATCACCATCACGTTCCTTGTGAAAAATTGAGCAAGATAGGCTATTCACTTGATCCAAACCATTCAGTTTTCAGATTTTTCAAATTCAAGTTAGGGTTGTGTTCTTGGCGCCAGATTTTGAAACTGAAATTAGGAATTGATTCAAAAATATAATTCATTCGTTGCAAATGTTAAACAGACCACACGCGTGGTCCAGTTGGCAATGTTTTTGGATGGTAAACACAAGGGCGTGGGTTCAAGCCCTATAGAAGACAAAACCCAATTTTTTAACACTTTTTTCTTATTTTTCTTCACAACTTCATCATTTATTTTAACCTATCAAATTAACTCATTTTTTATTATTTTTTACACACTTCTTATTTTATATATGTATTTTATGAATATAAAAAAAAAATCACAAAAAAATATTTATTTAATACATTTTTAATTAAGTTTAAAATGACATGTTTTCAAGTGTTTTTTAATACTTTAAAATATTGTTTTTCATTTGATTTTCAAACTTAATCACTTGTAAATATTTTGTGATCAAACCCTAATTATTTAGGTCTTAATTAAGCATGAAATTTGTTTTTTATCTTAATTAAGTTGACTTTTGTCAAAATGCAAACCGTTTTAAAACAAACGATCACAGTTTTTCAAAACGATAAACCATTTCTTTTTGGTTTTCTTTTCAAAAGAAACTATTGATTAAATCTTTTTGGATTGATCAATTGATTTTCAAAACATGGGCCTCTCGAATATTAGAGAGTATAAGTCCCTTTCCTTTTTCTTTGTACAGTTTTTCTTTAAAAAAACAACAAAAAAACTTCTTTCAAAACAAACTTTCAAACAGTTTTTCAAACGACGCATCTTTTAACAAAACAATCAACCATGTTTTATAAAATAAAACATGGGCCTCCATGTAGGTATAAGTCCCATTCCCTTATATGAAATTAGGTATTTCATTGTACATACACCTTTTTGTACATACCTCGATCAATTTGTTTTTTAACTTCGAATAACTAATCAAAAATGAAGGTTTTCTTTAAATCTTCCCAAAAAATACCATGGGCCTCCATGTAGGTATAAGTCCCAAGCCTTTTGTAAATACTTGTTTACATAGCTTTGAATAAACTCAAATGGGCCTCTCCCCGAGTATAAGTCCCGAGCCCCCGTGTATACAAATGGATCATGCTTACAGGTATATTTCCTTCATAAACTCCATTATATACACACACTTTGTCATAT